>NC_045786.1:116477261-116779209 GCF_009873245.2 Balaenoptera musculus
CCCATGTGCAACTTCTTGCCTCTGTTGCCACAGTCCCTTTTCTCAGGCATTTTTCTATTCTAGGGACAAATTTTCCCAAGACATCCTTCATCCTGAATGACTGACACTGGAGTTCCAATATGTAGTCTAGTCTCACCTTACAAGTCCTGGTTTGCTGGCCTCATTGTTAGTTGGATATGAACTTTGATAAAATTCGTGTGCAGTTGAAGAAAACAGCAGTGTAGATCAACAGCTTCTCTCATATTTATGCTTTATACTTGAAGCTTGTTTCAAGTCACAACACTTGACACCATTGGAATGCAATGCTACTCTCTGCATAACTCCAATTCTAGCCTCTGCTTTTGAGTACTGAATGAAGTTCGACAGTTCTATCTTTATTGTTAGTGGTAGGTGCTCAATGGAAAATACATATAATGTCCTCAACTTTTGGAACTGGATATACGTGGTAAAGTCTACATGTTTTCTATCTCATTCCCTTATTTAGAATCATGAACTATTCATTTTGTATGTTCTTGTCATACAGTTTTTATCTTTTACCTTCTTTACTGAAATCATTAGAGTGGCTAGATGTGCACCGAATGTATATTTTATGTTTCTATTTTCCTGAGAGGAGGAAGACATTTTTTCCCTTCTGCCATTGTTTTATTTTCTATGTAGTATAAGCACATTTTAATTGTGTCATGAATTTTTGTGCCCATTAATTTGAGGAAATAGACCATATTTGTGACTTTCAATGAGGCTGTGAAAATTTCATCAGTTTGCATAGATTCACCTGTAAGTGAAAATTAGGGCAGGGTGATAAAGTATAAAAAATGTGAATGGAGGGAAAGGTGGAAATTGCACTTATTATCTGGATATTGTGTATGTGTGTTACTGTATTTTACCTATATTATCTCATGTAATGTCACCATGCCAAAGTAAAGGCACTATGAAAATCAAACACCTGTATGATGGCATCAAGGTGATGGTACCTCTCTATTAGGTATCTTTAGAATTTCCAGATACCAAGTTTAGGTCCCTCTAAGAGAGCAACAGATTGATCAGCCACATGTCTTGAAAAACTCATATGTTTAAGTTTCATTCTTTATTTTATCTTTATTAAAGTCTTATAAAGTTTATATTTTATTACCCTAAAAATGAGAAGTAAAGGAGAGAGGCTCAAATGATTTGTTTGAATTTATTGAGGACAGAATGTCCTTAGAGTCCTGTAGGAAGTCTGGGAAATGAAGTAACACATTCTGGTTTTTGATCTTGTATACATTTGAGTTAGAGCAATGGTTATTACTTTAGTAACAAATATTTATTGAGTTCCTACTTTGGGCCAACCCCTGCTCTGTGCTGGAGATACAGTGATGAGCAAGATATGGTCTGTCCCTGAGATCATAGCCTAATGAGGAAGCCAGGCATGAAAACACAATCACAATCCAAAGACGTAAGTGCTGAAGTAGGGACACTGCTGAATATTGTAGTATCTCAAATGTGGGAGTGCCCAACATCAGGACCCTAGTTAACTTTGTGGGTTAAGGGCTTCAGGAGTCTTCCCAGTAGAAGATGAACACAGGTGGAAGATTAATACAAGATGGATGAGTAGGAAGGGCATTAAAAACCAGCAAGTACAGGGCATAGTGTAGTTCAGAGAAATGCAAGAAGTTGATGTCTCAGGTATTTTGCACAGATGTCTTTGGTGGCATCCACCAGCCACTGTGGGGGAATTATGAAAATCCCTTCCCCAAATCCACATTTGGTAGGAGTCTAAAATCCTTTCAATCCTACCTTTATGACATTGCTCATATCTATTCCCTCTGCTGTTTCCCCATTATTAATGCATCATCTCCTACCAGGGCTATTGCAGTTGTCCTCTAAATCATCTTGCTGCCTTCAGCCTTGACCATCTTGGATCTGTTCTCCATAGTGTTGCCCAAGTGATCATTCTATACGCAGATATGATATTTTCTGTGTCTCTAAAATCCTTCTAAATCTGCCTTCCCTCTGGCAACAAAATAAACTCTTTGCATGTTACAGGAAGCTCTCATGATCTGGCTCCTGTCTGATATCTATTTATCTTGAAAGCAAACACAAGGTTTTGGGGGGCAGAAATGAGAGTTATTACTTACAGCAATGACTGCACTCATTTTCCCATACTCAGTAATTCACAAGTGATGCAATGAGAGCCAGGTGTTCTCCTGTATGCTGGGGGATGGGAGAGTCTACACCGCAGGAGAGGAACCATGAAATTATGAATCTGGGAGCTTATATAGTCTACATGCTGCCTCCCTCACCTCTGGAGAGAGAGAGAGAGAGAGAGAGAGAGAGAGAGAGAGAAAGAGAGACCTTTACTCTCTAGTCTTTTACTGTCCTTTGTAATGTAAAGGACTGGCTTCCAGGCTCAGGGTTTCATCACCCTTAGATAAGGAAACAGAGAAGTAAGTCTCTAAACTAATTGGAGGTCTCTAGGTATTCAATCACTCTTTAACTTCCAAGGTTTATCTTTTAACCCAGGTTCCAATTTTCTTTGGTGAGAAACATGAAAATATCTTCACTCTGGTTTCACACTGCTTACCTTTCCAGGCTTATGTGCTCTTGCTTCCTTGCTCAAACACTGTGCTTCACAGCTGCTGTACTAGTTGCAGTTTTCTATACAGTACTATGCTGTTTTTGTCCTCAGGCCTTTGTTTATTTGTTTCAATATTGCCTCATGAATTTTTTGACCCGTTATTTCTATGGAGGACAAATTTACATACAGTGAATTGCACTGATTTTAAGTTTACAATCTGGTAAGTTTTGATAAATGTAAGTACCTGTGTAACACCACCCCAGTCAAGATTTAAAACATTTCTATCAAACCAAGATGTTCCTTTTGTGCCCTCTTCTAGTCAATTCCCCCCTCCTCTCACAGCAACTACTGTTTTGATTTCTGTCATCATTGATTAGTTTTGCCTGTACTTGAACTTCATAAAAGTGGAATCATACAGTATATACTCTTTTGTGTCTGGCTTCTTTAGCTCAACATAATATTTTTGAAATTCATGTATGTTGTTGAGTGAGTCAGTAGTTTATTCTTTCTTGTGTAGTAGTTTCCATTGCATGAATGTTGCTCAGTAATTTTGTCTTATTTTTATGTGATGACATTGGGGTATTTCCAGTTTTTGTCTATTATAAATAGAACTGCCATAAGCATTCTTATTCAGGAATTTTTTGTGGGCCTATCTTTTTATCTCTCTTGGGTAAATACCTAGGGATAGGATTGCTGGGTTGTAGACAAAGTGTATGCTTAACTATACAGGAAACTGTCAAATAGTTTGCCAAAATGTTTGTACCTCCAGGCTCCATGTTTTTTTTTTTTTTTTTCTTCCCTATTGTCTCTTTGTTGAAACCTCTGAGCTGTAGATTACTGCAGAGCTCAGCTGATGGCCCTGGCCCATGCTCTGGGCACAAAAAGTGTAATTTCACAATACCCTGTCTATCTGACAGAACAAGGACACTTAGATTAGGAACTTCCCTCCTAAACTCCCTGGCCCTCAGATCAAACATCTTAAATCATAACTCGGATTGCCACTTACCTTTTTTTTTTTAATTTTTGAATTTTATTTTATTTCTTTTTTTATACAGCAGGTTCTTATTAGTCATCAATGTTATACACATTAGTGTATACATGTCAAACCCAATCTCCCAATTCATCACACCACCACCTCCACCCCCCGCCGCTTTCCCCGCTTGGTGTCCATATGTTTGTTCTCTACATCTGTGTCTCAATTTCTGCCCTGCAAACCGGTTCATCTGTACCATTTTTCTAGGTCCCACATATATGCGTTAATATACGATATTTGTTTTTCTCTTTCTGACTTACTTCACTCTGTATGACAGTCTCTAGATCCATCCACGTCTCAACAAATGACCCAATTTCATTCCTTTTTATGGCTGAGTAATATTTCATTGTATACATGTACCACATCTTCTTTATCCATTTGTCTGTTGATGGGCATTTAGGTTGCTTCCATGACCTGGCTATTGTAAATAGTGCTGCAATGAACATTGCGATGCATGTGTCTTTTTGAATTATGGTTTTCTCTGGGTATATGCCCAGTAGTGGGATTGCTGGATCATATGGTAATTCTATTTTTAGTTTTTTAAGGAACCTCCATACTGTTCTCCATAGTGGCTGTATCAATTTACATTCCCACCAACAGTGCAAGAGGGTCCCCTTTTCTCCACACCCTCTCCAGCATTTGTTGTTTGTAGATTTTCTGATGATGCCCATTCTAACTGGTGTGAGGTAATACCTCATTGTAGTTTTGATTTGCATTTCTCTAATAATTAGTGATGTTGAGCAGCTTTTCATGTGCTTCTTGGACATCTGTATGTCTCCTTTGGTGAAATGTCTATTTAGGTCTTCTGCTCATTTTTGGATTGGGTTGTTTGTTTCTTTAATATTGAGCTGCATGAGCTGTTTTTGGAGAAATATATTTTGGAGATTAATCCTTTGTCCGTTGATTCGTTTGCAAGTATATTCTTGCATTCTGAGGGTTGTCTTTTCGTCTTGTTTATGGTTTCCTTTGTTGTGCAAAAGCTTTGAAGTTTCATTAGGTCCCATTTGTTTATTTTTGTTTTTGTTTCCATTTATCTAGGAGGTGGATCAAAAAAGATCTTGCTGTGATTTATGTCAAAGAGTGTTCTTCCTATGTTTTCCTCTAAGAGTTTTATAGTGTCTGGCCTTACATTTAGGTCTCTAATCCATTTTGAGTTTATTTTTGTGTATGGTGTTAGGGAGTGTTCTAATTTCATTCTTTTACATGTAGCTGTCCAGTTTTCCCAGCACCACTTATTGAAGAGACTGTCTTTTCTCCATTGCATATCCTTATCTCCTTTGTCATAGATTAGTTGACCATAGGTTCGTGGGTTTATCTCTGGGCTTTCTATCTTGTTCCATTGATCTAAGTTTCTGTTTTTGTGCCAGTACCATATTGTCTTGATTACTGTAGCTTTATAGTATAGTCTGAAGTCAGGGAGTCTGATTCCTCCGGCTCCGTTTTTTTCCCTCAAGACTGCTTTGGCTATTTGGGGTCTTTTGTGTCTCCATACAAATTTTAACATTTTTTGTTCTAGTTCCATAAAAAATGCCATTGGTAATTTGATAGGGATTGCATTGAATCTGCAGATTGCTTTGGGTAATATAGTCATTTTCACAATATTGATTCTTCCAATCCAAGAACATGGTATATCTCTCCATCTCTTAGTATCACCTTTAATTTCTTTCATCAGTGTCTTATAGATTTCTGCACACAGGTCTTTTGTCTCCCTAGGTAGGTTTATTCCTAGGTATTTTATTCTTTTTGTTGCAGTGGTAAATGGGAGTGTTTCCTTAATTTCTCCTTCAGATTTTTCATCATTAGTGTATAGAAATGCAAGAGATTTTGGTGCATTAATTTTGTATCCTGCAACTTTACCAAATTCATTGATTAGCTCTAGTAGTTTTCTGGTGGCATCTTTAGGATTCTCTATGTATAGTATCATGTCATCTGCAAACAGTGACAGTTTTACTTCTTCTTTTCCAATTTGTATTCCTTTTATTTCTTTTTCTTCTCTGATTGTCATGGCTAGGACTTTGAAAACTATGCTGAATAATAGTGTCGGGAGTGGACATCCTTGTCTTTTTCCTGATCTTAGAGGAAATGCTTTCAGTTTTTCATCATTGAGAATGATGTTTGCTGTGGGTTTGTCATATATGGCCTTTATTATGTTGAGGTAGGTTCCCTCTGTGCCCACTTTCTGGAGAGTTTTTATCATAAATGGGTGTTGAATTTTGTCAAAAGCTTTTTCTGCATCTATTGAGATGATCATATGGTTTTTATTCTTCAATTTGTTAATATGGTGTATCACATTGATTGATTTGCCTATATTGAAGAATCCTTGCATCCCTGGGATAAATCCCACTTGATCATGGTGTATGATCCTTTTAATGTGTTGTTGGATTCTGTTTGCTACTATTTTGTTGAGGATTTCTGCCTCTATATTCATAAGTGATATTGGTCTGTAATTTTCTTTTCTATTAGTATCTTTGGTTTTGGTATCAAGGTGATGGTGGCCTCATAGAATGAGTTTGGAAGTATTCCTTACTCTGAAATTTTTTGGAAGAGTTTTAGAAGGATGGGTGTTAGGTCTTCTCTAAATGTTTGATAGAATTCATCTGTGAAGCCATGTGGTTCTGGACTTTTGTTTGTTGGAAGATTTTTAATCACAGTTTCCATTTCATTACTTGTGATTGGTCTGTTCATATTTTCTATTTCTTCCTGGTTCAGTCTTTGAAGGTTATACCTTTTTAAAAATTTGTCATTTCTTCCAGGTTGTCCATTTTATTGGCATAGAGTTGCTTGTAGTAGTCTCTTAGGATGCCTTGTATTTCTGCAGTGTCTGTTGTAACTTCTCCTTTTTCATTTCTAATTTTATTGATTTGAGTCCTCTCCCTGTTTATCTTGATGAGTCTGACTAATGTTTTATCAATTTTGTTTATCTTCTCAAAGAACCAGCTTTTAATTTTATTGATCTTTGCTATTGTTTTCTTTGTTTCTATTTCATTTATTTCTGCTCTGATCTTTATGATTTCTTTCCTTCTGCTAACTTTGGGTTTTGTTTGTTCTTCTTTCTCTAATTCCTTCAGGCGCAAGGTTAGATTGTTTATTTTAGATTTTTCTTGTTTCTTGCGGTAGGCTTTTATAGCTATAAACTTCCCTATTAGAACCGCTTTTGCTGCATCCCATAGGTTTTGGGTCGTCGTGTTTTCATTGTCATTTGTCTCTAGGTATTTTTTGATTTCCTCTTTGATTTCTTCAGTGATCTCTTGATTATTTAGTAACGTATTGTTTAGCCTCCGTGTGTTTGTCTTTTTTACGTTTTTTTCCCTGTAATTCATTTCTAATCTCATAGCGTTGTGGTCAGAAAAGATGCGTGATATGATTTCAATTTTCTTAAATTTACTGATTCTTGATTTGTGACCCAAGATGTGATATATGCTGGAGAATGTTCCGTGCGTACTTGAGAAGAAAGTGTAATCTGCTGTTTTTGGAGGGAATGTCCTATAAATATCAATTAAATCTATCTGGTCTATTGTGTCATTTAAAGCTTCTGTTTCCTTATTTATTTTCATTTTGGATGATCTGTCCATTGGTGTAAGTGAAGTGTTAAAGTCCCCCACTATTATTGTGTTACTGTCAATTTCCTCTTTTATAGCTGTTAGCAGTTGCCTTATGTATTGAGGTGCTCCTATGTTGGGTGCATATCTATTTATAATTGTTAGATCTTCTTCTTGGATTGATCCCTCGATCATTATGTAGTGTCCTTCCTTGTCTCTTGTAACATTCTTTATTTTAAAGTCTATTTTATCTGATATGCGTATTGCCACTCCAGCTTTCTTTTGATTTCCATTTGCATGGAATATCTTTTTCTATCCCCTCGCTTTCAGTCTGAATGTGTCCCTAGGTCTGAAGTGGGTCTCTTCTAGACAGCATATATATGTGTCTTGTTTTTGTATCCATTCAGCAAGCCTTTGTCTTTTGGTTGGAGCAATTAATCCATTCACGTTAAGGTAATTATCGATGTGTATGTTTTATGACCATTTTCTTAATTGTTTTGGGTTTCTTTTTGTAGGTCCTTTTCTTCTCTTGTGTTTCCCAGTTAGAGAAGTTCCCTTAGCATTTGTTGTAGAGCTGGTTCGGTGGTGCTGAATTCCCTTAGCTTTTGCTTGTCTGTAAAGCTTTTGATTTCTCCATCGAATGTGAATGAGATCCTTGCTGGGTAGAGTAATCTTGGTTGTAGGTTCTTCCCTTTCATCACTTTAAGTATATCATGCCACTCCCTTCTGGCTTGTAGAGTTTCTGCTGAGAAATCACCTGTTAACCTTATGGGAGTTCCCTTGTATGTTATTTGTCGTTTTTCCCTTGCTGCTTTCAATAATTTTTCTTTGTCTTTAATTTTTGCTAATTTCATTACTCTGTGTCTCGGTGTGTTTCTCCTTGGGTTTATCCTATATGGGAGTCTCTGTGCTTCCTGGACTTGGGTGGCTATTTCCTTTCCCATGTTAGGGAAGTTTTCAACTATAATCTCTTCACATATTTTCTCTGGTCCTTTCTCTCTCTCTTCTCTTTCTGGGACCCCTATAATGTGAATGTTGTTGCATTTAATGTTGTCCCAGAGGTCTCTTAGGCTGTCTTCATTTCTTTTCATTCTTTTTTCTTCATTCTATTCCACAGCAGTGAATTCCACCATTCTGTATTCCAGGTCACTTATCCGTTCTTCTGCCTCAGTTATTCTGCTATTGATTCCTTCTAGTGTAGTTTTCATTTCAGTTATTGTATTGTTCATCTCTGTTTGTTTGTTCTTTAATTCTTCTAGTTCTTTGTTAAACAGTTCTTGCATCTTCTCAATCTTTGCCTCCATTCTTTTTCCGAGGTCCTGGATCATCTTCACTATCATTATTCTGAATTCTTTTTCTGGAAGGTTGCCTATCTCCACTTCATTTAGTTGTTTTTCTTGGGGTTTTATCTTGTTCCTTCATGTGGTACATAGCCCTCTGCCTTTTCTTTTTGTCTATGTTTCTGTGAATGTGGTTTTTGTTCCACAGGCTGCAGGATTGTAGTTCTTCTTGCTTCTGCTCTTTGCCCTCTGGTGGATGCAGCTATCTAAGAGGCTTGAGCAAGTTTCCTGATGGGATGGACTGGTGGTGGGTAGGCTGGGTGTTGCTCTGGTGGGCAGAGCTCATTAAAACTTTAATCTGCTTGTCTGCTGATGGGTGGGGTTGGGTTCCCTCCCTTTTGGTTTTTTGGCCTGAGGTGACCCAACACTGGAGCCTACCTGGGCTCATTAGCCCCTGGGTGGGGCTAATGGGGACTCTGGGAGGGCTCACGCCAAGGAGTACTTCCCAGAACTTCTGCTGCCAGTGTCCTTGTCCCCACGGTGAAACAGAGCCACCCCCTGCCTCTGCAGGAGACCCTCCAACACTAGCAGGTAAGTCTGGTTCAGTCTCCCCTGGGGTCACTGCTCCTTCCCCTGGGTCCCGATGTGCACACTACTTTGTGTGTCCCCTCCAAGAGTGGAGTCTCTGTTTCCCCCAGTTCTGTCAAAATCCTGCAATCAAATCCCAGTAGCCTTCAAAGTCTGATTCTCTAGCAATTCCTCCTCCTATTGCCGGATCCCCAGGTTGGGAAGCCTGACGTGGAGCTCAGAACCTTCACTCCAGCGGGTAGACTTTTCTGTGGTATAAATGTTCTCCAGTCTGTGAGTCACCCACCCAGCAGTTATGGGATTTGATTTTACTGTGATTGCGCCCCTCCTACCGTCTCATTGTGGCTTCTCCTTTGTCTTTGGATGTGGGGTATCTTTTTTGGTGAGTTTCAGTGTCTTCCTGTCGATGATTGTCCAGCAGCTAGTTGTGATTCTGGTGTTCTCGCAAGACGGAGTGGGAGCCCGTCCTTCTACTCCGCCATCTTGTTTCCAATCCCTGGCTCCATGCTTTTTGAACGTGCTGTTTTTTTTCTGCCTGGAAGGTTATTCTGACCCCTTTTGCTTGGTCAACTCTTTCTCATCTTTCAAGTCATAACCCAAGCTCTACCTCCCCTATGAAAGCTTCAGGAGAGTTGATTATACTGATAAGTGGAATATTCCCTGCCATATCAGTAAACAAAGGATGTCACAGTCATCAGCAGTTACAGCCACTGTCAATGGTGAGCTGGTGAGCCCGGAGGGAACTCAGGAAGGAAAAGAATACCTGCCATCTAGCAGCCATCAGACTGAAGCCACTCCCTATGGTGAGCCCTGAGGAAACTCAGGGTGTAAAAACAGAGGATCCTGTCCCCAGATAGCTGAGGTGCATATCAAAGGAATGATTTCAGGGAGCCCAGACTCTTGCATCTTCCCATACAAAGAAAACTGCTAAATTCATTAGCCTGGCATATCTGGTTTCTTTATTTAACAGTAATCTTTTGATGTTCCTGATTACCTGCCCTTTGTTGCAAAACCCCTGTATATCCTAGCTCCCCCCTTGCCTCCTTGTAGCCATTTCTTAGAGCTATCCGAAATGCTGTCTCCCTGGCTGCGGTCCTCTTTTTGCCCCAAATAAAACTTAACTTGCAACTCTCACATTGTGCATGTTTTCTAAGTCAACAGTAATGGCGACTGATGTAGGGACCAGAGCAGGTTCCTCTCCTTCTCCTGAACTCTATAAGGATCCCTAGCCTTGGTACCAGCAGATGCCTCTTGTGCGCATCTGCCTCCTCAGGAAGTCCAGACGAATTTGGGTGAGTCTCTCCTGATTCTCAGTTCTCCGGTGTTGGTGGATGATCCTGAGTTTTATTTGGCAGTGTGTAACAGGTACCTGCCCTCCCAGGTGAAAGCTACTTGGAGTGGGGGCGGGGGGCCTGGTTGAAAGATACCAGGGAAATACCCACCCAGGTGAAAGTTACCAGGGTTTGCTCAGTTGCGGAAGACTGAGTGGTCTGTGCTCAGTGGTTAGGTAAGAGGCTGGTCTGACGCTTTTCCTCAGTTCGGCTGCCTTAATAGAATTTGTTGGGATAAAAGTGAAGATATTACATGAGAGCTTTGCTCTGAAGAAAAGGGACAAGACTCTTCCTGGACCATTACGGCTCTCTCAGGAGACTGAGAAATTTACGAGAGTGATGGACGCAGAGGCCTCATACTGTGCAGTGGTCCCATAGGGAAACCTACTCATTAATTAAAAGACTTGCTTGTCCGGGGGTCACAAATAAGAATTGGCCATTCAGCAGTCGAGCACCCGCGGTGGTCTTAAACCACTGAAGGGAGAAACCGAGACACGTAAGAGGGCTGAAACGACTCTAGGGTTACGCCTGGAGGAATTAAGCTCACAAGCAGCACATTGGCCCTGCACACAATTTCACTAGTAAATTTTATCCCTGACAAATTCAACTTTAAAAAGAAACGACAGATTGCCAGCCTCCAACTAATACCCCAGCCAGGTTTATGTACGTGTGAAACTTACAAGTACTTACTTAATTGGGAATTAAGGAAATCTCGCCCCAAAAATGAGGGGGCTCTTTTATTGCGTACAGAGTTAAGTTAAATTAAGTTGAAAAAGCCGGCTTGGTAAAAATATCTTTTCAGAATTCTGACTTTAAACAGAGGCCTTCTGGGGGAAACTTGCATTTCTCTGTGTCTTTGAGATGTAAACGTTCTACCTGATCTTCCTGGGACGTTGTGTGTTTGTGTGTGTGTGTATGTGTTATTTTTGAGAATAAACTCTCTGGATTTTACTTAGGTTATATCCTCCCCCACTGTCTTATGGGGAAGCCTCTTGTGTCTTAGTGGTTTGAATCACTATTATATATTTTTTATTTATGGCCAAATGATGGATGCTTTTAAAATTGGAGAAAGTAACAAATTGGTGAATCTAGAGCACTCTCATTATAAACAGCTGTTTTATTTGTACCTATAGAAACAAAAATCAAATTTAAGGTGGAAAAAATATATCTAATGATTAATCTAAGAACTTCTTTAGTTTAAAACAAGTAAGAAAAACTGGTTTGGGAAGCTTTATTTGTGGTCTTTCCTTCCCCTCAATGGGTCTTAACAGATACTAATAAAAGCATTAGAATAATTAATGTTAACAGGAAAAACCCTGTAAGGAAAGTCTAGATACTATTTCCAACAAGGTAGAATTTTTAAATGGAATTATCTCAAATGAATAAAGAAATCTTTAGATAGTTATTTAAAATGGGATAAATAAAATGGACATTTATGTCATTAAAACACAAGGTTTTGATATTCCTACACTACCTAAGGTTAAATGGGCCAAAAGGGACCCCCAATTGTCCCCAACATTAAAAGCCAAACATGTCTGTTCTATTTAGCGTAGTTTTAAAATATGTATTTAAGGGGCTAGAAAAAAAATGTACACTGAGTTACCTGACCAACAATTAGTTGGGGCAACAGTTAGGCCAAAGGGTCTGAGTTCCTTGGCTCAACCCCGCCCTGGGTGATCTCGGGTGGCCTCGGCCTGCAGCAGCTTGAAGCAGGGTGTCGGTTCCCGGCCAGAGATTGAGGTCAGGTCGTGGCAGTGAGAGCGCCGAATCCTAGCCACTAGACCACCAGGGACCAGTGACCAGTGACAAGGCCCTGGCCCTTCGGCTTTGCAGAAGAGAATTCCCACAAAGACAAAAGTAGTGAAAAAAGTAAAGCATTTATTAGGCGGAAAAAAGTACAGAACATGTGGCTAGATACACAGGCGGACTCAGAGAGAGAGAGTCGCACCCTCATGGTAGTTTAAAATCACTTATATGGGGCATTTCTTCCAGGTTTCCTATGGCCAATCATTTTGATTTGCCTGGTTCAGAATCCATATTTGGTGTATCTCAGGATCCTTCCGTGTGTGCGTGCACATCTCTCAGCCAAGATGGATTCCACTGAAGAGGCCTATGGGTAGCTTAACGTCACTCCCCTTTGACCTCCAAGGAGCTTTCTAGTTGGGAAGTTCTCCTCGACTTTGAGAATGAGAAATAT
This sequence comes from Balaenoptera musculus, assembly GCF_009873245.2. Classification (NCBI taxonomy): domain Eukaryota; kingdom Metazoa; phylum Chordata; class Mammalia; order Artiodactyla; family Balaenopteridae; genus Balaenoptera; species Balaenoptera musculus. The sequence continues at coordinate 116,489,784 of NC_045786.1, forward strand.
GTGGTCTCTTATCTTCTATCTGGGCGGGGCCCAGCCTCCTCTCTCAATTGTCCTGCTATTCTCATCTTGGAGTATCATCCAGGTCCACAGGGAACCAATTGCTTACCCTGGGTGGTGGGTGGTGGGTGGTGGGTGGTGGGGGGGTGGGGCATCTACCTCCTGCGTCATGGGCATCCCAGAGCCTTTTATATAAAAATAGATAAAATGGACAGGGAACAAAAAGAAGAAAAACTTCTAGAACTCCTCCTGTAAGATCAAAGCTTGTTGATTGGATCCTAATGAAAAGTAAAGTTAAAGGTATAAAGTTGATGGAATTGAGATGAAAGTATATAAAATTGGTATATTTAAATGGGCTTTATATAAGATGGTTCCATCTCTTTTGTTTAATTATATCGTGGGATAGGCATGTTTCACTGGGAAATACTTCCCCTGCATGGTATTCTAAGACAAGGCATACAGATTGCCCCTCAGGAAGTATTAAACATACTAAAGGAAACCAATAGGGTTACTTGAGCCATACAAATAAGTAAAAGCTGGGAACTAACATTCAAGGGCTAATAAAAATAAAAAGAGTGATTTTGCTCTGGGCTTAACCTGTGAACTCAAAATGAAGATCTTTGCTGAATGCCTTATACAAACCTTTGAAGGCATGATAAATTAAATTCTAAAGTTCTAGAACATAGAACTTGTAAAATAAATTTCAGTTTAGTTAGAATTCTTTTCACTGATAAAATCTTTTTGTATTGTTTAGGTGACAGACCTGTTCTTTGGGGAACTAAAAGCAACTGTTTTTCTCTTGCAAATCTCTACAAACCAGAAATGTAAATACAGGCCACAAGGACCTGAGACTGAGCCTAATTAGCTCAATCAGGCAAGACCTGAAACCAAGGGAAAAAAAATGACAAAGTGGCAATTTAAAAATTCAAACTGCTGGGAATGCTCCCTCAGCCAAACTTTACAAACAGTAAAACCTTAGTCACCTGAGCAAGCAACTTTAATGTATATCAACTGTTTGTAAAATAGTAAGTTTATATTGTAATAACTGAGTCATAGCTAAGTTTTTAAGTGAAGCCATGAAATCTCTAGTTTTGCCTGTTCATGTCTGTGTACACATTATACATATGAGATATCTCTACCTCTGGAGAATAATATCAAAAATGAATTTATAAAGAGCTCTATCTAATTTAAAAGAAAGCACCTACAAATAAAGAAACCAGCCAAAATGACTTTCAGGTTCACATGAACTGGGAAATATTCAATGTTAAGTTGATACCTGGTATTAAAGTTTAAGTTTGTTAATCTAATTAATATAGACATATCTTTAGAGTCATCAATATTAAGTATAATACTTTATTGTACCTAAGTTTAATAGAAGTCAGATAAGACCTTATTATATCTGTTGCAAGGAAAATAACTTGATATGATGAGACTTTATGAAGTAAATGTAAATGAGATAAGAGATTTTAGGTAAACTCTTTAAAAATATATTTTAGAAATGTCTACTTTAAAAAAAAAAAGTCTACTTAAAATGAGCTTTCCAGATATTTGGTAACTTAAAGTTCTGGAATTGTGCTAATTTTAAGCGATGGAAGTTTTTTGAATAGCTAGATAATCCCCCCCCACACACACAAAAAAGATACTGAGACATCAATTACTAAATAGAGAAACTAAAGGCATTTAGGACTATTAATGAAAATGTTTGGTGACACCCTGAGATGCTCTCTATAAGAAAACAAATGTTTTTAGAAATTATCACTCATATTTATGTTCACCAATCTACAGAATGCTAATGTAAAAGACAGTACATAATTGCTTACTTCTTAACTTTCACTAGAAATTAAGGTTTTTTAGAGCTGAGGATTCTAATTTAAACATGTAATTAAAGCTAATTGGAATAATACGGAAACATTTCAGTGTACAGTAGGAAAGTAGAATGTGTGTTTTCAGTAAAGAAGGTATGAGGAATAGAACTACATTTTATTGAGGGAAAAGAAAGAAAGTGTGTCTTAGAGCTAGTTGGTTTTATTTGGATGGAAAAAAGGGACAGGCTGATACAGATACAGAAAGTGATGAAAGGTTGTGGAAAGGAATTGAGGAGAAAAAAAAAAGTTTATACATGGTCAGGATTAACTAAATTTAGATTGAAGTTAATTAAGTAAATGGATTTTGTTAAGTAAGCTAATATAAGACTGGAATTTGATTTCTCTCTCTGTAAGAGTCCTGCTTTTTGATAACAGATGGTGTGAGTTTCTGCGCCCTTAAGTGATCTACATTTGTTGTTTTCTTTTAATCATTTTGTGACTTTGGTTAAATGAATAAGTATTATTTCACAATGAGCTATGATCCTGTTGTGTTTTAAAACTTTTTTGATGTTTTTAACAAACTTCCCAAATGTCAAAATCTAACTAAAGTTCTCTTAGCTTCCAGCTGACTCTGGATGTTTTGAAGGAACATCTCTGAGACATCTCAGAGAAGAATGTTAAACTAACTAAGTTTATTTGGTATGTTTAGTTACTTCAGAAACATTGTCAAGTGATTGGAGATGAACCTTAGGTTATAGTGTATGTATAAATGTTATCAATATAGATATTCCAAAATTTATATGGAATTCCTAACATCTGATATGCCCTGATATAATGTTATCAGTCATAATTCTAGTTATTATCCTAAAATGTTATATGTCACAGAAATATCCAAGCTTCCTACTAATTGCATTATACTCAAATCTTTAACCATGCTATTTTAAGTTTTGTCCTGATGCTTTTACAAAATGAAGATTATCAAGAAGACTCATAAAAAGAACTTTTCTTTTTAAACAAATATAAGTTTCTGATATAGCATTTAGGTAATACCACTGAGCTATGTAACAAATAATAAAATTCTAATGGAAAACATGATTAGTTCATCCAAATCAGCAGAATTAATAACATGGGAATGAATGAACTGATGAATATGATTTATAACTTTACGAATTTGGAAATATACTAGGTTTAATCTTTGTTTTTCAGAAAAACCTTTTCTCTTATGCTATGACCTACAACAAGTTGATAAAGTATACCTCTGTAAACAAAGATGAAACATTTATCTTTTTCTCTTTACCTGATCCTTCCAGAATTTGGCTTCTCCGGCTGGCTCTCCGGCTGGACTTGATGGTTTATTGCAGCTGGATTACAGCTAGTTATACTAATCATTGTTTCAATATTGTTCTTTGTTTCCAAATTGTTTATGATTTGTGTCTCTGCTGCACTATGACTTTGTCAGTATTACTAGCTGCATTACTTATATCCTGTCTATTTTATAAGATTGTTGTCTCTTACAGTGCTCAGTGTGTAACCAGGCCTCCAACAAAATTGATGATGGCTAAACATCTTGAAAAAAAAATAGATCACATTTATGACTCTTATACAATAATTGTAATAGTGTGATTCTAGGTATGGGAAGAAGCAATAAGGGAAACTATCTCCTGGATCATAATAGACTAGTAAGACAGAGGATCCATAGAATCTTTAATTATCAACAGGGTCTAATCTGAAAGTTAGCACCCGGAATGGAATATCAACAACAATTTTCACCTGAACTGGGACTAACCTCCCAGCGCCATGGGACAAAAATTGGTCATGAAATGTCTCCCAAACATTGGTTGAATTTCCAACCGAGAGGAGGGACTGATAAATGGAATATTGCCTGCCATATCAGTAAACAGAGGATGTCACAGTCATCAGCAATTACAGCCACTGCCAATGGTGAGCTGGTGAGCCCTGAGGGAACTCAGGAAGGGAAAGAATACCTGCCATTTAGCAGCCATCAGACTGCAGCCACTCCCTATGACAAGCCCTGAGGAAACTCAGGGTGTAAAAACAGAGGATACTGGCCCCAGATAGCTGAGGTGCATATCAAAGGAATGATTTCAGTAAGCCCAGACTCTTGCATCTTCCCATACATAAAAAAGTGCTAAATTCCTTAACTTGACATACCTGGTTTCCTTAATTAACAGGAATCTTTTGATGTTCCTGACTACCTGACCTTTGTTGCAAAACTCCTGTATATCCTAGTTCCTCCCTCACTTTCTCAGAGCAGTTTCTTAGAGCTGCCCGAAATGCTGTCTCCCGGGCGGCAGTCCTCATTTTGCCCCAGATAAAACTTAACTCAGCAGCTCTCATGTTGTGCACTTTTTCTAAGTCAGCAATACCCTTTTAGGCCACCACTTTGTCTCATTCATTCCTCTCCTTTTCTGCTCCTCTCTCTAGTCTGTAGAAAGCAGGAATAGTGTCATATGTACTGTCGACTAAAAAAAAAAAATTGCGCAACCTGAAAGTTGAGAATTATGTTTTATTCGGCAAACTTTCTGAGAACTTCAAGCCCATAGGCAGCTCCGAAGAGGTAAGGGAGGAGCCAGGATATGTAGGAGTTTTGTAACAAAAACCAGGTAGTCTGAACATCAAAAGATTACTGTTAATTAAAGAAAACCAAATATCTCAATTTAATGAATTTAGCACTTTTCTGTGTAGGGAAAGATGCAGGAGTCTTGGCTCACTGAAATCATTCCTTTGATATGCATCTTAGCTGTCTGGGACCAGTATCCTGTCCTTTCCCATCCTGAGTCCCCTCAGGGTGCACCACTGGGGTTGGCTGCAGTGACTGACAGCTTGATGGCCACAACGTCTTTTGTTTACCGACATGGCAGGACGGCATTCTTAGTCCAAGGTACCTTACACACGCAGAGTGAAATGGTACATTATGGGAAGCTACCAACGTTGTGTATTAGATGTCATTCCTTTATTCCATGAAATTCTACTAAGCAGTCACCATGCCAGGCAGAGCATGTGATAAGTTTATAAAGGAAACTTATGACATATAGATGTCAATTTTTTTTTTCATTGATTGATGGAGGAATCTGATTGATGAAAGATGTTACATTGAGGACAAGGAAGTTATGGTTGCCAAACCAGCTTTGTACTCCTCTTTGTGTTTGTGTAGTGAAAATCCAGGGATAGCTAGCATGAAGTCACATAGGGTTGAAATAAAGCTACTGTTGCCTCAACAAGGCAAGAAGAAATAAATATGAAGAATGCATATGGATTATTTAGTACTTAAGGTTACAAAACATCATTATCCCCTAATTCAAATGTAAGAAGGTGGCACAGCAAAGAAAACTATCTTATCACTACCACCTTCCATTTCTTTTATGCTATTTTTTGAATTGTAAAGTATTTTATCTTTAATTCATCAAAGGATCATAACTTTTTCTGTCTCCTGTGAAGCTGGTCTAACCACAGAGCACCCCCTGACTAAATAGTGGACGCTGTGGGCTGTGGAGCAAGATGAGAAACAACATCTAAATGACATGTGTGCTGAGCAACAGAAAACAGAAAATGCATTTATTCTAACTTCTCCATGTGTCCTTTTTAAGAAAAAAGATTTCACGACAACTAAATATTTTAATAGTTCATTGTTCAAAATCTATTGCGGTTTCTTCTCCACCTCCACAATTCCCAGGTAGGGGAGATGAGTTATCATTGCTTAATAGTCAGTAAGGTTGATATTTAATGAGAAAGCAGTTCTGCAAAGTGGATGGGTCTTAAAGATCTCAGCATGAAGAAGTTGAAATATTAAAGGTAACAGCTGCCTGTAAATGATTGCTGTTAAGCTTCAATTTACATATTAAAGAGCAGAAATTCTAAGATTTCTTCATTCTTAACATTTTAATGATCAAACTATAAGAACACAACACTTTAAGTTGGTAACTTTTAAGTTTTATTTTTCAGGAATGCACTAAGACAGATGAGTAAGCCCATGTGCTGCCAAAAACACTATAGTAAAATATTTATGCAGTACTATTCTTAGCTAATGTGCCAGTTTTTCTCAGAATACACAATCAGATGCTATTTCTATGAATTTCACAGAGGTTGCTTAAAGGGCTCATGGAGCACAGTATATGTTCCTTCTTTAAGTGAGCTACAGGACAATGGTGACTTGGGGCTGAATTTACCAATGGCATATATGTCGTGTATATTCACTGAGTGCTTGCAATGTTCAAAATGCTATGCAGGAAAACATTGAAGATATGCAACCTAGCCACTGGCTTCAAGAAATTTTAGATTTAGGTTATGCTTTGGAACAACTGAGGGGCACATTTACATATCAATATAAATAAATGCAAATTTCAACAAAGCGGACTAAGTCTTGAAACAACTTGAAAGGAAGTCTTTAAGTGTTCTTTTATTATGAGCTTAACCTACTTTAAAAATGAAACCTGGTGAAAATCAAAAACCTCTTCCAGCTCTCATAATGTATAGATGTATTTTGATTAAATTAAAAATGTCTCTAGTTTTTATTACATATACTTTAGAAAATACATAAAAAAGAAACTCAGAATCACTTATAGTTCCAAAAACCCAGAGAGAGTCACGGTTCATTCTGTCCTTTGTATGTATGTATATGTGTTCAATTATACATGTGTGCAGTCGCACACATATTAACTAATTTATAAAATGGGATCACACGCTTTTATAACCTGCTTTTTTTAAGGTTAGCAAAATTTACACATAATTTCAAATGATGAAATTAAGACGTACACCTATTGTATAGTTGTTCTATAATGTATACAATTAAATCCTTGTTGTTGGACATTAGATTGTTTCCAGTGCTATGATGAACATTTGTGTATTTGTGCTACATCCTTAGGGCAGACTCTAGACATAGACTTCTTTGTGGGGCAAAGGATATGTCCTTTAAGATGTTTCACCAAAATATTTCACCAAAATTTTGTCAACAAAGTAGCCTTCATAAAGCTTGTACAGTTATAATCCTCCATTTCCTTCCTCCTAGCGTCATGTCCATTTCCATAAATCCTTGACAATATGAGAAATTGCTATTAAAAAGCACCCCAGATAGCTTGTAGAGTATTTGATGGAAAACAATTTTATTGTTGTTTGAATTTTTATTTCTTTGGTAAGGAAGTTGAGATTTATGGTATGTTTTTGATCATCTATATTTCTTCTTGTATATATTGTCTGTTCATGTCATTTGCCCATTTTTTTCTCTTTGATACTCATTTTTTCATATTTATTTATAGGAACTCTTACTGTGTTAATGATAACTTAGTCATGCATGCCCTTTTAGACAAAGAAGTAATGAGGTCTGTCATATTTTGTATTCTATTACTTTCTCTTAACATTGTTTCACATATGCATTTCTGTGAGCTGATATAAATCACAAATTTGTTTTTAGAAAGTTGTACAGTATTCCATCTCACATATATATTTTCTGTTTTCAAACTTAGCAATGTATAAACATATCAAAAATTTCACAACACCCCAGTGTTGAAAGAGTATTTTTATTCAGAACCTAACTAAGATATATATACTATCATCAAACTAGGCTTGCACTCCTTCGTTTATAGGGTCTAGGTAGGCAACAATAAAACCAGAATAAATTAACAATCAAAATACAGCAGAACTGCAAAACAAATACCATTCATGTTAATAACCAATGATGTTGCTTTACTAAATGTAACCATTTCTTAAAACTTTAACATGGGGTTGATCCTTAAGGTGCATTTTTGAGTTCTACATTATCATTCTTCCTGTGGGAGTGTGAGAATTCAATTATTCTACAGCTTTTCTTTATTTAAACTGTTGTGAATATTTTGTTAACACAGTAAATGAATTTGGCCCTCTCTTGAATGGAATAATTTTACTCGGTGGTACTAAATTAAAAGTTGGTCGTAGAAAACTGAAAGTATGCTTATCTTAATTCTTTGATATTTTCATCCAACTACAAACAAAAACTTTAAAAATTGTTATAGAAAACACTTGGATGATGATTTGAGAACTTCTGACCCACAGCAAGTTTCCTATGTTCTTCCCCTATGCCAGGGCATTTTTAGGCTGATGAAAAAAATTCACATGAATTAATATAGGAACGTAAGATGGGGAAGTCAATCATGAAACGTTTTATCTCAACAAAATTATCACTGGAAATCTTCTATTTAGACAAAGCCGAATCATTTCTTAATTGTACAAAAATGTGAGCGTACATTTATTAGTACACTTTTCACATTGCATTATAATGTTACATGTTTTCTCCTTGATAGATCAACTCTTATAGAAATCATATTTTTTATCACTCTGTTCAGCACCTAGCAGTGTCTACCTAGCTCATTTGAAATGCTCAATAAATGTGTATTTTATTGAGCTACCATATATGTATTGCATTTAAAATAAATGAGTTAAAAATGCAATTGATGAAATGTTTTAAAATAGTGCAATGCAGTATTAATTTCAGTTCTTATTGTCAACTCAATGAAAGAGCTCTTAAATTTTTTCTGTAAAAAAAGGTCTAAATTTTTATCATTTTCTGGAGGTGATGCTCATAAGGATACCACAGTTGATTTTCCCTGAATTAATGGGGATATAAGTACATTTTATTGAGTTAAATAGTCAACATTTTTAAAGTTATTTGTAGTTGTTTGCTTGACTTAACAATAATTGAGAGAAGTATTATGTAATCTTCCACCCTGATGTGAGATTTGTTAATTTATTTTTGTAGCTCTATTAATTTTGCTTCATATATTTTGAGGCAATTACGTGTATACAAGTTTGAAATTCTTAAATCTTATAAGTTAATCAAAACTTTATCATTCTGTAATGACTTGTAATACCTTTTGTCTTAAAGTTGATAATCATCCCAGCTTTTCTTTTGGTTAATATATGCTTGAGGCACATAGCTAAATTAAAAAAAATTCAATCCATCCCTTTTTGTTTTTTAATTGGCTATTTTAAACTACTTACATGTTTGTGACCACTGTTATATATAGACTTGTGACTTTCTTTTTTTAAATTAAAAAAAAAAATCATTTATTTATTTATGTATTTTTGGCTGCGTTGGGTCTTCGTTGCTGTGCGCGGGCTTTCTCTAGTTGCAGTGAGCGGGGAGCTCTTCCTTGCGGTGCGAGGGCTTCTCATTGTCGTGGCTTCTCTTGTTGCGGAGCACGGGCTCTAGGCACGCAGCCTTCAGTAGTTGTGGCACGTGGGCTTAGTTGCTCCGCGGCACGTGGGATCTTCCCGGGCCAGGGCTTGAACCTGTGTCCCTTGCATTGGCAGGCAGATTCTTAACCACTGCACCACCAGGGAAGCCCTGGACTTGTGACTTTCATCCTAGATTTCCTCTCTGTTTCAGTTTTAAATGTTATGTTTCAATTTTTAAAAAAAATATTGAATGTATTTAAAGATTTATTTTCTTTCTTGTTTTCCTCCTCAATTAGTGTGAAAGTTGTATATTCCATTTCTATTATTTTAAGGTTACCCTTGAAATTTTACCATACAGACTTAAATTCTAGAGTTAATATCTAAACCTCTCTTCCAAATGATACCAAAGCTTTAGGACACTTTAATTCTGATCACTCTGCTTCCAAATAATGCCATTGTTGTCCTGTATTTTAGTTTGGTTCTTTTTTTTTTTTTTAATTTTATTGAAGTATAGTTGATTTACAATGTTGTATTAATTTCTGCTGTACAGCAAAGTGATTTGGTTATACATATATATATTCTTTTTCATATTCTTTTCCATTATGGTTTATCACAGAATATTGAATATAGTTCCCTGTGCTGTATAGTAGGACCTTGTTGTTTATCCATCCTATATATACTTGTTTGCATCTGCTAGTCCCAAACTCCCAATCCTTCCCTCCCACGCCCCCCCACCCCTAGGCTGCCACAAGTCTGTTCTCTATGTCTGTTTCTGATTCATAGATATGTTCATTTGTCTCATATTTTAGATTCCACATATAAGTGATACATTATGGTATTTGTCTTTCTCTTTCTAACTTACTTCACTTAGTATGTAATCTCTAGGTCCATCCATATTGCTGCAAAGGTCATTATTTCATTCTTTTTTAAAAAGATTTATTTTCATTCTTGTTTTCCTCCTCAATTAGTGTGAATGTTGTATATTCCATTTCTATTATTTTAAGGTTATCCTTGAAATTGATGAGTAATATTCCATTATATATATATATACATATATATGTACATATATATATGTATATATATATATATATATATATACACACCACATCTTCTTTATCCATTTGTCTGCTGATGTACATTTAGGTTGTTTCCATGTCTTGGCTATTGTGAATAGTGCTGCTATGAACATTGGGGTGCATGTATGTTTTTGAATTATAGTTTTGTCTGGGTATATGCCCAGGGGTGGGACTGCTGGATTATATGGCAACTCTATTCTTAGTTGTTTTCTTTTTTGCCACACCATGCAGCATGCGAGATCCTAGATCCCTGACCAAGGGTTGAACCCATGCCCTCTACAGTGAAAGCGTGGAAGTCTTAACCACTGAACCACCAAGAAAGTCCCATCTATTATTAGTTTTTTGAGGAACCTCCATACTGTTTTCCATAGTGGCTGCACCAATTTACATTCCCAAGTTTGGTCCTTTTAATGTGAAAAGTGTTACTATAATTGACAGCATTCTGATCACCCCCACCAAAATTACATGCTACTTTGCACAGCATTTAAATTTGTGCCTTTAAAAAGTGATTGTATACAGTGTGTTTTTAAAATTACCTAGTATTTCCCAATTTATTTGTTCTTCCCTTCTTACATCTCAGACCCTCGTTCAGGGATTGTTGTTTTTCCTGGAGTCTATCCCTTAAAGTGTTCCTTTAGTGAAGGTCTGTTTGGGGTAAACTCTCTTGGTTTTAGTTTATCTGAAAATGTATACTTTTTCTCAGTCTTAGAAAGTAGTTTCCTTTGGTTTTATTATTTTCTCCTAGCACTTTGTAAAAATTATTGCACTATCTTCCAGTTTTCATTGTTGCTGTTGGAAAGACAGTTGTCATTCTGTTTGTTCTCTTGTAGGTGGCTTGTCTCAGGTTGCTTTTTAAAATATTCTCTTCATGATTCTTGTTTTCCATACATTTACGTCTTTTAGTTAGTTTTTGAAAATTCATGACCATTAAGTCTTCAAATATTTCCTCTCCTCTTTCTTTTTCTCTGGGACTCTCACAAGATATATATGTGGTTTGATAATAGTCATGATTTTCCCTGAGTAGTCTTGGTGTAAGTCTTTTGTCATAATGAGTTATTAATAAAGTCCCCTTTTACTCTCAAAAATATCTGGATTGTATGATGCCCCAGACCGGCTGCAGAAAGCTAGAAGTTCCTGGCGGTGAGGGGTAAGGAACTGAAAAGCACCAGTATGGGGTCAGAAGGGCCAAGACAACTGATGGTTGCAAGGCAAGTTTATTCAAAGAGCATGAATGTATATATAAGTTCAGCACGGAACGAACACTAGGCAACAAATCAGTAAACCTTGTATTTCCACATAATTCTGCAGCCACTATCTATGCGCCACTATCTATGCGCCACTATCTATGCACCACTATCTATGCACCACTATCTATGCGTCAGCATGCCTTATGGGCCGTTCTTTGGAGATACAGACTTCCCCCTCAGGGCAGCACGTCCTTCTTCTGGGGAACAACCAGGGGCTCTTAGATCCAGAGCAGGCACCTGGAACGAAACTGGCCGCAAGCCATTTTCCTTTTTTATGCTCAATACCGCAGTGTCAGGAGTGCATACCAAGAAAGAGACAAGCAGTTCTCCGGAAAGCAGAAAGCTGAATAAGCTTACAGCTTGGGGGCCACCACATTTCCCCCTTTTTTATTATTTTTTAAAGCTTGATAATGTAGTTTTAAGCCATGAACATCCTGACGCAAGACAGCGAAGCGCCCCATTACAAATCTAACAACACAAGGTAATAAACCGATCACCAATAAAAGTAGTACACCAATTGATATCAGGCCTGAGAGCCCTCCATGAATCCATTGTATCGGATTTAGCCCTTGTAGTTGATCTAATAATCCTTGAATCAAATTCTGGGGTCCATCTTCGTCCAGGTGGGCCTCTTGAATAGCTTGTATTTCGGCATTTAACTTCTGAATATCAAGGCTAATGTGTCCATCAGTCCATACACTTAATATATGCATTTTTACTTTTTCCCAATCCCATTGTGAATCATTATATAAATGTTGAGTTACACAAATCCAGGTATATTTGGCATGACAAATCAAACGCATTTTTAATTTTAAAGCCATAACTTGATCCCCTATTCCTATTAAAACATTTTTTAATTCATCTACTTCCGTTTTTAGTTGGGTATCAATATGACTTTGTAGGGCTAATGCTACACTAGTATTTTTAGATAACTGATTAACATAATGAGCCTGGTGAATAGTTTGTGAAAGAGCAATCCCAGCAGTGGCCGCAGTAGCAGTTAAAGCTGCTAAGGCTAGGATTGCACATATTAGAACACCTATAAATCTCTTTGGTCGTTTTAATGCTTCAGTCAATTCCAGCCAGGCTTGCATGCCAGTGTTATGGTACCATGGTTCAGACAAATTAACAGGTAACATTACATAAGAAGGTTGCTTCATAATCATAACAGATGTAGATCCTTTAACGGGCAAAACACAACTACTAAAGATACAATTAACACAAGTAATATTATAACCTATAGGATTCATAGTGTTTTCTACAATTAAATCTCCAATCAATAAAGCATAAGGAGGAGCGACGCAAGTAATCACCGGTCTATAAGAAAAGGATAAGGCAAGTTTCCAGAATTCCCATTGCTTGTAAAAAACAAGGCTGTTATTATTAACGGGGACAGAAGAAACTAGTATGGTGCCATTATCATAATCTAAAGTACACCAGACAGAGGCTTTAGTCCATGTATCATTACAAACAGGAAAATCAAACTGCGGGAATTCAGAAGCCATAAAAGCAGGAAATTGTAGTCCTGTGACAGTCTTTACGACCATAATTTGATGTCCAGCTAATAACGTCCCTTGATTACCTATGGTAGTTTCAATACACAAATAATGTCCAGTATCTTCAATCCTCAAGCGATATATGCATAGAGAATGATCCAACGAAGTATTAGAAGCAAGCTTAGTTACTCTAGCATTCATGTGAATGGGAACGTTATCCTTATACCAAAATACAAAGGTGGATAAATCTTCTCGTCTAGAAACAGTCTGTTTGCAAGGAAGACAAATATTAGATCCCATAGCTTTATAATTTTTACGTAAATGAGTAAAAAATTGAGAATTTACAGTGGTTTGGTAAGAAATAGCATGTTCTAAAGCAACAGCCGTAACACAACCAGAATTGGTACTCATAGGACTTAAACAAACAGGGGGAGTATTAAACCAATTAGAGTAATTAACAGAAGTATTAGTAATAGGCAAATTTCCTAGCACTCTTCCAAAAGTAGAATCATTATAGAAAATTGGAAGGTCAGCTTCAGACCATGTAACAGGTTGTAATAAAGGAGGATCGGGTACATAAGCCCAATAAGATTTAGCCTCTATAGGTGGGGCTGCCAATACAGCTATCATGGCTAAAAAAAAGGTAAGAGGAGAGCGAGGATGAGCATTCTCCTCCATAATCCTACGTGCTTGAAATACTAAACATTGCAATTGATACCAAGTAATTTGATTTCGATCTCCCCTCGCCTCCCTGACAAGTTGTCTACTACTCCGTCGCCGCATTCTTCTCGTCCGCCGGGGGAACCGGTTGGGGTGTGCTGTGGTCGATTGCGAGAGCCTCAGGCGACGCATTCTTCGAGTCAGGGTGTTTATTGGTGATGGCATGATAATGTCGAACCAAGCGCTCCGGGAGCCACCGAGGAGAGTCTGCCTCCCTAGGGAAAACACAAACATGGCCTCGGCCCCATACTAAAACAGGGTCTGGTCCATGCCAAAGGTTAGTCATGGGATCTTTCCATTTAACAAGCGCTTTTTCAGGAGGGGTTCCAGAAAGACCTGTAAACAATCGTTCATAAGGCGTGTGACTAAATGCATCTAAAGTTAAAAAATTTAAAATAAATAAAGCATGATTAAGCATAATCTGAGGAGATCTATCATATTCCCCCTTTTTTATTTTTTGTAATGTAATTTTTAATTGTTGGTTGGCACGTTCTACAATACCTTGACCCTGAGGATTGTAGGGAATGCCTGTTTTATGTGAAATATGGAATGTTGCACAAAAATTGGCAAAAGCTTTACTCGTATATCCTGGAGCATTATCTGTTTTTAAAGCTTTAGGAATTCCCATAGATGCAAAACAATGAAATAAATGAGTAATTACATATTTAGTAGATTCCCCAGCCAAAGGCGTAGCACATATAAAATTAGAGTAAGTATCAACAGTTACATGAACAAATTGTAATTTACCAAAAGAGGGAATATGAGTAACATCCATTTGCCAAAGATGATGAGGGAGTAAACCCCGAGGATTGACTCCAAATCGTGGAACAGGAAGGTGGGGTAAACATTTAGAGCAGGACTTAACAATGTATCGGGCTGTTTCTCTAGAAATAGAGAATTGTTTTTGAAGCATAGCAGCAGATTGATGATGTAAATTATGTGATTGAGTAGCAAGATCCTGAGGTTGAGATAAACTTAAGGCTATAATCTTTGTATTTTCGTCAGCCAATTGATTTCCCAAAGACAATGGGCCAGGGAGACCTGAATGGGCTCGAATATGTAATATGGCTACAGGAAAGTCATGCTGACGAATAATCTTTTGTAGTTGAAAGAAAGTCTGAAACAATTGAGAATCAACAGTACAATTTTTTGCAAAATGACCTGGCTTCCCACATTTAAAACAGTTTTTACTTTTAGCATTTGGCCCAAATCCTGCCTTAGTTAGGGCTGCAGCTATAGCTGCTCCCTGTAAGTAAGATGATCCAATATCAGAACAAACTCGAATATAATCCTCTAAATTTCCTTTCCTTTTCCATGGACGTATAGCTGCTTGACAAATATTATTAGCATTTTCGAAAGCCAATTGTTTGACGATAATTGCTCCAGAAGGACCATCAGAAATAATTCTATTAACAGCCTGTAATAATCTAGCCACAAAATCAGCATAAGGTTCATCTGCCCCTTGCCTTATTTTAGCAAGGTCTTCAGTCCTAGTGGAGGCAGGTAAATGTTTCCATGCATGTAGAGCTATATGATTGATCTGAGCATAAGCCACAAAAGGGAAAGCTAATTGATCCTGTAATAACTGATGTTGTCCTTCCCCAATCAACATCTCATAATTTACTAGCACATTATGTGCAGTATTTCTTTCAGCTTGTTCAGCAGCCTTTTCATAATATTCTGATTTCCAAAGTAAATAGTCACCACCAGTGAGACAAGCACGAGCAATAGATTTCCAGTCTGCTGGAGGCAATGCTTCTGTTGAAATAGTATCCAACATAGTAATAGTGAAAGGGGCTATAGGCCCATATTGTGCACAGGCTGCTTTTAAATATCTTTCAAAACCTTAAAGGAGAGAGGCTGATATTCCCGATTATTTTGTTGTGGATTTTGAGGATTGGGTCGTTCCACCACCGGGCAGCAGAATAAAGGATCCTCCCCTCTATTAAGAGCTCCCCGTACTGCTTGTTGTAAAGGACTAAGCTTAGGAGGGATAGGGACAGAGACATGTAATTGCTGTAACCGCGGAAGAATATTTTCATCAGGATATTTTTCAGCCTCATATTTGGCTTCTTCGCCCGCTAAATCAAAAGAAAAGTTATCATCATCAAGTGAATTAACTCTTTTTATCCTCGGTGGCAACGGAGGAGCAGTAGCTACTGCAGCAATATGTTCTACAGATTTAGCTGTTAATTTTGGAACTGAATCATAAATTGGATTAAAACAATCTCTTATTAAATTCCACAAGCTAAAAATGGAAACTGAAACAGAAGATGGTCCATGAGCTTCATGATATTTAGATAATTCATCTCCTACACGAGTCCAAATTGCTAAGTCCACTGATCCTCCTTCAGGGAACCAAGGACAAGCATCATATACTAATTGCAAAAATTCCAGAAGTTGTGAGGTAGTTGCCTTAGTTCCACGGGCTTTTAACATTGAAAGCAAAACCTGAGCAAATAAATCACGCTCCTTAGAGCCCTTTTGTCCCATATTATTTTACTTCTGACTCTTTCTCGAGTTACCGTCCTAAAAACGAAATTATTTCTTGTGGCCACACTATCTCACTCGAGAGTTCTACTTACCTGAAATCTTCCGAAATGCCTCACGCACTCAGGTCCCTGTTCGGGCGCCACTTGCCGCAGACCGGCTGCAGAAAGCTAGAAGTTCCTGGCGGTGAGGGGTAAGGAACTGAAAAGCACCAGTATGGGGTCAGAAGGGCCAAGACAACTGATGGTTGCAAGGCAAGTTTATTCAAAGAGCATGAATGTATATATAAGTTCAGCACGGAACGAACACTAGGCAACAAATCAGTAAACCTTGTATTTCCACATAATTCTGTCGCCACTATCTATGCGCCACTATCTATGCGCCACTATCTATGCGCCACTATCTATGCACCACTATCTATGCACCACTATCTATGCGTCAGCATGCCTTATGGGCCGTTCTTTGGAGATACAGACTTCCCCCTCAGGGCAGCACGTCCTTCTTCTGGGGAACAACCAGGGGCTCTTAGATCCAGAGCAGGCACCTGGAACGAAACTGGCCGCAAGCCATTTTCCTTTTTTACGCTCAATACCGCAGCGTCAGGAGTGCATACCAAGAAAGAGACAAGCAGTTCTCCGGAAAGCAGAAAGCTGAATAAGCTTACAGCTTGGGGGCCACCACAGTATGATAAATTAATTTAACCCTGTGTGAGATCTTCTGAGTTTTTCTCATCCATATCTCTTTTCTTTTATATTGTCTACTTATCTTTCTAAACCATATCAACAAATGATGTGTTTTCAACCTCACAAACTCCTGTTTTAGGTTAATTTCTTCAGAAATATATTCCAATTCACTAATTATTATTTCATCTGTGTCTAATCTGCTATTTAACTCATTAATTCAGTTTTTTATTTTAATAATTAAAAAAAATTTTTTAGGTGTTCTACTTGGCTCTTTTCTAAATCCACCTGGTGATTTTTTTTTTTTTTTTTTTTTTTTTTTTTATTCACACACACACACACACTGTATTTTATTTTTACAAGACATAAATAGACTGACACCAAGCATTGTACATGGATGACCACAACAAAAGCAACAATGATTGCAATTACCAAACATGAAACACACTCATACTATGTCATAATATTGACATTCAGTCCAGTAATCCTCCACTGTAACAGCTCCTTTACTTTGCAGTGAAAATTGATTTGTATATTCTTTGCCTCTGAGTCCTTGTGGGATTTTTTTTTTTTTTTTTAAATTCAGACAGAAAGTCACAAAAATTATACTCATCCCCATCAGTTCACTCAGTCCCATGTAATTAATTTTTTTTTTCATCTTGATCTTTTGTTAGCACTTTTATGAGTTCATCAGTTTTTCATTAGAGTTCTGAAAATGCTTATTCATTCAGTTCAACAGTACAGTCAGTTACCAGAAACCTGTACTTGTCAGAGTCTTTTCCATGAATTTCTTGAAGATGAAACCCTTTTATAGGAACATATTTGCAAAATCATCAGAGTACACCCAGAACTGTCTGTAAATGACAAAAGACTTAAAAATGACCACGGTTAAAGATTTGATGAAAGTTCATAATAATGCAGTTGACAAGAATATTAGTTATTTCTGAGATATACATTTTAAAGTAATAACTAGGATTATTACTTATAACATTATACCAGAACATATAAGATTTTTAGAAATTTCATGTAATGTCTGAAACATTTATATTAACATATTTCCATACATATTTCCATACAAATACAAATATAAGATTTTTAGAAATTTCATGTAATGTCTGAAACATTTATATTAACATATTTCCATACATATTTCCATACAAATACAAATATAAGATTTTTAGAAATTTCATGTAATGTCTGAAACATTTATATTAACATATTTCCATACAAATAACCCAATGAAAGTTTAGTATTAGTTGTTTTGTTTGTTTTTTTATACTGCAGGTTCTTATTAGGCATCAGTTTTATACACATCAGTGTATACATGTCAATCCCAATTGCCCAATTCAGCACACCACCATCCCCACCTCACCGCAGTTTTCCCCCCTTGGTGTCCATATGACCATTCTCTACATTTGTGTCTCAACTTCTGCCCTGCAAACTGGCTCATCTGTACCATTTTTCTAGGTTCCGCATACATGCATTAATATACGATATTTGTTTTTCTCTTTCTGACTTACTTCACTCTGTATGACAGTCTCTAGATCCATCCATGTCTCAACAAATGACTCAATTTCGTTCCTTTTTATGGCTGAGTAATATTCCATTGTATATATGTACCACAACTTCTTTATCCATTCGTCTGTTGATGGGCATTTAGGTTGCTTCCATGACCTGGCTATTGTAAATAGTGCTGCAATGAACATTCGGGTGCATGTGTCTTTTTGAATTACGGTTTTCTCTGGGTATATGCCCAGTAGTGGGATTGTTGGGTCATATGGTAATTCTATTTTTAGTTTTTTAAGGAACCTCCATACTGTTCTCCATAGTGGCTGTATCAATTTACATTCCCACCAACAGTGCAAGAGGGTTCCCTTTTCTCCACACCCTCTCCAGCATTTGTTGTTTGTAGATTTTCTGATGATGCCCATTCTAACAGGAGTGAGGTGATACCTCATTGTAGTTTTGATTTGCATTTCTCTAATAATTAGTGATGTTGAGCATCTTTTCATGTGCTTCGTGGCCATCTGTATGTCTTCTTTGGAGAAATGTCTATTTAGGTCTTCTGCCCATTTTTGGATTGGGGTGTTTGTTTCTTTGATATTGAGCTGAATGAGCTGTTTATATATTTTGGAGATTAATCCTTTGTCCGTTGATTCATTTGCAAATATTTTCTCCCATTCTGAGGGTTGTCTTTTCGTCTTGTTTATGGTTTCCTTTGCTGTGCAAAAGCTTTGAAGTTTCATTAGGTCCCATTTGTTTATTTTTGTTTTTATTTCCATTACTCTAGGTGGTGGATCAAAAAAGATCTTGCTGTGATTTATGTCAAAGAGTGTTCTTCCTATGTTTTCCTCTAAGAGTTTTATAGTGTCCAGTCTTATATTTAGGTCTCTAATCCATTTTGAGTTTATTTTTGTGTATGGTGTTAGGGAGTATTCTAATTTCATTCTTTTACATGTAGCTGTCCAGTTTTCCCAGCACCACTTATTGAAGAGACTGTCTTTTCTCCATTGTATATCTTTGCCTCCTTTGTCATAGATTAGTTGACCATAGGTGCGTGGGTTAATCTCTGGGCTTTCTATCTTGTTCCATTGATCTATATTTCTGTTTTTGTGCCAGTACCATACTGTCTTGATTACTGTAGCTTTGTAGTATAGTCTGAAGTCAGGGAGTCTGATTCCTCCAGCTCCATTTTTTTCCCTCAAGACTGCTTTGGCTATTCGGGGTCTTTTGTGTCTCCATACAAATTTGAAGATGATTTGTTCTAGCTCCGTAAAAAATGCCATTGGTAATTTGATAGGGATTGCATTGAATCTGTAGATTGCTTTGGGTAGTATACTCATTTTCACAATGTTGATTCTTCCAATCCAAGAACATGGTATATCTCTCCATCTGTTGGTATCATCTTTAATTTCTTTCATCAGTGTCTTATAGTTTTCTGCATACAGGTCTTTCGTCTCCCTAGGTAGGTTTATTCCTAGGTATTTTATTCTTTTTGTTGCAATGGTAAATGGGAGTGTTTCCATAATTTCTCTTTCAGATTTTTCATCATTAGTGTATAGGAATGCAAGAGATTTCTGTGCATTAATTTTGTATCCTGCAACTTTACCATATTCATTAATTAGCTCTAGCAGTTTTCTGGTGGCAGTTTTAGGATTCTCTATGTATAGTATCATGTCATCTGCAAACAGTGACAGTTTTACTTCTTCTTTTCCAATTTGTATTCCTTTTATTTCTTTTTCTTCTCTGATTGCCGTGGCTAGGACTTCCAGAACTATGTTGAATAATAGTGGTGAGAGTGGACATCCTTGTCTCGTTCCTGATCTTAGAGGAAATGCTTTCAGTTTTTCACCATTGAGAATGATGTTTGCTGTGGGTTTGTCATATATGGCCTTTATTATGTTGAGGTAGGTTCCCTCTATGCCCACTTTCTGGAGAGTTTTTATCAGAAATGGGTGTTGAATTTTGTCAAAAGCTTTTTCTGCATCTATTGAGATGATCATATGGTTTTTATTCTTCAATTTGTTAATATGGTGTATCACATTGATTGATTTGCATATATTGAAGAATCCTTGCATCCCTGGGATAAATCCCACTTGATCGTGGTGTATGATCCTTTTAATGTGTTGCTGGATTCTGTTTGCTAGTATTTTGTTGAGGATTTTTGCATCTATATTCATCAGTGATATTGGTCTGTAATTTTCTTTTTTTGTAGTGTCTTTGTCTGGTTTTGGTATCAGGGTGATGGTGGCCTCATAGAATGAGTTTGGGAGTGTTCCTTCCTCTGCAATTTTTTGGAAGAGTTTGAGAAGGATGGGTGTTAGCTCTTCTCTAAATGTTTGATAGAATTCACCTGTGAAGCCATCTGGTCCTGGACTTTTGTTTGTTGGAAGATTTTTAATCACAGTTTCAATTTCATTACTTGTGATTGGTCTGTTCATATTTTCTGTTTCTTCCTGATTCAGTCTGGGAAGGTTATACCTTTCTAAGAATTTGTCCATTTCTTCCAGGTTGTCCATTTTATTGGCATAAAGTTGCTTGTAGTAGTCTCTTAGGATGCTTTGTATTTCTGCGGTGTCTGTTGTAACTCCTCCTTTTTCATTTCTGATTTTATTGATTTGAGTCCTCTCCCTCTTTTTCTTGATGAGTCTGGCTAATGGCTTATCAATTTTGTTTATCTTCTCAAAGAACCAACTTTTAGTTTTATTGATCTTTGCTATTGTTTTCTTTGTTTCTATTTCATTTATTTCTGCTCTGATCTTTATGATTTCTTTCCTTCTGCTAACTTTGGGTTTTGTTTGTTCTTCTTTCTCTAGTTTCTTTAGGTGTAAGGTTAGATTGTTTACTTGAGATTTTTCTTGTTTCTTTAGGTAGGCTTGTATAGCTATAAACTTCCCTCTTAGAACCGCTTTTGCTGCATCCCATAGGTTTTGGGTCGTCGTGTTTTCATTGTCATTTGTCTCTAGGTATTTTTTGATTTCCTCTTTGATTTCTTCAGTGATCTCTTGGTTATTTAGTAACGTATTGTTTAGCCTCCATGTGTTTGTCCTTTTTACGTTTCTTTCCCTGTAATTCATTTCTAATCTCATAGCGTTGTGGTCAGAAAAGATGCTTGATATGATTTCAATTTTCTTAAATTTACTGAGGCTTGATTTGTGACCCAAGATGTGATCTATCCTGGAGAATGTTCCGTGCGCACTTGAGAAGAACGTGTAATCTGCTGTTTTTGGATGGAATATCCTATATATATCAATTAAATCTATCTGGTCTATTGTGTCATTTAAAGCTTCTGTTTCCTTATTTATTTTCATTTTGGATGATCTGTCCATTGGTGTAAGTGAGGTGTTAAAGTCCCCCACTATTATTGTGTTACTGTCGATTTCCTCTTTTATAGCTGTTAGCAGTTGCCTTATGTATTGAGGTGCTCCTATGTTGGGTGCATATATATTTATAATTGTTATATCTTCTTCTTGGATTGATCCCTGGATCATTATGTAGTGTCCTTCCTTGTCTCTTGTAACATTCTTTATTTTAAAGTCTATTTTATCTGATATGAGTATAGCTACTCCAGCTTTCTTTTGATTTCCATTTGCATGGAATATCTTTTTCCATCCCCTCACTTTCAGTCTGTATGTGTCCCTAGGTCTAAAGTGGGTCTCTTGTAGACAGCATATATATGGGTCTTGTTTTTGTATCCATTCAGCCAGTCTATGTCTTTTGGTTGGGGCATTTAATCCATTCACGTTTAAGGTAATTATCGATATGTATGTTCCTATGACCATTTTCTTAATTGTTTTGGGTTTGTTTTTGTAGGTCTTTTTCTTCTCTTGTGTTTCCCACTTAGAGAAGTTCCTTTAGCATTTGTTGTAGAGCTGGTTTGGTGGTGCTGAATTCTCTTAGCTTTTGCTTGTCTGCAAAGCTTTTGATTTCTCCATCAAATCTAAATGAGATCCTTGCCGGGTAGAGTAATCTTGGTTGTAGGTTCTTCCCTTTCATCACTTTAAGTATATCATGCCACTCCCTTCTGGCTTGCAGAGTTTCTGCTGAGAAATCAGCTGTTAACCTTATGGGAGTTCCCTTGTATGTTATTTGTCGTTTTTCCCTTGCTGCTTTCAATAATTTTTCTTTGTCTTTAATTTTTGCCACTTTGATTACTATGTGTCTCGGCGTGTTTCTCCTTGGGTTTATTCTGTATGGGACTCTCTGCGCTTCCTGGACTTGGGTGGCTATTTCCTTTCCCATGTTAGGGAAGTTTTCGACTATAATCTCTTCAAATATTTTCTCTGGTCCTTTCTCTCTCTCTTCTCCTTCTGGGACCCCTATAATGCGAATGTTGTTGCGTTTAATGTTGTCCCAGAGGTCTCTTAGGCTGTCTTCATTTCTTTTCATTCTTTTTTCTTTAGTCTGTTCTGCAGCAGTGAATTCCACCATTCTGTCTTCCAGGTCACTTGTCCGTTCTTCTGCCTCAGTTATTCTGCTATTGATTCCTTCTAGTGTAGTTTTCATTTCAGTTATTGTATTGGTGATCTCTGTTTGTTTGTTCTTTAATTCTTCTAGGTCTTTGTTAATCATTTCTTGCATCTTCTCAATCTTTGCCTCCATTCTTATTCCGAGGTCCTGGATCATCTTCACTATCATTATTCTGAATTCTTTTTCTGGAAGGTTGCCTATCTCCACTTCATTTAGTTGTTTTTCTGGGGTTTTTTCTTGTTCCTTCATCTGGTACATAGCCCTCTGCCTTTTCATCTTCTCTATCTTTCTGTAACTGTGGTTTTTGGTCCACAGGCTGCAGGATCGTAGTTTTTCTTGCTTCTGTTGTCTGCCCTCTGGTGGTTGAGGCTATCTAAGAGGCTTGATGGAAGGCTCTGGTGGTGGGTAGAGCTGACTGTTGCTGTGGCGGTCAGAGCTCAGTAAAGCCTTAATCCACTTGACTGTTGATGGGTGGGGCTGGGTTCCCTCCCTGTTGCTGTGGCGGTCAGAGCTCAGTAAAACCTTAATCCACTTGACTGTTGATGGGTGGGGCTGGGTTCCCTCCCTGTTGGTTGTTTTGCCTGAGGCAACCCAACACTGGAGCCTACCGGTGCTCTTTGGTGGGGTTAATGGCAGACTCTGGGAGGGCTCACGCCAAGGAGAACTTCCCAGAACCTCTGCTGCCAGTGTCCTTATCCCCACGGTGAAACAGAGCCACTACTCGCCTCTGCAGGAGACCCCCCAACACCAGCAGGTAGGTCTGGTTCAGTCTCCCCCAGGGTCACTGCTCCTTCCCCTGGGTCCCGATGCACACATTACTTTGTGTGTGCCCTCCAAGAGTGGGGTCTCTGTTTCCCCCAGTCCTGTCAAAGTCCTGCAATCAATTCCCACTAGGCTTCAAAGTCTGATTCTCTAGGAATTCCTCCTCCCGTTGCCGGACCCCCAGGTTGGGAAGCCTGACGTGGGGCTCAGAACCTTCACTCCAGTGGGTGGAATTCTGTGGTATAAGTGTTCGCCAGTCTGTGAGTCACCCACCCAGCAGTTATGGGATTTGATTTTACTCTGATTGCGCCCCTCCTACCGTCTCACTGTGGCTTCTCCTCTGTCCTTGGACGCGGGGTATCCTCCTTGGTGAAGTCCAGGGTCTTCCTGTCAATGATTGTCCAGCAGCCAGTGGTGATTCTGGTGCTCTCGCAAGAGGGAGTCCACCTGGTGATTTTTAATGGTCTTTGTATTTGCTCATTTTTGTACTCATTCTTTTATTAACTCAAACATTCTGTGCATAGTAATTTTATATTTTGTTATATGATAATCCCAGTTTTGAAGTCCCTGATGTTGTAAATCCGTTATTTGTTCTGGCTTTCAGTTGTGATTGCTTATTTCCCCTTGTATTTCATAATGGTATTGATTGTGAGCCAGTATTATTCTCAAATATTGGGAATCCAGGAAGCTTACATAGATGCTTTCCTCCAAAGAGAGTTTGTGTATTCTTTTGAGAACCAGGGTTACTATTGACCTGGGACCATGATAACCACCTTCTGGGATACTTCTTAATGTAGAAAGTGCAAGCTAAGTACTCCAATGTTGTCATTAGTCCATAATGTATTGTTATACCATAGTGCCTGTATTGGCATTTGTCCTTAGGTGTTTGCTTGCTGCTCTTGGCTCACTGCTTTAGTTTCAGTTTTTTTTTTTCCCCTAAATCAAGGAGAGTGTCTCTCAGAGAGTTCCTTTGCTTAATTGGAACACCCAAATGAATTTAAAGTCCATTTTCCTGAGATACAGTTGTTTTTTTAGTGAGAAGGTCTTTCAGAGTATCTTGTTCAACTTAATGCTAGAAGCAGAAGTCTTAGGTTATTTGTTGTTATAGTCAGTGTGTTTTAAGTGGAGGTTGATAAAAATTCTTAATTCTTTTAAAACTTTTTAATAATTTTTCTTACACGTAAGAAAGCTAAATTTTGGATGTTTCGGCCAGTTTTAAAGTTTGCACGTGAACTAATATATTTCACATTTAGTTTCATATATTAAGAAATGTTATATTGTATAATTGATGTTGTTACTTGATTATTTTGAAAGCCACTGTATATTTTGGATGTGGCAGTCAACCTTTCAAAGCTGTCCCCCTAATTTCCAAACTCCTATCTTCTAAGCGCCGTGTGTGTGTTTGTGTGTGTGATATGTTTGTGTGACTTTTGGGTTGCGTAGAGTGTAGGGTGAAAGGTGAATGTGTGCTTACATTTGGGTGTATGTGGGCTTTTTATTTGGGCAAAGGTGGGGGTTGATGGAGGTGGGGTTGAGAACACAGCTAGTTGTTGATATCTCTGGGAGGAAGGGAATGGCAATCTTGAGTTGAGAAGAAATTGTGCAATAAATAACTACTATTTATTGAGCCTGTGTAAGGCTTTGTGCTAATAACAAATCCTCAGAAAGCCCTATAAAATCTGTAGTAGTATTACTTCAGTTTAAAAATGAGGAAACTGAGGCGTAGAGAGGTTAACTATCCTTGCCCCAGGTCACATTGTTATTAAGTAGCAGAGCCAAGACTTGAGCCCAGAGTTAGTGACTCCAAAAGCTGCACTCCTTTTCTTATTCCAAATTGCCCAAGGAATGAACGTTAGCCTGTGTATAATCTTTAGCACCCACCTATGGGTTTCACATTCCTTTTATATTACTAACATAGAAATGAAATTATTTAATCCATTAGTATCTTAAATGTTCTTTAACTTTCATTTGGAGATAACTATTTTCTCCTTCTCTGTTTAGGAGACTGCTTTGAACAAATGGATTTTTAATATTTTGGGTATGTAATATGGAATAGAAAAAAATGGATGTGTTGGCATAGTCAATAGGGAGGAAGATCATATATTTTGAAGATGCAGCCTACTTCGGTCTGTTCCATATTTCTGGGAAAATGTTTTATATACTTGAATATCTTTCATTTAAAAATTATATCCTATGCTTTCTTATTTTTACTCAGAAACATATATTTATGAAAATATTTATAAATTAACTTCTCAAATCAATGACATTGAAGTATTTTACAGCTTTTGAGGGAGCAATCTATTCATAGCTAAATGACTTAAATATTAAAACTTTGACTCGTTCTTTATATCAGTTAATAAAATGCTAAATTTACATAATTAATTAATTTTTATTAATATTAATGTAACATGTTAAATTAATTTATTAATCACATTAAATTAATTACTTATTTAAAAAGCAGTACAATACTTGAAAAGGCTGAACATTTAATCACACTTATAATATTTCATATTAAAAGTAACTCCAATTATATTTAACTGCTGACAAAGCTGTTGAAGAAACTGACATTATATTAAATAGTTTTAATTTTTTTTTCTGCTTTGTGTTTTTCTTTTGATTTGGAGTTAGATTGTTACAAAAGAGATCTCATAATAATAGGTTGATACTGAGGGATGTAATAACATCTTGGGATTCTTTTCTGGAGGTCTGTTAGGTGGTATCTGGTACAATAAATTAACAGTGAACTCCATGTTAGGAAACACTAGCACACACTTGCTTTCTTTTAAGCTATTTTAATGAATGTGCTTATTGTTTACTTGACTTTTTGAAAACACAATTTATGGAATGTGGAATCCTTGAGGGATGCTGTATGAAGATATTCACTGATATTTTATGAAAAGTTTGAAAGTTTGGGGTTTGATTCTATTTTTTCTTAAGCATGGAGTTGAAAAGTAATTTAAAAACTAAATAAAAGTCTCTACAGGGACCTTTCAGCTTGTGGGCTTACCAATAACATTTTGAAAAATCCTATTACTATTAAGCATTACACTTCTTCATTAGATTTCAACAGCCCTTTATCTCTTTCTCTCCGACACTTTGTAAGTAACAAATCTGTCCAATTGGAATATAACACTTAACTGTGGCTTAGTATTAATTGTCTTTCTTAGTCCATCAAATAACATTTAAAACAATGCTTTGAAGAATATTAACAACCTTTAATTGAAGGTTAAAGGTTGAAGAGCAACCTTTTCAGTCATTCAGAGAAATGACTTTGAAGTGACATTAACTTTCACATAAAATTCTGTTGGGAAACCTTATAATGGCTCATTTTTAGGGGGGGCGTGGAGGGAAAGACTTCTGTGCTAAAGTTTTTGACTTTCTTTAGCCACATTCATGCTTTTAGCTTGCTCCATCTAAGTCAAAATAACTTGGTATTTTAGAGACTTAAAGATTAATATTAACAGTTTTAAATAATCCTCTTCCTGAGAACCATGTTGGACATTTCTGTTACTTTTATCATTATATGCTTTGTAGCAGTCTCTTAATGAGACTTTCATAAAGTCATAAATTTTCTAATCCACTTTAATCTCTTGTATCTGTGAATTTCATATTTCACTGCATTTTTAAGTCAATTCAAATTAAAGTTTGTTTTTATAAAAACTTTATTTCGATAGAAGTTTGTTGTTTATAGTTAATTTTCTTAAAGTAACTTTGAGTTTTCTCATTAACTGAGCCAAATAGCTTTTGGGGAAAGTATTTCTCTGCATCTTTTCCCCTCTTATGCATGTAGAACTCAAGAAAGTCAAAGCGTCAAGGTACGTTTGCCATTTCTTTAGGAATGTCATAAGACTTTCCCTTTCTGGAACCTATGTCGATATCCAAGTGGGTGGTATATATATCTAATGTTACTTTCTTAATAGTAGAATTTGCTAATATTTCATTTACACTACTTGACTTAAAACAACAAGGACTTTTTACTTCTGGGCTGTCTGGATGGTTCTGCTATATATGGCGTTGGCTAGGGTTCCTCATGTATGTTTGTTCAGTTGGTGGGTGGTCTAGCCTGCAAGGTCCAGGAAGTCTTCTGGCACATATTTGGGATCTCAGTATTGACTGTTCATTGGGTGACTATTTTATCTTCCAGGTGACCTTTCTGTTCAAGTAGTATGTATTGAATACTAGGCTTCTAACTGGCACCGCATCACTTCTACCACACTGTGGCAAATGCTATTCTAGTGTATTCTAGATACAAGTCCCTCATCAGCTATATGATTTTCAATTTTTGGAAGGGCAAGCAATGGTTTCTTAGATATGACAGCAAAAAGCATAAGCAGCAAAAGAAGCAAATGGATAAATTAGACTTCATCAAGTTTAAAAACTTTTGTGCATCAAAGGACACTATCAAGAGAGTAAAAAGACAGGATGGGAGAAAATATTTGCAAATCTAGAATATATAAAGAGCTCTTTATTCTTTATATAAAGAATATATAAAGAACTCTTATATCTTAACAACAAAAAGACAGACAACCCAATTAAAAAATGGCTGAAGGACTCAGATATTGAGTGGAGACATTCAATTTGGAGAATGGAGACATTCTCCAAAGATGATACACAAATGACTGATAAACACAAGAAGATGCTCAACATCATTAGTCATCAGGGAAATGCAAATTAAAAGCACAATGAGATATCACTTCACATACCACATAACAAGTGTTGGTGAGGATATGGTGAATTTAGAAACCTCATACATGACTGTTGCAAATGTAAAATGGTGTGGTTGCTGTGGAAAACAGTTTTGCATTTCCTCAGAATGTTAAAAATAGAATTACCGTATGACCCAGCAGTTCTACTTCTAGGTATATACTCCAAAGAGTTGAAAACAGTTATAGAAACAAAAACTTGTACACAAGGTACAGTACTGTTTGCAACAGCCAAAAGGTAGAAACAACCCAAATTTCCATCAACTGATTAATGGATAAACAAAATGTTGTAGATCCAGACAATGGAATTTACTGATCAGTGATAAATCTTAGTGCATGCTACACATGGATGAACCTTGAAAACATTATGCTAAGACACAAAAGGCCACATATTGCATAGTTTTCACTTTTATGAAATATCCAGAGTAGACAGAAAGCAGGTGAGTGATTGCCAGGGACTGGGGAGAACGGAGAAATGGGCAGTCAGTGCTTAATGGGTATAAGATTTCCTTTTGGGGTAATGAAAATGTTCTGGAACTAGAGGTGGTAATGGTTATCCAACATTGTTCTTTAACTACATGTCGCTAAGTTGTATACTTTAAAAC
The DNA here is from genome assembly GCF_009873245.2 of Balaenoptera musculus. Taxonomy (NCBI): domain Eukaryota; kingdom Metazoa; phylum Chordata; class Mammalia; order Artiodactyla; family Balaenopteridae; genus Balaenoptera; species Balaenoptera musculus. The sequence goes on from NC_045786.1 coordinate 116,518,502, forward strand.
AGTTGAAACCGTGAATTTTATGTTACATATATTTTACTACAATGAAGACAAGCAATTGCGCAAATGGATCTGCTCGCTCCTATGCCTTATCCATGAGAACATGCTCAGGCTAGCCATTGGGAAGATAAGTGGAACAGAACTGAGTCACCCCAGTTGTCCCAGCCAAAGCAATCCTAAACCACCAGACAACCATCCAACCCCCAAACATATGAGAGTGCTGGGCTAAGATCAGCAGAGCCATCTCGTCTACTCCTAGCTGACTCTAAATCAGCAATAAATGCTTTTATTTTACGCTTTTGAAGTGTTTCAACTTGTTTAACAGCATTATCATGACAATTTGACTGATACAGTGTCTAATACCATTTCTCATTAAAAGATATCAGGGCTTCTTTTCTTCAAATGGCTGATTTGAAGACCCTTGGCAAAGAAGGTAACAGGTGAATCTTGGATATCTCATATCAGAAAGGAATCTTTTAAGGAATAATGAGGTTGTCTTAAAAGGGCATAAAGTTCTGGAGATGGATAATGGTGATGGTTGCACATCAATGTGAATGTAATTAATACCACTTAATTACACACTTAAAAATAGCTAAAAAGGTAAATTTTATGTTATATATATTTTACCACAATTAATAAAAAAGGACACAGGAGCCAGGCTGAAGGGATCCCTACTAATCAAAGTTACATCAATATGAGCATTAAATTTGACCTCAAAAACAATAATGATTGTAGTATAGTAAAACACATTAAATATGTAAAAATCTTGAGTTCATAATAATATTAGAAATAAAAAAACTAAAGTCAGAAAAAACTCATGTATCACTAATGAGGTGACTGTTAAACCTGCATAAGGACTCAACCTTAAGGTAAATATAACAATGCAAGATCCTGGATTAGATCTTTGTTTAGTGAAACCAGCTGTAAATGTCATTTTTGGGGACAACTGGGGAACTTTAGGGGAAAAGTGACCTTACGGTAGAGATTGCTAATTGCTTTCCAATAGTTAATCTCCCTTTGCTCTATTTAGAAATAGAACTGCCTGAGTTTTAGCTGCAGTCACACTACCCAACTAGAGACTACATTTTCCAGTCTTCTTGTGACTTTGGGTGATATGTCATTAAGTTCTGGCCAATGGGATATGAGCAAAAGTGATGTATGTACTTGGAGTTAAGGCCCTGGCTATTCCGTAAGAGATAATTCTATCTTGTTTGAACCACTTGTTTTGGGGGTTTCTGTGAAACCTCAGTTTAGCCTATTTCCTAATGAAATGCAAACCCTGTTTGACATCTGGACAACTGAAGCATTCATACATACATATACCCAGATGAAGTACGAATAAGATAAGAAATAATAAAAAGACAAAGTAACATAGTAAAGGAGAGCTAAAGGGAAATAAGTGTTTCTTTAAGACATTCAAGAGTTTAAAAAGCTAAAGGAACTATGTGTTAAGATATTTTTTCTAAGTGCTGAAAGAAATATACCAGTTTATAAGGAGAGAGAGATTTTTTTGCGATACTGAACTCAGAGAATTTATGAGATGACCTTTTTGTAGTTGTTCAAATATATAAGGATTATATCTTTAATATAAATTTTATAAAAATAAATTTTACATATAGCATTTATTTTATTATCTTTTGATTAATAATGTGTTCTCTGTGTATAGCTTTCTGATGAACTGGCTTAATACAAGATAACACAAGCTAAAGTAACCAGCAGCAGGAGGTTAATATATCTTAGATCAATGTTTCCAACTGTGTTCTATAAATGGCAGGACAGAGGAGGGAATCTACAACTGTTTGATTTGAACTTGTGTGAAATGTTTAAAAATATGTTTTAACCACTGTTAAAAAACAGTTGTTATAACATACTTTCCTGAGATCTCTATTTTAGTGAAGAGAATTCTGAGAGTGCAGAGTGAGCTATTACAAAACTTTTACCATTTGAAATTAATTTCTTGTGTGATTTAGATTGTCTCAATATATGAAAACAAATTGGAGGGCTTCCCTGGTGGCCCAGTGCTTAAGAAGCCTCCTGCCAATGCAGGGGACATGGGTTCGAGCCCTGGTCCTGGAAGATCCCTCATGCTGTGGAGCAACCAAGACACTGAGCCACAACTACTGAGCCTGCACTCTAGAGCCCCCAAGCCACAACTACTGAGTCTGCATGCCACAACTACTGAGCCCACATGCCACAACTACTGAAGCCCACGTGCCTAGAGCCCATGCTCCACAACAAGAGAAGCCACTGCAATGAGAAGCCTGTGCACTGCAACAAAGAGTAGCCCCTGCTTGCCACAACTAGAGAAAGCCCACGCACAGCAACAAAGACCCAACACAGCCAAAAATAAAATTAAATAAATTAATTAAAACAAAAACAAGAACAAAGAAACAAATTGGATGCTGAGGCTGGTGAAGCTACTGTTGACAACCATAACCACCAATTTAAAATCTTTGGGGTTCAACCGAACAACTTCATTTTCTATAAATTTGAACTAAACTAAATTTAAATATTATTTTGTATATTAGAATTGAGTGGAGAATTCTAATTGACAGGGTTGCTTTGCTAGAATAATTTGAAATCCATGTATTTAGATTTTCCCTGTAGAATATCAATAGTCTCCACTAGGCTTTGGATAAGAACCGTGAGACAGATAATTCTCCATTGAGATAGATAGTCAGTGTCTGACAGGAAGAGACTCTCTGCTGTTGACTGAAAGAATATCAATATGTTCTAGATGCCAGTAGCATAGATGGTGAAGGTGCTGATAGGAGCCTAATTTGTATTCCAGGCTTAGTTGAGGGCCACCCAATTTTGCTTGCACTTGGTCTCAGGAGGCAGGACAAGACTTTACTTGGACATTAGCTCTGGATCTATTCAATTGCTTAACAGAGTCTTGCTTTTAAGGCTGAGAGTTTTGTGCCTTAAAAAAGAAGAATGTCCTTGTATGAATATTTTTTTTTAAAAAAATTTTATTTATTTTTTATATAGCAGGTTCTTATTAGTTATCCATTTTATACATATTAGTGTATGTATTTCAATCCCAGTCTCCCAATTCATCACACCAGCCCCCACCCCCCCTGACGCCACTTTCCCCCTTGGTGTCCATAGGTTTGTTCTCTACATCTGTGTCTCTATTTCTGCCTTGCAAACCGGTTCATCTGTACCATTTTTCTAGGTTCCACATATATGTGTTAATATACGATATTTGTTTTTCTCTTTCTGATTTACTTCACTCTGCATGACAGTCTCTAGGTCCATCCACATCTCTGCAAATGACCATTTTCATTCCTCCTTATGGCTGAGTAATATTCCATTGTATATATGTACCACATCTTCCTTATCCATTTGTCTGTCGATAGGCATTTAGGTTGATTCCATGACCATTGTAAATAGTGCTGCAATGAACATTGGGGTGCATGTGTCTTTTTGAATTATGGTTTTCTCCGGGTATATGCCCAGTAGTGGGATTGCTGGATCATATGGTAATTCTATTTTTAGTTTTTTAAGGAACCTCCATACTGTTCTCCATAGTGGCTGTATCAATTTACATTCCCACCAACAGTGCAAGAGACTTCCCTTTTCTCCACACCGTCTCCAGCGTTTGTAGTTTGTAGATTTTCTTATGATGGCCATTCTGACTGGTGTGAGGTGATAAGTCATTGTAGTTTTGATCTGCATTTCTCTAATAATTAGTGATATTGATCAGCTTTTCATGTGCCTCTTGGCCATCTGTATGTCTTCTTTGGAGAAATGTCTATTTAGGTCTTCTGCCCATTTTTTGATTGGGTTGTTTGATTGTTTAATATTGAGATGCATGAGCTGTCTATATATTTTGGAGATTAATCCTTTGTCCGTTGATTCATTTGCAAATATTTTCTCCCATGCTGAGAGTTGTCTTTTCGTCCTGTTTATAGTTTCCTTTGCTGTGCAAAAGCTTTGAAGTTTCATCAGGTCCCATTTGTCTATTTTTGCTTTTATTTCCATTATTCTAGGAGGTGGGTCAAAAAAGATCTTGCTGTGATTTATGTCAAAGAGTGTTCTTCCTATGTGTTCTTTGCTCTAAGAGTTTTATAGTGTCTGGTCTTACATTTAGGTCTTTAATCCATTTTGAGTTTATTTTTGTGTTTGGTGTTAGGGAGTGTTCTAATTTCATTCTTTTACATGTAGCTGTCCAGTTTCCCAGCACCACTTATTGAAGAGACTGTCTTTTCTCCATTGTATATCCTTACTTCCTTTGTCATAGATTAGTTGACCATAGGCGTGTGGGTTTGTCTCTGGGCTTTCTATCCTGTTCCACTGATCTAGATTTCTGTTTTTGTGCCAGTACCATATTGTCTTGATTACTGTAGCTTTGTATTATAGTCTGAAGTCAGGGAGTCTGATTCCTCCAGCTCCATTTTTTTCCCTCAAGATTGCTTTTGCTATTCAGGGTCTTTTGTGTCTCCACACACATTTTAAGATTTTTTGTTCTAGTTCTGTAAAAAATGCCATTGGTAATTTGATAGGGATCGCATTGAATCTGTGGATTGCTTTGGGTAGTATAGTCATTTTCACAATATTGATTCTTCCAATCCAAGAACATGGTATATCTCTCCATCTGTTGTGCCATCTTTGATTTCTTTCATCACTGTCTTATAGTTTTCTGAGTACAGGTCTTTGACCTCCCTAGGTAAGTTTATTCCTAGGTATTTTATTCTTTTTGTTGCAATGGTGAATAGGACTGTTTCCTTAATTTCTCTTTTTGATCTTTCATTGTTAGTGTATACGAATGCAAGAGATTTCTGTGCATTAATTTTGTATCCTGCAACTTTACCAAATTCACTGATTAGCTCTAGAAGTTTTCTGGTGGCATCTTTAGGATTTTCTATGTATAGTATCATGTCATCTGCAAACAGTGACAGTTTTACTTCTCCAATTTGTATTCCTTTTATTCCTTTTTATTCTTTGATTGTCATGGCTAGGACTTCCAAAAGTATATTGAATAATAGTGGCGAGAGTGGACTTCCTTGTCTTCTTCCTGATCTTAGAGGAAATGCTTTCAGTTTTTCACCATTGAGAACAATGTTGGCTGTGGGTTTGTCATATATGGCCTTTATTATGTTGAGGTAGGTTCCCTCTATGCCCACTTTCTGGAGAGTTTTTATCATAAATGGGTGTTGAAATTTGTCAAAAGCTTTTTCTGCATCTATTGAGATTATCATATGGTTTTTATTCTTCAATTTGTTAATATTGTGTATCACATTGATTGATTTGCGTATATTGAAGAATCCTTGCATCCCTGGGATAAATCCCACTTGATCATGGTGTATGATCCTTTTAATGTGTTGTTGGATTCTGTTTGCTCGTATTTTGTTGAGGATTTTTGTCTCTATATTCATCAGTGATATTGGTCTGTAATTTTCTTTTTTTGTAGTATCTTTGTCTGGTTTTGGTATCAGGGTGATGGTGGCCTTGTAGAATGAGTTTGGGAGTGTTCCTTCCTTTGCAATTTTTTGCAAGAGTTTGAGAAGGATGGGTGTTAGGTCTTGAAATATGGAGCAAATTCACCCGTGAAGCCATCTGGTCCTGGACTTTTGTTTGTTGGAAGATTTTTAGTCACAGTTTCAATTTCATTACTTGTGATTGGTCTGTTCATATTTTCTATTTCCTCCTGGTTTAGTCTCAGAAGGTTATACCTTTCTAAGAATTTGTCCATTCTTCCAGGTTGTCAATTTTATTGGCATAGAGTTGCCTGTAGTATTCTCTCATGATATTTTGTATTTCTTGCGTATAACACAATGGTGTTCATTGTAACTTCTCCTTTTTCATTTCTAATCATATTGATTTGAGTCCTCTCCCTCTTTTTCTTGATGAGTCTGGCTAAAGGTTTATCAATTTTGGTAATCTTCTCAAAGAACCAGCTTTTAGTCTTATTGATCTTTGCTATTGCTTTCTTTGTTTCTATTTTATTTACTTCTGCTCTGATCTTTATGATCTCTTTCCTTCTACTCACTTTGGGTTTTGTTTGTTCTTCTTTCTCTAGTTCCTTTAGGTGTAAGGTTAGATTGTTTATTTGAGATTTTTCTTGTTTCTTGAGGTAGGATTGTATTGCTATAAACTTCCCTCTTAGAACTGCTTTTGCTGCATCCCATAGGTTTTGGATCAACGAGTTTTCATTGTCATTTGTCTCTAGGTACTTTTTGATTTCCTCTTTGATTTCCTCAGTGGTCTCTTGGTCATTTACTAACGTATTTTGGAACCTCCATGTGTTTGTGTTTTTTACATTTTCCCCCTGTAATTTATTTGTAATCTCAAAGCTTTGTGGTCAGAAAAGATGCTTGATATGATTTCAATTTTCTTAAATTTACTACGGCTTGATATGTGACCTAAGATGGAATTTATCCTGGAGAATGTTCCATGTGCACTTGAGAAGAAAGTGTAATCTGCTGTTTTTGGATGGAATGTCCTATAATTATCAATTAAATCTATCTGGTCTATTGTGTCATTTAAAGCTTGTGTTTCCTTATTAATTTTCTGTCTAGATGGTCTGTCCATTGGCGTAAGTGAGGTGTTAGAATCCCACACTATTATTGTGTTACTGTCGATTTCCTTTTATAGCTGTTAACATTTGCCTTATGTATTGAGGTGCTCCTATGTTGAGTGCATATATATTTATAATTGTTATATCTTCTTCTTGGGTTGATCCCTTGATCATTATGTAGTGTCCTTCCTTGTCTCTGGTAACATTCTTTATTTTAAGTTTTATTTTATCTTATATGAGTATTGGTCCTCCAGTTTTCTTTTGATTTCCATTTGCATGGAAAATCTTTTTCTATCCCCTCACTTTCAGTCTGTATTTGTCCCTAGATCTGAAGTGGGTCTCATGTAGACAGCATACATATGGGTCTTGTTTTTGTATCCATTCAGCGAGCTGTGTCTCTTGGTTGGAGCATTTAATCCATTCACATTTAAGGTAATTATTGATATGTACATTCCTATTACTATTTTCTTAATTGTTTTGGGTTTGTGTTTGTAGGTCCTTTCCTTCTCTTGTGTTTCCCAGTTAGAGAAATTCCTTTAGCATTTGTTGTAGAGCTGGTTTGGTGGTGCTGAATTCTCTTAGCTTTTGCTTGTCTGTAAAGCTTTTGATTTCTTTGTTGATCTGAATGAGATCCTTGTCGGGTAGAGTAATATTGGTTGTAGGTTCTTCCCTTTCATCACTTTAAGTATATCATGCCACTCCCTTTTGGCTTGTAGAGTTTCTGCTGAGAAATGAGACGTTAACCTTATGGGAGTTCCCTTGTATGTTATTTGTCATTTTTCCTTTGTTGCTTTTAATAATTTTTCTTTGTCTTTAATTTTTGTCAGTTTGATTACTATGTCTCTCAGTGTGTTTCTCCTTGGGTTTATCCTGCCTGGGACTCTCTGCGCTTCCTGGACTTGGGTGGTTATTTCCTTTCCCATGTTGGGGAAGTTTTTGACTATAATCACTTCAAATATTTTCTCAGGTCGTTTCTCTGTCTCTTCTCCTTCTGGGACCCCTATAATGCAAATGTTGGTGTGTTTAATGTTGTCTGAGAGGTCTCTTAAGCTGTCTTCATTTCTTTTCATTCTTTTTCTTTATTCTGTTCCGTGGCAGTGAATTCCACCATTCTGTCTTCCAGGTCAATTATCCATTCTTCTGCCTCAGTTATTCTGCTATTGATTCCTTCCAGTGTATATTTCATTTTAGTTATTGCATTTTTCATCTCTGTTTGTTCTTTAGTTATTCTAGGTGTTTGTTCTTTAATTCTTCTAGTTCTTTGTTAAACAGTTCTTGCATCTTCTCAATCTTTGCCTCCATTCTTTTTCCGAGGTCCTGGATCATCTTCACTATCATTATTCTGAATTCTGTTTCTGGAAGGTTGCCTGTCTCCACTTCATTTAGTTGTTTTTCTGGGATATTATCTTGTTCCTTCACCTGGAACATAGTCCTCTGCCTTTTCATTTTGTCTGTCTTTCTGTGAATGTGGTTTTCATTCCACAGGCTGCAGGTTTGTAGTTCTTCTTGCTTCTGCTGTCTGTCCTGTGGTGGATGAGGCTATCTAAGAGGCTTGTGCAAGCTTTCTGATGGGAGGGACTGGTGGTGGGTAGAGCTGTGTGTTGCTCTGGTGGGAAGAGCTCATTAAAACTTTAATCCCCTTGTCTGCTGATGGGTGGGACTAAGTTCCCTCCTTGTTGGTTGTTCGGCCTGAGGTGACCCAGCACTGGAGGCCACAGTCTCTTTGGTGGGGCTAATGGTGGACTCCAGGAGGGCTCATGTCATGGAATACTTCCCAGAACTTCTGATGTCAGTGTCCTTCTCCCTGTGGTGAACCACAGCCACCCCTTGCCTCTGCAGGAGACCCTCCAACACTAGCAGGCATGTCTGGTTCAGTCTCCCATGTGGTCACTGCTCCTTCCCCTTGGGTCCTGATGCACACACCACTCTGTGTGTGCCCTCCAAGAGTGGAGTCTTTGTTTCCCCCATCCTGTCGAAGTCCTGCTATAAAATCCTGCTAGACTTCAAAGTCGACTCCCTGGGAATTCCCCCTCCCGTTGCTGGACCCCAAGGTTGGGAAGCCTGATGTGGGGCTGAGAACCTTCATTCCAGTCAGTGGAATTCTGTGGTATAATTGTTCTCCAGTTTGTGTGTTACCCACCCAGTGGTTATGTGATTTGATTTTATTGTGATTGTGCCCCTCTACCATCTCATTGTGGCTTCTTCTTTGTCTTTGGATGTAGGGTATCTTTTTTGGTGAGTTCCAGTATCTTCCTGTAGGTGATTGTTCAGCAGTTAGTTGTGATTCTGGTGCTCTCGCAAGAGGGAGTCACTTTATGGATTTCTACTTGTTGTCTTGCGTCTAAAATGTGGATACGGTTCTTATATTCAGGGAAATATTCTTTTCTTTCTTTGTTGAGTTTATTTTGAAGATAAACTTAGTTTAGGTATCATTTTCATGTGAGACTCTTTTTCTGAAATTTGTATTCATCACAAAATAATTGTCTCTATGGATTCAAACTGCCCCTTTGTTTTTTAGTATTGCTCATTTCATTTCTTTTTATTGCAAGCTTACTCCTGTGCTGTTCAGTATGTAGGCTAATTGTTTATCATAAATTGATTTTGGTTCTTCAACTATGATATTTGTGTGCAGTTCAAGAAAATATATTGACTATTTTCTAAGGGTCTAATACTATTTTCTTTCCCTCGGGATGTTAATTAACTTTCATTGTTATTATTAGTTCTAAAATAAATGGCCTCCATATTTAGGATATTTTCACCCTAGGCTTTGCATCCTCTCTATGTGCCCTCAGGATATCTCCAGTTAAATGTCCTACTCTCAACTGAGTTTTTGTAGGTTGAGAATAGAGTTCTTCTTCCTAAATAAATAGGTACCCCTGTCTAACTGCCCAGGGTCACCATCTTTACAGGGTCTCAAAGTTTCACTTTTGTGTGATTTTGTGCTGCTTTCCTTCTTTGCATCCTTCATTCAATTAGTTACCAATCCTATCGACTGAATGTTTGTGTCTCCCCAAAATTCATGTGCTGAAGCCCTAATCCCAGATATGATGATATTTGGAGGTGGAGCCTTTGGGGGGTAATATGGTCATGAGGACAGAGCCCTCATGAATGGGATTAGTGCCCTTAAAAGAAGAGAAACCAGAGAGATGATCTCTCAGCCGTGTAAGGACACAGCAAGAAGTCATGCTGGCACCCTGTTCTCAGACTTCCAGCCTTCAGAACTGTGAGAAACAAGCGCTTAAGCCTCCCACTCTATGGTGTCTTATTATAGCAGCCAGAAATGACTATGACAGCAACCTTCGTGTCATGGGCTAGATTGTATCCCTCCTCAGATTCATATATTGAAGTCCTAACCCTAAGTACCGCAGAATGTGACTGTATTTGAAGATAGGGTCCTTAAGAGGTAATTAAGGTTAAATGAGGTCATTAGGGTGGGCCTAATCCAATATGATTGGTGTTTTATAAGAAGAGGAAATTAGGACACAGACATGTACAGAGGGGCATCCATGTAAAGACACAAGGGGAAGATGGCCATCCACAAGCCAAGGAGAGAGACCCTCAGAAGAAACTAACCCTGCTTACACATTGATCTTGGACTCTGAGCCTCCAGAACTGTGAGGAAATAAATTTCTGTTGTTTAATTACCCCATCTGTGTACTTTGTTATGGCATCCCTTGTAAACTAGTACAATTTGGCAATTCTCTGCAATGTCTCTTGAATTTTGGCCGGTTGAAGAGTACATGTTGATTCCTTATTGTCATTTTATTTACATATATATTATTCTCTTTTTCTAAAACAGCATTATATTTTCCATATTTTGGCTTAATTTGGAGAGGTACCAACAGTTTTGAAAAAAATCCCCATTTGTCTGTTACTTCTCAACTTAGAAGTAACCTTCTCTAAAAGGCATGCCCATATATCCATTCTTTGGGATCCTTTGCATTATAGTGCTTATCCCAATTACAACACTTTATCATACCATGTTATAATTGTACATTTTACCACTTTTCTTTCCCACCTGCTAGATTGTAAATCTAACATCATGGACTGATTCTTAAATATTATTATAGTCCTACTACCTAGGATAGTGCCTGGTACCAAGAATGTGCTCAATAAATATTTATGAATAAATTACTTTGTATTTTGCTGCAGTAATGAACAACCCCCAAATACCAATGTCTTAGAACCACAACAGTTTATTTCTTGCTTATGATAGTTGTTCATTGTGGTTCTGCTAGAGGTTCTGCTCTGTGTCATCTTTACTCCTGGATCCAAGTTAATGGAGTAGCCACCATTTGGAGTATTATCTGTCACTGTGCCAGAGGAGAAAGGAGAGCAAGATGATCCATAAGTCTCCTGCACAGCTGTCACTTCTGCTCATATTTCATTCGTCAGAGCAAGTCCTATAGCATCATAGGATGTCAGTGGGGGGAAGAAATTACAATCCTACCATATGCCAGAAAGAGAAAAAACCAGAGATATTTGTGAATAGCATTAGTCACCACCCGAAACTCCTATGTTGGTACATGGTATATTGTTTCATTTATGATTTGGTCTTTTTAGTTTCATGTTTTTCTACTATCTTTACCTTAGTGTGCTTGAATTTTGCTAAAATATTAACCTTGAAAGTATATTTTTACTATATTCAGTGTGGATCTTATGACCCATCAGAAACTGTTCTTGTTTTTCTTTTATATTTTGAACCTTATCCTCTTGGAGGATTATATCATCTAGTTCTTATAGCTTATGATCTTACTGTAGTTTCATATATTGTGCACTATGATCATGGATAGAACAAAACTTTTCTGCTTTTCAATTTCCTTATCTGTAAAATGATATGATATATCAAGTTCCTTCTAGCTTTTTATTTCACATATATGTTAAATATATATTATTAGTGACTATGGTATTCATGGATTTATTTTTATTTGGTTGGTGTAGAAGTGCATGTTTGTTGTTTAATTATGGTAAAAATTAACACAAAAATATTTAAACCAAATGAGATTTTGGGAAAAATATTTGCAAGAAATAAAAATAGACAAAGGATTTATATAACTATTTTACAGAGGGATCACATAAACTAATAAGAAGAAATACAGTCAGAAGAATGGGCTAAGGATATGAACAAGCATTTTGCACTCACATACCCATACCCACACTCCCTCCACCCCCAGCCAATGAACATATGAAAAGATGTAAAATCTCAGTGCTGACAGAGTGGGGGAAATGGACATTCCTCACTGTTGGTGAAGAGTATAATGGTATAATCCTTTGTGGGTAAGGTAGTATAACCCTTTGTGGCATGTATTTTTAAAATGTCAATATATTTTAACTTGGCTACTCCATTTCTTGGAATCAATCTCCTAGAAAGGACAGGGAGGCTCACGGCAGCACTGTTTGTAAAAGTAAAAAATTAGAAGCAATTTAATCTCTCAATAAGGGAAAAACATAACCATAAAATTTAATAGTATGCATATATTAGAAGAATGAGGAAATAGTAATAAAACAAAGCTAAAATTTATTGAGCGCTTACTATGTTCCAGACACAATTGTAAGTGCTTGTTTAAAGGCAGATTTATAAATGTGAACATGGTAATATATACATGATATATTAAGTGAAAAATGTTTCAGACCAATATGAAAATAGATGTGAGTAAATAAATGCAAGTACAAATATATTATTGTAAAGATCCAGATACTTACATTTCTATATATACCTACATGCAGATATGTAGATAGAGACATATATGCATGTATATAGGAAAACCTGGGAAGGCTATATTCCAAAGTATTAACAGTAGTTAATTCTAGGAATTGGATTAGATGGGGGATGGTTTTATTTCTTATATAATCATAAAAACATGGGACTGTGGGTAATTTTTACTTTTTTTTGCTTTTTAAATAAAAAGTTAAATAAAAACGTGGTGGTGATGCTCCAGGAATAGTAGTGTTCTACTTTATCATAGAAAGTGCAGCTTTATAGTTTTGGTAGAAAAGCTGGGGAGAAGGATACTACTTTCGTGGTGTGGTCACAGAGAACTAGATGTCCCCCTAAGTGGTGAGCCTTTATTCTATCAATAACTTATAACTAAGAATACTTTTCTTAAAAAATAAATTTGTTTATTTATTTATTTTTGGCTGTGTGGGGTCTTCGTTTCTGTGCGAGGGCTTTCTCCAGTTGCGGCAAGTGGGGGCCACTCCTCTTCGCGGTGCGCGGGCCTCTCACTATCGCGGCCTCTCCTGTTGCTGAGCACAGGTTCCAGACGCGCAGGCTCAGTAGTTGTGGCCCACGGGCCCAGTTGCTCCGCGGCATGTGGGCTCCTCCCAGACCAGGGCTCGAACCCGTGTCCCCTGCATTGGCAGGCAGACCCTCAACCACTGCGCCACCAGGGAAGCCCAAGAATGCTTTTTAAAAATAGATAATAATTAGTCCTCTCATTGAGGAAAGAACCCACCTGAATGGTCAGGCCGCTCAAGATGGCTGTTCCCTTGCTCTCTGTACATCCCCTGCCCAGGCAGTGCCTGCTTCACTTAAACCTTACATGCATGACTGACCTTGCTACTTACTTGCCCCAGGCCCCAGCTGGTGATTGTTCTTATCAAAGAGGCAGTGAGGGGCGTGCCCCTCTACTGGTTTCCTTGGTAACTAATGAGCCCAGGTGAAGTCAATTCCCCTTTAACTGGTAATCTTCCCCCTCCCACCACTTCCTCCGGAGCGAAGACTACCACCACGTCCTGTCTGCAGACCACCTTACAGTGTGTGTTGTCGCTCCAGGACCTTACTTCAGACATGTAAGCTTCCCCCCATCCATTAAACCACTGACGTCTTTGTTGCTGACTCCAGGCTCTTTCTTTGCTCTTGAAACTGGGCAAGCACAGGCCTTGTAGGCCTGTGGGGTGCAGCCCAACACCACCAGGTAAGAGAAATTTTGGTAGTTACAATAGGGAGTTAAAGCATGGAGAGGTACATTTTGGGAAAGCAGATATGGATGGGATGACAGTTTGGATCATTGTATATGTCACACGGGGGCTCTGGAGGCCCAGGGGATGGGATAAAGCAGGAAAGAGTATAGGTTGTTTGATTCCCCTTGCACATTTGCCTTTGGTTCTTCTATTTGCTGTTTTGTCACAAAATAACTTCCAAACTCTAGATTAACAATACCTGAGTCTGAGTATTAGGTCTGGTTTGGAGGGAGCAAAGCTTCATTATCAGTGGTTCGGCTGCCCCTCATCCAGCATCTTTTTTTTTTTTTTTTAATTTTAATTAATTAATTAATTAATTTATGGCTGTGTTGGGTCTTCGTTTCTGTGCGAGGGCTTTCTCTAGTTGTGGCGAGCAGGGGCTACTCTTCATCGCGGTGCGCGGGCCTCTCACTATTGCGGCCTCTCTTGTTGGGGAGCACAGGCTCCAGACGCACAGGCTCAATAATTGTGGCTCACGGGTCCAGTTGCTCCGCGGCATGTGGGATCTTCCCAGACCAGGGCTCGAACCCGTGTCCCCTGCATTGGCAGGCAGATTCTCAACCCCTGTGCCACCAGGGAAGCCCCAGCGTCTTCTTAATGATTCTCTCCTTTCCATTCTTCTTCCATTGGCATGGAGAAGAGAAGACAGAGTGTGCATGGGAAAAAAAAAGGACCAAGACTATTTTTGAATCACTCGCTGCTACAAAAGTAGTTCAGCAGAAGGACTGGTTGCTTTTAGGATCCCTGTGCCCAGCACACCCCTCTTATTTTTACATGGACATCCCACATCTCTCCAGATTTGTGGGTGACTGTCCTGTGACTTTAGTTCTCTGGTGGCTTCATGAAAAGTCATTAATTTGCTGTCTGTCCAGGTTTCTTCTTGTTGCAAATATGAAAGCTGCAGCTCTGAGACTACAAGTAAGAGATAAGATTTTAAGTAATTAAATTATTGAAACAATGCAGGTAAATTGAAGATAAAAATTAAAACGTGGCAGAAATCTAAAGGATAGAAGTTTAGAAAGGATGTGTGAGCAATGTAACTAAGAAAATAGCATCAGCCAAAAACAATCCTACTAGTTTTCCAAAAATGATTTCTAATTATTTATAAATATTTATTGAGCATCTATTAAGTGCAATGTATCTTCTTAAGTGCTTTGCTTACTTTTTAAAATTGAATCTTTTCAGCAACCTTCTGAGTTAGATTCTCTTTTTATTCCTATTATGAGGAAACTGAGGCACAAAAAGTTTGAGTGACTTGCCCAAGGTCATACAACTAATAAATGTTGGAACTGGGACTCTAATTCAGGAGGTCTGAATCCAGAATCTGTCTTCATAATATAAATAAAATGAGGCTATCACTTTTTCTGATATTAAAAGGAACCCAGCTGAACAAAGAAAGAACATACTGTAAGAAATAGTTCAATAGCAGAAGATACTATAATAGATATGAAAGGAGAAAGATTCTCAGATTGTTGAAAGGAAGAAAAGAAAAGGAAAGCTTCTGAGGATTTTAGAGCATCCTGACCATGGCAGCATGTCTGACCCAGGCAGACACTTCTAAGAGCTGCATGGAACTGTATTTAAGGTTGACAGGAATAAAACCATCCATTTTATCATACTTTTCTTGTATATACCCTCAGACTCATCTCTATTATTCACTGGCAACTCCAGCGTTTGAACTCTGAAAATTACACTAAAAGTACTGAAAAAAGATACTTTTTTATTTTAAATTATATCTTCCTACTGTTTGTAGATATTATGTGCATTACATTGCTAAAGAATCATTCTCTTTGCCTGAGGAACAAGACAGTTTAAAAATAACTTGTGTTGTGATTAGAAAAGTCTTTGTATAAAGATACCTGAAAAAGAGAGTGTGCACAGGCACCTGTATAACACATGACAGGTGACAATTTTCAACTATGCTTGGGGAAACAATTTGTTCTGTATAGAAACAAAGCATAGACAGGAAAAAAAACATGACATGTTAGTGTTAGATGTATTTGGCATGTATTTAAATGTATCTGTTCCTAACGAGCTGCATAAATCCTCTAAATATAAAATATATAAAATTTTGGAAATGCATTTGGCCATAGGTCCTCTTTTGTGATCTATTAGTGGTGGTGGTGGAGGGGAAAGGAGGCAGACAGGAGTCAGGGAGATAGGATTCCCACTGGAAAAATTTAAACCTCAGGTGTATTAAGATACTCTCCTTCCTGCTGTACTGATTATGCTTAATACAGACAGTGGGGCTTATTTGTAAGTCCCTATGTGCTCTTTACACTGAAAGGGTGGGAGACTACAATATACCCAGTGGAGGCGGATGTGTGGAAATCTTACTGTGAGTCCAACAATTACAGAGAATCCAGGGTATTTTGTAACACCATTATCTCTTTCAAAGTCCAGCCTAGACTTTTAAAATATTTGAATAACACTGGATTGTAGGAAAATAACATCTTGTTGAAGAAAATAACCCTCTCCCATCCAACCTGAAATGGATTAAGGCAGTAGTAACTTTAGTCGATTCTGAAACAAAATCTGCTTCCCTAACCTTTTTAGTAGACAAGCCAACCACATCATCTGAGATTGGAAAGTCCACTTGGAAGTTTTGCCTTTAAAAATTGTCTTAATATGGAGAGGAAATGGACCCTCCAGTGACTCTTTGCCCTGGCAGCATGAAGAGGGGTAGGGCGCTGGTGTCCCAGCTGGAGGAGCCACTGGTTACTCAGTGCCTTTTATTTCAACATTAAAACACTATAGAGAAAAGGGTCTGACTTTCCACCTTTTAATATTGCTCAATCATTTCTTTTTACTTCTTGCTTCAGTGAGCACAGTATGTGGTTTTCTGGGGGAATTTATTAAAAAGAAAACCTTTCACTGTTTTATGGATGGATTTTGGAGAAATCTACAGTCGATGTATATTTCTCAATCCCTTCACAACTGTTCTATTCTCTAAATCTTAGTGAGGACATGCTAAAAAATTGCCTCCTAATTTATAATTTAACAAATGACAGAATATTTTGACATTAGCAAATGAAGCAAAATGACATTAGCAAAATGAAATGTTTTATATACCTTCAGTAGTTCACACCATGAGTACGGCTTTCTATTTTGGCCACTTGTACCGAGCAGATAGTCATAATCAAATAGCAGGGCTGTTTGACACCCAGGCCAGTTTTGTTGAAATTTTCTGGGTAACTGAGATCATTTGGGGTCAGTCTTGTATTTACATTAGAGTGGTTATCTGCTTTCTGTGTTAAGAATGCCCCCCAACCCCGGCCTTTTTTTGTCTTACCCAAAGTGACCTAAACTTTTTTTGAATATCTATTTATAATTTTGAGTCTATTATCATTTTTTGACTTTAGCTGCTTGTTTTCCATTTTTTAAGGGCCAATCTCAGCATTTCACCCACATCTCCTAAATCATAGTGAGTAGAAGATGGCAAGAAACAAGCCAGAGCAGGTGTCAGTGGGCCAGGGAAAGATCCAGTATAGAGATTATTGTCTTATGTTCTGGTAGAAGCCATGCTTCTGGGGTCTGTATCCTCACCCACTTGGATTCTCTCTCACACAGATTCTGATGTAGGGCATATGGTGTCATCTTTCAGCTGGCTTAAAAAAGACTTACACAGAATGTACTCTTTGAGAAATCCTTGAATATAAATTTGTATTAATCCAGGTAATTCTCTAGACCACAATCTTAAAACCCTGTAGGAGATGTGTGTAACAAATATAAATGAGTAAAGTGGGTCATATTAACACTAACATTGCCTTTTAAATCTGTGTGAGCATAAAATTCACATACACTATTAAGGTCCACTGGCTGGCTGGGCGTGACTCCCGGTTAATGCTCACCGTTTTCTGGCACTAAGAAAGCTTCACTATATAATAGAGCTCTCTCTTCCAGAGTCCCTGAGAAACCAACCTCCCAGCTGCAGTCCCTGTTTTTAGCTAGGACAAGTCTCATCTTATTTAACCATTCTATCCAGAAGTGGCTGAGTTGAGGAAGTTATTGCCTTCTGTGGTCTCAATTGCCTGTTAGAAAGTAATTTAACCTAAATCCTAGGACCCCTGTGGGACAATCCCAACTGTTTACCATGCCTGTGGACTAAATAAGGTGCTGACTGGCTTCTCCTCACAAGGAGAACTAGTTTTAAGATCTTCACTCACAGGCCTTCACTTAAACTTGAAAATTTCCTATTTGTTATAGCAAGGAAGGCAATTCAATTTGGCTGTTTTAAAATATTATTACAAAGAGTCTGCTCTTGGATATAGTTCAATTCCTGAATACGACTGTTGCTGGGAGATTTGACTGAATATGTTGTATCTTGACTTAAGCATATATTGTGAAAACAAGATTTATTTGCAAAACTCTGTGGTATCCATCAGGTGTTACTTCTTTTGTCAAAATTAAAAACCCATAAATCTTTTTTCTTGTCATATAATCAAGTACTTAAGAGGATTGTACAATAACTATCCTTTAAAAAAGTAGGATTTGATATTTAACTACATGTTCGGCAAAATTAATTAATTGGAGGCTTCTGCAGTTCAGGCATGGACAGTTGTCCAAGGAACCTGCAAAGGCTTCATGCTGTAAAATTATTAAAGCACATAATGATTATACCTTTAACCTGTGAGGACATTTTATAGATAGCTCATCATTAATAGGCATTTATTAAGGCAATTAAAAGTACACTCTGCTTTTATAGCTACAAATAAACCTTCCCATTTCCTTTGAAAGCGTATTATTATCCCCTTATGTGG
Organism: Balaenoptera musculus; assembly: GCF_009873245.2. Taxonomy (NCBI): domain Eukaryota; kingdom Metazoa; phylum Chordata; class Mammalia; order Artiodactyla; family Balaenopteridae; genus Balaenoptera; species Balaenoptera musculus. The sequence goes on from NC_045786.1 coordinate 116,536,745, forward strand.
AAGAGTAAATGGAAGCAAAGATTGAGCATTACTAGTAGGTGTGTTTTCTGCTTAGGCTGATTAGCATATTATGAAGGGATTAATAACTGAATAGATGATAATTTTTATATCTATGACTCATGTCCAATAATGATCAATTCTTTACCATTATCAAAATAATGGAATCTTATTTGCAGTAAAAGGATAACTTCTCGGATGGCTTTAAAACATGGTCAACCAATTTCTGATGCTCCTTCGTTAAGAGGATGGATCTTTGTCCTCTTTCCTTGAATCAGGGCTCTGTGACTGCTTGATCAATAGCACTGAAAGTGACACTGTGCTAATCCCTGACCCAGGCTTCTAGAAGCTAGCAGCTCCTACTTCTTGTCTCTTGGGATGCCTATTCTTGGAATCCAGCCACCATGCCATGAGAAAGCCTAAGCAGCCAGTGCAGCAACCCTCAAGGGACATCCAGCGCACAGCTCTAGCTGAACTTCCAGATTATGGCCAGCTCCAATTTGCCAGCCATGAGTGAGCCATCCTGAAAGTGAGTCCTCCAGCCCTCAGGGAGTTGCCGTTGATGATACCGTGTGGAACACAGATTAGCGATCTCTGTTGATCCCTGCTCAAATTACAGATTTATAAGCAAACTAAATGATTATTGCTGTTTTTAAGCCAGTAAGTTTTGAGGTGATTTTTTTACACAACAATAAATAACTGGAACATGCTCTAAGGAAATGGTAATGTTCCTAGCTCCCTTCTCTACCGCACAGCAAAAGCTAGGTACTATTTTAAATCTCAACCCTTGATACTACTGGCTCGTAAAGGAAGGAAGTGAACACACCAGGTTTCCAAGGGAGGCTCCCAGCTCTCACTAAATATTGGTGGAACTGTACTTGTTCTAGGCTGATGCATCACAGACTCATCTAATTTACTGAGCACCTACTAAATTCTAGGCACAGGTGTAGCTCTAATGGAGGCAGCTTTGCTCTTTCTCAGGCTGCTTGAGCTACTAATTCACTTTGGGATACTTGACAAGTTATTCTGTATTAGAGTCCCATTTCCTCATCTGTAAAATGAGAGGGCTTGGATAAATGTTCTCTCAGGTTCTTTCAGCTCTAATATAATATTATTCATGACTTTAAAACTTTAGCTGCTCCATTTGAAAATCCAAATATTCATTGCCCCTCCCCGAGGACTCCTCCCTTCATTATTTGAATGTTCTTTCCTTTGTAGAGAGTAATTCATTCCTAAGAAGGGTTGAAAGTAAAGCTCACCTGGTCTCTATCTGATGCTTTCCAACTGATGACGATTCTCCAACCTAAATCTAAAGCCACAAACAAAAAAGGAACTAGAAGCTGAGATGAGGAAGTCCTGATGGGCAAGTCAAAATGGGACCAATAATATTTACCTCATATGTAAAGCCCATAGTTCGGGGTCTGAACTTAGCAGATACTCAACAAAAGTTGTTCTTCTTTTTTTTCTTGAGAAGCAACCCAGACTAATTGCTTGAAATGTAAAATTTTGATCATAGAATTTCATAAAATACTTTCCGATTTCTACAAAAGTTTCTGAAATCTTAAATGTCCTACACTAATTGATTGTTATTAAATATATCATATTTCTTCTTGATATGTATGTATGTTTGATAAATACTGGCTGCCTGGTTTCTGATATTGTCAAATTTGCCTTTTTTTTTTGGTACATGGATCATCATAGCATCTTTATTTTTAATAGACAGAATTGTAACAACCTCGAGCACCCATCAACAGGCGAATGAATAAACACACTGTGGTATACTCATACAGTGAAACACTACTCAGCAAAACAAAGTAATAAACTATTGATACCCACAAAAATATGAATTACTCTCAAAATAATTACATTGAGTGAAAGAAGCCAGATAAAAGAGTCCTCACTGTGTGAATCCATTTATATAAATTTCTAGAAAAATGCAAACACATCTATAACAATAGAAAGCATATCAGTGGTCACCTGGGGATGTGGAGGGGTGGAATGTGGGGGAAAAAAAGGGGGCTTTATGAATGAGGCATTAAAACACTTTCAAGTGATGGATATGTTCCTTTTCTTGATTGTGTTGGCAGTTCCATGGGTATATGCATATTTCAGAACTTAAATTGTGTTCTTTAAGTATGTGCAGTTTACTGTGTGTCCGTTATATTTAACAGAGCCATTAAAAAAAAGGCGAAGAACAGACGTTTGTCTCAACAAATAAATGTAGCAAAGAACAGATTGCCTTTTTTTGGGGGTTTGTTTAAATAATAAGGAATCACTCAATACAAATGCAAGCCAGGATATATGTGATGAATAATTTTTTCTAAGAAAATGTCTGAAAAGATGAGTTGTGGCATGACATTTTATAAAATTCATAAAATGAATTATCAGTATTTTTTTGTTGGAGAAATTTTTAAGAGTATATTGTTGTTCCTTGCATGTATTAGTTATCTACTGATGTATAACAAATTATCCCAAAACTTAGTGTCTAAAACAACAACAAATATTTATTATCTCACTCAGTTTCTGTGGGTCACAAATTTAGGAGCAACTGAGTTGGATGTTTCTGACTTGAGCCTCTTATGAGATTGTAGATAAGATGTCACCCAGGGCTGCAGCCATCTGAAAGTTTGACTGGGGTTGGGGGGTTTGTGTACAGTGGTTCACACATGTGCTGGCAAGTTGGTGCTGGCTGTTATTAGGAGACATCAATTCCATGCCATACAGATCTCTCCTTAGAGCTACTTCAGTGTTTTATAACATGGCATTTGACTCTCTCCAAGATAGCTCAAGGAGGAAGCCACAATATCTTTTATGACCTAGCCTTGTAAGTCAAACTCTGCCACTTCTACAGCATCTTATTAGTCATACAGGTCAGTCCTATTCAATTTGGGAGGGGACCACCCAAGTGCTAGAGTACTAGGAACTGAGAATCATGTGGACTATCTTGGGTGATGGTTACCATGTCAAGGTTTTTGCTTTGGCTCTTTTATCACTATGCACATTTTCTATGGACAAACCCATCCATATCCATAGTTTCACATGCCACCTTTAAGGCCATTACTCTCAAATATATAAGTAAGCCTTGATTTCTCTTCTGTTCTTCAGACCCCAATGCATAATACCTATTTGAAATTCATCTTATCCTACTGCTATTTACTGAGTAGGCACTAGGAACCAGACCTTAGACTACTCTGGGTAAAGAAGACAGACCTCCTGCCCTCATGGAGATTGAAATTTAGTGAAGCAGGAGGAAAATAAATAAATGAAGAAAGAAAATTTGTACAGCTTGTAGTAAGTATGATAAAAAATATACTGCTGTGATAATAATAATGGGAGTGTGTGATGTGAGAGGAGAGGGTTAGCTATTTTAGATGCAGTGGAAAACAAGAACTCTTTTTTTTTTTTTTTGCTGTGAATATCTGACAGGCAAAGACTTTTTTTAAAAAAAATTTATTTATTTATTTATTTATTTTTGGCTGTGTTGGGTCTTCGTTTCTGTGCGAGGGCCTTCTCTAGTTGTGGCAAGCGGGCGCCGCCTTCATCGCGGTGTGCGGGCCTCTCACTATTGCGGCCTCTCTTGTTGCGGAGCACAGGCTCCAGACGCGCAGGCTCAGCAATTGTGGCTCACGGGTCCAGTTGCTCCACGGCATGTGGGATCTTCCCAGACCAGGGCTTGAACCTGTGTCCCCTGCATTGGCAGGAAGATTCTCAACCACTGCGCCACCAGGGAAGCCCAACAAGAACTCTTTTAAGAAATGACATTTAAGCTGAGACTGGAGGGATAAGATGTGAAAGATGGGGGAAGAAACTGTTTCAGTCACTGAGAACAGCAAGTGGAAAGGCCTGAGGAAAGGAAGAGCATGGCATGATCTAAAAAATGTCAGAATAATTGTGGCTGGAGCAGTATGAGTGAGAGAGAGAATGGCTTCCAGTCTTATGGTATATGTAATGTAACAAGTCCATATGTAAAATCATTATTCTCATCTCCCACTCCAAATTGCTGTTTCTCTAATGCTTCCTGCATCACTGAATAGCAGCAGTTGTTATGAGTTGTAGGATTTGGAGTTGCCAAGCCTGTTTGAAGCCTGGCTCTACAGCTCACTAGCAAAGATATCTTGGAAGTGTTATTTACTTTTTCTGATCTCCAGTGTCCTCACCTTTAAAGTGGGAACATTGTTGAGGATTAAATTGTCTGGAAACTGGTTGTATTTGAAACATGGTGGCTATGATTATTTTCTTTTTTGAGATTTGTGGTCTTAAATTTATTTTATTTTATTTTATTAAAAAATTTTTAAATTTAATTTAATTTATTTTTTTATACAGCAGGTTCTTATTAGTCATCAATTTTATACACATCAGTGTATACATGTCAATCCCAATCGCCCAATTCATCACACCACCACCCCCAACCCCCGCCGCTTTTCCCCCTTGGTGTCCATACGTTTGTTCTCTACATCTGTGTTTCAATTTCTGCCCTGAAAACCGGTTCATCTGTACCATTTTTCTAGGTTCCACATATATGCGTTAATATACGATATTTGTTTTTCTCTTTCTGACTTACTTCATTCTATATGACAGTCTTTAGATTCATCCACATCTCAACAAATGACCCAATTTCTTTCCTTTTTATGGCTGAGTAATATTCCACTGTATATATGTACCACATCTTCTTTATCCATTCATCTGTCGATGGGCATTTAGGTTGCTTCCATGACCTGGCTATTGTAAATAGTGTTGCAGTGAACATTGGGGTGCATGTGTCTTTTTGAATTATGGTTTTCTCCGGGTATATGCCCAGTAGTGGGATTGCTGGGTCATATGGTAGTTCTATTTTTAGTTTTTTAAGGAACCTCCATACTGTTCTCCATAGTGGCTGTATCAATTTACATTCCCACCAACAGTGCAAGAGGGTTCCCTTTTCTCCACACTGTCTCCAGCATTTGTTGTTTGTAGATTTTCTGATGATGCCCATTCTTACTGGTGTGAGGTGATACCTCATAGTAGTTTTTTTTTTTTATAGAATTTTTTTAAAAAAATTAATTAATTTATTTATTTTTGGCTGTGTTGAGTCTTCGTTTCTGTGCGAGGGCTTTCTCGCACAGAGAGAGCAGGTGAGCAGGGGGCACTCTTCATCGTGGTGTGCGGGCCTCTCACTGTCGCGGCCTCTCCCGTTGCGGAGCACGGGCTCCAGATGTGCAGGCTCAGTAGCTGTGGCTCACGGGTTTAGTTGCTGTGCGGCATGTGGGATCCTCCCAGACTAGGGCTCGAACCTGTGTCCCCTGCATTGGCAGGCAGATTGTCAACCACTGCGCCACCAGGGAAGCCCCCTCATAGTAGTTTTGATTTGCATTTCTCTAATAATTAGTGATGTTGAGCAGCTTTTCATGTGCTTCTTGGCCATCTGTATATCTTCTTTGGAGAAATGTCTATTTAGGTCTTCTGCCCATTTTTGGATTGGGTTGTTTGTTTTTTTAATATTGAGCTGCATGAGCTGTCTATATATTTTGGAGATTAATCCTTTGTATGTCGATTCATTTGCAAATATTTTCTCCCATTCTGAGAGTTGTCTTTTTGTCTTGTTTATGTTTTCCTTTGCTGTGCAAAAGCTTTGAAGTTTCATTAGGTCTCGTTTGTTTATTTTTGCTTTTATTTCCATTACTCTAGGAGGTGGATCAAAAAAGATCTTGCTGTGCTTTATGTCAAAGAGTGTTCTTCCTATGTTTTCCTCTAAGAGTTTTATAGTGTCTGGTCTTACCTTTAGGTTTCTAATCCATTTTGAGTTTTTTTTTGGGTATGCTGTTAGGGAGTGTTCTAATTTCATTCTTTTACATGTAGTTGTCCAGTTTTCCCAGCACCACTTATTGAGGAGACTGTCTTTTCTCCATTGTATAGCCTTGCCTCCTTTGTCATAGATTAGTTGACCATAGGTGTGTGGGTTTATCTCTGGGCTTTCTATCCTGTTCCATTGATCCATGTTTCTGTTTTTGTGCCAATACCATACTGTCTTGATTACTGTAGCTTTATAGTATAGTCTGAAGTCAGGGAGTCAGATTCTTCCAGCTCCGTTTTTTTCCCTCAAGACTGCTTTGGCTATTCGGGGTCCTTTGTGTCTCCATACAAATTTTAAGATTTTTTGTTCTAGTTCCGTAAAAAATGCCATTGGTAATTTGATAGGGATTGCATTGAATCTGTAGATTGCTTTGGGTAGTATAGTCATTTTCACAATATTGATTCTTCCAATCCAAGAACATGGTATATCTGTCCATCTGTTGGTATCATCTTTAATTTCTTTCATCAGTGTCTTATAGTTTTCTGCATATAGGTCTTTTGTCTCCCTAGGTAGGTTTATCCCTAGGTAGTTTATTCTTTTTGTTGCAATGGTAAATGGGAGTGTTTCCTTAACTTCTCTTTCAGATTTTTCATCATTAGTGTATAGGAATGCAAGAGATTTCTGTTCATTAATTTTGTATCTTGCAACTTAACCAAATTCATTGATTAGCTCTAGTAGTTTTCTGGTGGCATCTTTAGGGTTCTCTATGTATAGTATCATGTCATCTGCAAACAGTGACAGTTTTACTTCTTCTTTTCCAATTTGTGTTCCTTTTATTTCATTTTCTTTTCTGATTGCCGTGGCTAGGGCTTCCAAAACTATATTAAATAATAGTGATGACAGTGGACATCCTTGCCTTGTTCTTGTACTTAGAGGAAATGCTTTCAGTTTTTCACCATTGAGAATGATGTTTGCTGTGGGTTTGTGGTATATGGCCTTTATTATGTTGAGGTAAGTTCCCTCTATGCCCACCTTCTGGAGAGTTTTTATCATAAATCGGTGTTGAATTTTGTCAAAAGCTTTTTCTGCATCTATTGAGATGATCATATGGTTTTTATTCTTCAGTTTGTTAATATGGTGTATCACATTGATTGATTTGTGTATAGTGAAGAATCCTTGCATCCCTGGGATAAATCCCACTTGATCATGGTGTATGATCCTTTTAATGTGTTGTTGGATTCTGTTTGCTACTATTTTGTTGAGGATTTTTGCATGTATATTCATCAGTGATATTGGTCTGTAATTTTCTTTTCTTGTAGTATCTTTGTCTGGTTTTGGTATCAGGGTGATGGTGGCCTCATAGAATTAGTTTGGGAGTGTTCCTTCCTCTGCAATTTTTTGGAAGAGTTTGGGAAGGATGGGTGTTAGCTCTTCTCTAAATGTTTGATAGAATTCACCTGTGAAGGCATCTGGTCCTGGACTTTTGTTTGTTGGAAGATTTTTAATCACAGTTTCAATTTCATTACTTGTGATTGGTCTGTTCATATTTTCTATTTCTTCCTGGTTCAGTCTTGGAAGCTTATACCTTTCTAAGAATTTGTTCATTTCTTCCAGGTTGTCCATTTTATTGGCATAGAGTTGCTTGTAGTAATCTCTTAGGATGCTTTGTATTTCTGCAGTGTCTGTTGTAACTTCTCCTTTTTCATTTCTAATTTTATTGATTTGAGTCTTCTCCCTCTTTTTCTTGATGAGTCTGGCTAATGTTTCATCAATTTTGTTTATCTTCCCAAAGAACCAGCTTTTAGCTTTATTGATCTTTGCTATTGTTTTCTTTTGTTCTATTTCATTTATTTCTGCTCTGATCTTTATGATTTCTTTCCTTCTGCTAACTTTGGGTTTTGTTTGTTCTTCTTTCTCTAGTTCCTTTAGGTGTAAGGTTAGATTGTTTATTTGAGATTTTTCTTGTTTCTTGAGATAGGCTTGTATAGCTATAAACTTCCCTCTTAGAACTGCTTTTGCTGCATCCCATAGGTTTTGGATCATCGTGTTTTCATTGTTATTTGTCTCTAGGTATTTTTTGATTTCCTCTCTGATTTCTTCAGTGATCTCTTGGTTATTTAGTAACGTATTGTTTAGCCTCCATGTGTTTGTTTTTTTACGTATTTTTCCCTGTAATTCATTTCTAATCTCATTGCGTTGTTGTCAGAAAAGATGCTTGATATGATTTCAGTTTTCTTAAATTTACTGAGGCTTGATTTGTGACCCAAGATGTGATCTATCCTGGAGAATGTTCTGTGCACACTTGAGAAGAAAGTGTAATCTGCTGTTTTTGGATGGAATGTCCTATAAATATCAATTAAATCTATCTGGTCTGTTGTCTCACTTAAAGCTTATGTTTCCTTATTTGTTTTCTGTTTGGATGATCTGTCCATTGGTGTAAGTGAGGTGTTAAAGTCCCGCACTATTATTATAAGTGTTACTGTCGACTTCCCCTTTTATAGCTGTTAGCAGTTGCCTTATGTATTGAGGTGCTCCTATGTTGAATGCATATATATTTATAATTTTTATATCTTCTTCTTGGATTGATTCCTTGATCATTATGTAGTGTCCTTCCTTGTCTCTTGTAACATTCTTTATTTTAAAGTCTGTTTTATTTGATATGAGTATTGCTACTCCAGCTGTCTTTTGATTTCCATTTGCATGGAATATCTTTTTCTATCCCCTCACTTTCAGTCTGTATGTGTCTGTAGGTCTGAAGTCAGTCTCTTGTAGACAGCATATATATGGGTCTTGTTTTTATATCCATTCAGCAAGCCTGTGTCTTTTGGTTGGAGCATTTAATCCATTCACGTTTAAGGTAATTTTTGATATGTATGTTTTATGACCATTTTCTTAATTGTTTTGGGTTTGTTTTTGTAGGTCCTTTTCTTCTCTTGTGTTTCCCAGTTAGAGAATTTCCTTTAGCATTTGTTGTAGAGCTGGTTTGATGGTGCTGAATTCTCTTAGCTTTTGCTTGTCTGTAAAGCTTTGGATTTCTCCATCAAATCTGAATGAGATCATTGCTGGGTAGAGTAATCTTGGTTGTAGGTTCTTCCCTTTCATCACTTTAAGTATACCATGCCACTCCCTTCTGGCTTGTAGAATTTCTGCTGAGAAATAACACACACAAGGGAGTTCCCTTGTGTGTTATTTGTCGTTTTTCCCTTGCTGCTTTCAGTAATTTTTCTTTTCTTTAATTTTTGCCAATTTGATTACTATGTGTCTCGGCATGTTTCTCCTTGGGTTTATCCTGCCTGGGACTCTCTGCGCTTCCTGGACTTGGGTGGTTATTTCCTTTCCCATGTTAGGGAAGTTTTCTACTATAATCTCTTCACATATTTTCTCTGGTCCTTTCTCTCTCTCTTCTCCTTCTGGTACCCCTATAATGTGAATGTTGTTGCGTTTAATGTTGTCCCAGAGGTCTCTTATGCTGTCTTCATTTCTTTTCATTCTTTAGTCTGTTCTGCAGCAGTGAATTCCACCATTCTGTCTCCAGGTCACTTATCCGTTTCTTCTGCCTCAGTTTTTCTGCTATTGATTCCTTCTAGTGTAGTTTTCATTTCAGTTACTCTATTGTTCATCTTTGTGTGTTTGTTCTTTAATTCTTCTAGGTCTTTGTTAAACATTTCTTGTATCTTCTCGATCTTTGCCTCCATTCTTCTCTGAGGTCCTGGATCATCTTCACTATCATTATTCTGAATTCTTTTTCTGGAAGGTTGCCTATTTCCACTTCATTTAGTTGTTTTTCTGGGGTTTTATCTTGTTCCTTCATGTGGTACATAGCCCTCTGCCTTTTCATCTTTTCTATCTTTCTGTGAATGTGGTTTTTGTTCCACAGGCTGCAGGACTGTAGTTCTTCTTGCTTCTGCTGTCTGCCCTCTGGTGGATGAGACAATCTAAGAGGCTTATGCGAGTTTCCTGATGGTGATTATTTTCTTTTAATAGTGAAAATGGGCCCTCTGAGGTATCCCTATCTCATGTTTCTTATCTTACTTCTAAATGAACTATCCAAATCCTATTTCCATGGCCAGCAATGGAATACAGATCTCATGCAGTGTAGGGCTCTCAAACTACAGGGCAAAATAATTTACAGGTTGAGTCACATACTAAAACAGGGTTTAAAACATGGGGAAAGTTTTTGAGAGAAAGAAAAGTTTTCCTTTCTCCCCAAATTGGCTAAGGACTCTGTAGTCTTTGAATTAGCTAGGTTAAGTATGACTAGCCTTTAAGTATAAGTTCAAAGTCCTTTTTATAAGTCCAAACTTCCCCTAACCAGCAGATACTAAGTCCAGACACCTAAGTCTAATATTTGTTTTTCATTATGTATTATTTAGGATGCCAGCTCCCGAAAATTTCCGTAAATGACTGATTTAATGGGGGCACTACATGTTATCCCCATCTCTTGGAGGCTTAGAATTGTGATAAATAGCTAAGGCTCTATGAGAATCTGTTTAATGGTGTTTAACTCAGTATTTCCAAACATATTTGACATTAGAAATTCCTCCTACCCTGAAACACATATTAAAACCTCCCCCCACTTTGGGAAACTCCACTTCAGGCTAATTTCTCATTCTCCTGATTTGCATATCCCTGTGTCTTTATTCCAAGTGTCCTCAGCTCTGGTAAAGTAGCATCAATTTCCCCATCCTAGTTTTTTCTTAATTCTACCTGATTGTCTTATTCCCACACGTTCTACTTCCTGCCCTTTCTTGTCACTGCCAGTGATGTCTTTGTTCATGTCCTTTCTGGCCTCCAGATTTAATGGTAACATTTAATTTTTTTTCATTTTTATGAAATGTGGTTCATTCTCTAACCCTTTATTTTCTGGGTTATTAGATATATACTTTTGTCATACTTCTTTTTTAATTGAGATATAATTGACTTATAATATTCTATTAGTTTCAGGTGTACAACATAATGATTTGCTAATTGTATATATTGTGAAATGATCACCATAATAAGTCTAGTTAATATCTGTCACCACACATAGTTACAATTTTTTTTCCTTATGATGTGAACTTTTAAGATCTATTGTATTAGCAACTTTCAAATATATAGTAGGGTATTAACTGTAGTCACCATGCTGTACATTACATTACCATGATGCACTTATTTTATAGCTGGAAGTCTGTATCTTTTGACACCCTTCACCTATTTTACCCACGCCCTACCTCCGCCTCTGAACCATCAGTCTGTACTCTGTATCTATGATTTATTTATTTACCACATATAAATGAGGTCATATGGTATTTGTCTGACTTATTTAACTTAGCATAATGGCTTCACGTTCCATCCATGTTATCACAAATAACAAAATTTCCTTCTTTTTTTTTATGGCTGGAAAATATTTCATTATATATATATATGTATAAAGCACATTTTCTTATATGCATTCACCTATTGGTGGACACTTAGGTTGCTTTCATGTCTTGGCTGTTGCAAACTGGGTTATTATATTAATGTCTCCCAAACTGCCTTTCTTTATGGCCTTAGAAGTTATGTTTTCTATAGAAAATTAGAGGTATTTAGCATTAAATTTAGTTTTAGTTGTTGGTACAAACTCCTTCCACATCCCCTCTTCAGGCATCCTTTCTTCATTGCCCTTAACTGAACATTTAAGTACCAAAGAGTACTTGAAGCGCAGCCCTTTTTATTTGGACAACTCCAATTTTTAGGAAATTCTTTCTTATACTGAAACCAAGTGTGCCTCACTATCATTGGTGGCTTAGTTTAACTCCTTTTGCATTGTTTTGTCATGTCCTTCCTATACTGTCTCTTTTTCAGGACAGCTCTGCATACGATATCATTTCATGACACTTCACTATTCTATTTACCCATTTTAAACTAGTGTATACAATGAGGTTGCTCTCTTCTTAGTGATGGAGCCCAGTAAATATCATACTCACAACTTAAATCGTCTTTCTACCAAAATAGTATTAAGTTTGGTTTGGATTGCAGCTGGTGACACCATCATGTATGTGGCCAGCTGGAATAGCTTAGTCTTCTCTCAGGACAGCAAGTTGAAGGTCTAGTAGGGAATAATTCAGAGGCTGGATAAAGAAATGTAAGTCAACCACTCATTGCAACTCTAGGGAAAATTTTGAAGTAGGTGAAGCTTGTTTTGATATTCTTAGCTTGCTTCTTCTGATTCCTTTTTTTTTTTTTTTTTTTTTTTTTTTTAGTTTTTTTTTTTTTTTTTTTATTCACACACACACACACTGTATTTTATTTTTACAAGACATAAATAGACTGACACCAAGCATTGTACATGGATGACCACAACATAAGCAACAATGATTGCAATTACCAAACATGAAACACACTCATACTATGTCATAATATTGACATTCAGTCCAGTAATCCTCCACTGTAACAGCTCCTTTACTTTGCAGTGAAAATTGATTTGTATATTCTTTGCCTCTGAGCCCTTGTGGGATTTTTTTTTTTTTAAAATTCAGACAGAAAGTCACAAAATTATACTCATCCTCATCAGTTCACTCAGTCCCATGTAATTAATTTTTTTTTCATCTTGATCTTTTGTTAGCACTTTTATGAGTTCATCAGTTTTTCATTAGAGTTCTGAAAATGCTTATTCATTCAGTTCAGCAGTACAGTCAGTTACCAGAAACCTGTACTTGTCAGAGTCTTTTCCATGAATTTCTTGAAGATGAAACCCTTTTATAGGAACATATTTGCAAAATCATCAGAGTACACCCAGAACTGTCTGTAAATGACAAAAGACTTAAAAATGACCACGGTTAAAGATTTGATGAAGTTCATAATAATGCAGTTGACAAGAAAATTAGTTATTTCTGAGATATACATTTTAAAGTAATAACTAGGATTATTACTTATAACATTATACCAGAACATATAAGATTTTTAGAAATTTCATGTAATGTCTGAAACATTTATATTAACATATTCCATACATATTTCCATACAAATACAATATAAGATTTTTAGAAATTTCATGTAATGTCTGAAACATTTATATTAACATATTTCCATACATATTTCCATACAAATACAAATATAAGATTTTTAGAAATTTCATGTAATGTCTGAAACATTTATATTAACATATTTCCATACATATTTCCATACAAATACAAATATAAGATTTTTAGAAATTTCATGTAATGTCTGAAACATTTATATTAACATATTTCCATACAAATAACCCAATGAAAGTTTAGTATTAGTTGTTTTGTTTGTTTTTTTATACTGCAGGTTCTTATTAGGCATCAGTTTTATACACATCAGTGTATACATGTCAATCCCAATTGCCCAATTCAGCACACCACCATCCCCACCTCACCGCAGTTTTCCCCCCTTGGTGTCCATATGACCATTCTCTACATTTGTGTCTCAACTTCTGCCCTGCAAACTGGCTCATCTGTACCATTTTTCTAGGTTCCGCATACATGCATTAATATACGATATTTGTTTTTCTCTTTCTGACTTACTTCACTCTGTATGACAGTCTCTAGATCCATCCATGTCTCAACAAATGACTCAATTTCGTTCCTTTTTATGGCTGAGTAATATTCCATTGTATATATGTACCACATCTTCTTTATCCATTCGTCTGTTGATGGGCATTTAGGTTGCTTCCATGACCTGGCTATTGTAAATAGTGCTGCAATGAACATTCGGGTGCATGTGTCTTTTTGAATTACGGTTTTCTCTGGGTATATGCCCAGTAGTGGATTGCTGGGTCATATGGTAATTCTATTTTAGTTTTTTAAGGAACCTCCATATTGTTCTCCATAGTGGCTGTATCAATTTACATTCCCACCAACAGTGCAAGAGGGTTCCCTTTTCTCCACACCCTCTCCAGCATTTGTTGTTTGTAGATTTTCTGATGATGCCCATTCTAACAGGAGTGAGGTGATACCTCATTGTAGTTTTGATTTGCATTTCTCTAATAATTAGTGATGTTGAGCATCTTTTCATGTGCTTCGTGGCCGTCTGTATGTCTTCTTTGGAGAAATGTCTATTTAGGTCTTCTGCCCATTTTTGGATTGGGGTGTTTGTTTCTTTGATATTGAGCTGAATGAGCTGTTTATATATTTTGGAGATTAATCCTTTGTCCGTTGATTCATTTGCAAATATTTTCTCCCATTCTGAGGGTTGTCTTTTTGTCTTGTTTATGGTTTCCTTTGCTGTGCAAAAGCTTTGAAGTTTCATTAGGTCCCATTTGTTTATTTTTGTTTTTATTTCCATTACTCTAGGAGGTGGATCAAAAAGATCTTGCTGTGATTTATGTCAAAGAGTGTTCTTCCTATGTTTTCCTCTAAGAGTTTTATAGTGTCCAGTCTTATATTTAGGTCTCTAATCCATTTGAGTTTATTTTTGTGTATGGTGTTAGGGAGTATTCTAATTTCATTCTTTTACATGTAGCTGTCCAGTTTTCCCAGCACCACTTATTGAAGAGACTGTCTTTTCTCCATTGTATATCTTTGCCTCCTTTGTCATAGATTAGTTGACCATAGGTGCGTGGGTTAATCTCTGGGCTTTCTATCTTGTTCCATTGATCTATGTTTCTGTTTTTGTGCCAGTACCATACTGTCTTGATTACTGTAGCTTTGTAGTATAGTCTGAAGTCAGGGAGTCTGATTCCTCCTGCTCCATTTTTTTCCCTCAAGACTGCTTTGGCTATTCGGGGTCTTTTGTGTCTCCATACAAATTTTAAGATGATTTGTTCTAGCTCCGTAAAAAATGCCATTGGTAATTTGATAGGGATTGCATTGAATCTGTAGATTGCTTTGGGTAGTATAGTCATTTTCACAATGTTGATTCTTCCAATCCAAGAACATGGTATATCTCTCCATCTGTTGGTATCATCTTTAATTTCTTTCATCAGTGTCTTATAGTTTTCTGCATACAGGTCTTTTGTCTCCCTAGGTAGGTTTATTCCTAGGTATTTTATTCTTTTTGTTGCAATGGTAAATGGGAGTGTTTCCATAATTTCTCTTTCAGATTTTTCATCATTAGTGTATAGGAATGCAAGAGATTTCTGTGCATTAATTTTGTATCCTGCAACTTTACCATATTCATTAATTAGCTCTAGCAGTTTTCTGGTGGCAGTTTTAGGATTCTCTATGTATAGTATCATGTCATCCGCAAACAGTGACAGTTTTACTTCTTCTTTTCCAATTTGTATTCCTTTTATTTCTTTTTCTTCTCTGATTGCCGTGGCTAGGACTTCCAGAACTATGTTGAATAATAGTGGTGAGAGTGGACATCCTTGTCTCGTTCCTGATCTTAGAGGAAATGCTTTCAGTTTTTCACCATTGAGAATGATGTTTGCTGTGGGTTTGTCATATATGGCCTTTATTATGTTGAGGTAGGTTCCCTCTATGCCCACTTTCTGGAGAGTTTTTATCAGAAATGGGTGTTGAATTTTGTCAAAAGCTTTTTCTGCATCTATTGAGATGATCATATGGTTTTTCTCCTTCAATTTGTTAATATGGTGTATCACATTGATTGATTTGCGTATATTGAAGAATCCTTGCATCCCTGGGATAAATCCCACTTGATCGTGGTGTATGATCCTTTTAATGTGTTGCTGGATTCTGTTTGCTAGTATTTTGTTGAGGATTTTTGCATCTATATTCATCAGTGATATTGGTCTGTAATTTTCTTTTTTTGTAGTGTCTTTGTCTGGTTTTGGTATCAGGGTGATGGTGGCCTCATAGAATGAGTTTGGGAGTGTTCCTTCCTCTGCAATTTTTTGGAAGAGTTTGAGAAGGATGGGTGTTAGCTCTTCTCTAAATGTTTGATAGAATTCACCTGTGAAGCCATCTGGTCCTGGACTTTTGTTTGTTGGAAGATTTTTAATCACAGTTTCAATTTCATTACTTGTGATTGGTCTGTTCATATTTTCTGTTTCTTCCTGATTCAGTCTGGGAAGGTTATACCTTTCTAAGAATTTGTCCATTTCTTCCAGGTTGTCCATTTTATTGGCATAAAGTTGCTTGTAGTAGTCTCTTAGGATGCTTTGTATTTCTGCGGTGTCTGTTGTAACTTCTCCTTTTTCATTTCTGATTTTATTGATTTGAGTCCTCTCCCTCTTTTTCTTGATGAGTCTGGCTAATGGCTTATCAATTTTGTTTATCTTCTCAAGAACCAACTTTTAGTTTTATTGATCTTTGCTATTGTTTTCTTTGTTTCTATTTCATTTATTTCTGCTCTGATCTTTATGATTTCTTTCCTTCTGCTAACTTTGGGTTTTGTTTGTTCTTCTTTCTCTAGTTTCTTTAGGTGTAAGGTTAGATTGTTTACTTGAGATTTTTCTTGTTTCTTTAGGTAGGCTTGTATAGCTATAAACTTCCCTCTTAGAACCGCTTTTGCTGCATCCCATAGGTTTTGGGTCGTCGTGTTTTCATTGTCATTTGTCTCTAGGTATTTTTTGATTTCCTCTTGATTTCTTCAGTGATCTCTTGGTTATTTAGTAACGTATTGTTTAGCCTCCATGTGTTTGTCCTTTTTACGTTTTTTTCCCTGTAATTCATTTCTAATCTCATAGCGTTGTGGTCAGAAAAGATGCTTGATATGATTTCAATTTTCTTAAATTTACTGAGGCTTGATTTGTGACCCAAAATGTGATCTATCCTGGAGAATGTTCCGTGAGCACTTGAGAAGAACGTGTAATCTGCTGTTTTTGGATGGAATGTCCTATATATATCAATTAAATCTATCTGGTCTATTGTGTCATTTAAAGCTTCTGTTTCCTTATTTATTTTCATTTTGGATGATCTGTCCATTGGTGTAAGTGAGGTGTTAAAGTCCCCCACTATTATTGTGTTACTGTCGATTTCCTCTTTTAGAGCTGTTAGCAGTTGCCTTATGTATTGAGGTGCTCCTATGTTGGGTGCATATATATTTATAATTGTTATATCTTCTTCTTGGATTGATCCCTGGATCATTATGTAGTGTCCTTCCTTGTCTCTTGTAACATTCTTTATTTTAAAGTCTATTTTATCTGATATGAGTATAGCTACTCCAGCTTTCTTTTGATTTCCATTTGCATGGAATATCTTTTTCCATCCCCTCACTTTCAGTCTGTATGTGTCCCTAGGTCTAAAGTGGGTCTCTTGTAGACAGCATATATATGGGTCTTGTTTTTGTATCCATTCAGCCAGTCTATGTCTTTTGGTTGGGGCATTTAATCCATTCACGTTTAAGGTAATTATCGATATGTATGTTCCTATGACCATTTTCTTAATTGTTTTGGGTTTGTTTTTGTAGGTCCTTTTCTTCTCTTGTGTTTCCCACTTAGAGAAGTTCCTTTAGCATTTGTTGTAGAGCTGGTTTGGTGGTGCTGAATTCTCTTAGCTTTTGCTTGTCTGCAAAGCTTTTGATTTCTCCATCAAATCTAAATGAGATCCTTGCCGGGTAGAGTAATCTTGGTTGTAGGTTCTTCCCTTTCATCACTTTAAGTATATCATGCCACTCCCTTCTGGCTTGCAGAGTTTCTGCTGAGAAATCAGCTGTTAACCTTATGGGAGTTCCCTTGTATGTTATTTGTCGTTTTTCTCTTGCTGCTTTCAATAATTTTTCTTTGTCTTTAATTTTTGCCACTTTGATTACTATGTGTCTCGGCGTGTTTCTCCTTGGGTTTATTCTGTATGGGACTCTCTGCGCTTCCTGGACTTGGGTGGCTATTTCCTTTCCCATGTTAGGGAAGTTTTCGACTATAATCTCTTCAAATATTTTCTCTGGTCCTTTCTCTCTCTCTTCTCCTTCTGGGACCCCTATAATGCGAATGTTGTTGCGTTTAATGTTGTCCCAGAGGTCTCTTAGGCTGTCTTCATTTCTTTTCATTCTTTTTTCTTTAGTCTGTTCTGCAGCAGTGAATTCCACCATTCTGTCTTCCAGGTCACTTATCCGTTCTTCTGCCTCAGTTATTCTGCTATTGATTCCTTCTAGTGTAGTTTTCATTTCAGTTATTGTATTGGTCATCTCTGTTTGTTTGTTCTTTAATTCTTCTAGGTCTTTGTTGATCATTTCTTGCATCTTCTCAATCTTTGCCTCCATTCTTATTCCGAGGTCCTGGATCATCTTCACTATCATTATTCTGAATTCTTTTTCTGGAAGGTTGCCTATCTCCACTTCATTTAGTTGTTTTTCTGGGGTTTTTTCTTGTTCCTTCATCTGGTACATAGCCCTCTGCCTTTTCATCTTCTCTATCTTTCTGTAACTGTGGTTTTTGGTCCACAGGCTGCAGGATCGTAGTTTTTCTTGCTTCTGTTGTCTGCCCTCTGGTGGTTGAGGCTAAGAGGCTTGATGGGAGGCTCTGGTGGTGGGTAGAGCTGACTGTTGCTGTGGCGGTCAGAGCTCAGTAAAACCTTAATCCACTTGACTGTTGATGGGTGGGGCTGGGTTCCCTCCCTGCTGGTTGTTCTGCCTGAGGCAACCCAACACTGGAGCCTACCGGTGCTCTTTGGTGGGGTTAATGGCAGACTCTGGGAGGGCTCACGCCAAGGAGAACTTCCCAGAACCTCTGCTGCCAGTGTCCTTATCCCCACGGTGAAACAGAGCCACTACTCGCCTCTGCAGGAGACCCCCCAACACCAGCAGGTAGGTCTGGTTCAGTCTCCCCCAGGGTCACTGCTCCTTCCCCTGGGTCCCGATGCACACATTACTTTGTGTGTGCCCTCCAAGAGTGGGGTCTCTGTTTCCCCCAGTCCTGTCAAAGTCCTGCAATCAATTCCCACTAGGCTTCAAAGTCTGATTCTCTAGGAATTCCTCCTCCCGTTGCCGGACCCCCAGGTTGGGAAGCCTGACGTGGGGCTCAGAACCTTCACTCCAGTGGGTGGAATTCTGTGGTATAAGTGTTCGCCAGTCTGTGAGTCACCCACCCAGCAGTTATGGGATTTGATTTTACTCTGATTGCGCCCCTCCTACCGTCTCACTGTGGCTTCTCCTCTGTCCTTGGACGTGGGGTATCCTCCTTGGTGAAGTCCAGGGTCTTCCTGTCAATGATTGTCCAGCAGCCAGTGGTGATTCTGGTGCTCTCGCAAGAGGGAGTGAGAGCACGTCCTTCTACTCCGCCATCTTGGTTAATCTCTGATTCCTTTTTCTATTGCATGGATTCCCTTCTTGTTCTTCTGTACTTCATGTACCCCAAACTTTCTTGCTCTTTCCTTCAATTAAAACCTGCTTTCAGGAAAAATTTAATTTCAATTACTTGTATATATGTTGGGAATATATTGTGCTGTCGTTCTCAGGTTTATGTGTACTTTAAGCCTTACTGCTGAATATGGGTTGAAGAGTCTTGTGTGAAAGGCATTTTAAGTTTTAACAACTAGGTGGGACAGATTTTGGAGGTCTGGGCAAGAGATGTATATTGGTTTGTCTAAAATCCTACAAATATTTTGGCTGCCTGTTTTCTTGCATTTAAGCCCATTCTTGCAAATTCCCCTAAACATTCTGTTCCTTTAAATAAATTCTGTAATGTTTCCTGCCTAAGGAATTTCCCATGCAGTATTTCTCAAACTTTAAATCAATGTGCTCCTGATAATCAAAGGAGAGTGAATGCATAAAGCCCTGGGATCTGAGAGTGTGGCTTGAAGAGCAGTCCTTAGACTGAAACTGATTCCCTTGGGAAATTGTTTCCTTCTCTGATAGACTAAATATCAATTTAATTCAAAAGATCAGTGAAAATGGAAAATCACTGTGAAAGTCTTATCCATACAGGGCAGTAATGATGGCATAGCACTAATCTGGAGAATAGCTAATCCCTTTTGATGAATGGCACATAAATAAATTCATTCCAAACAGACCTTTTCATTTATTACATGTCCATCTTTTATTGTTTCAGGGTCACTTTAATAATGAGGCATTTTATAAATGAAGCTGTCCTATACAATATAGACTCTCACAGAGTGAGACAGTAACTCCACATTCATCACTGAAATCAGTCCAAGAGAATATTCTTCTTAACCAGGCATTCTGTGAGTACACAACTTAATATTTCATTGTGATGTATAGTCGAGGATTCTGAACAAAGATGAATATAATTTATACAAAGTCACCTTCATGCAGATGGCAGTTCTGGATGAAAGTGAGAATGCCTGTTTCTTAATCTTAGTAACTTCATTTTTCCTGTAGTCTTACGAGTTCTGACACAAGATGCTGGTGGTGAAAGTTAATATTGTGTGATACTAAACAAATTCTTGTGAGGCATTCTTTCCCTTTGGAGTTGTTTTTCAAGATTTTTATAAGTGCAACCACTGCAAAACTACTCCTAAAGTTATTTCAATCTATATTATCTGTGAAGGTAGATTAAGACTATAGTATTTTACTACAGCTATCCAATTTATGACAATTATTATTTTAAAGACTTTAACTTTGTTATTAAACTATAACTTAATGTAATTAAGAAGTCATTGCTGGAGATGTTAATGATTTCAACCTTTTACTAATATATTGAGAATCGGCACTGGACAGCATAGAGTAAGTTCTAAAGCCTTAGAAAACATTTAAAACTAAAAAATAGAAAACTGGAAAAAATGAAACTAAAAAATAATACAGTTTAAAATCCATGTGATTAAACTGCGTGATTCAAGCGTCCAAAAGAAAATTGCTTATATTTGCAGACTAAAACCTGTGTTATTATTTCTACTACTTGTATGATGATAATTATTAGTCAACCATTTAATGAATCAGTAATTCACTAGTGAACGCCTATAATCTGTGAACCTGGGGATCCAGGCTTAGAGAGGTAGTAGGGGGTGGAATCAACATTTAGGAAGCACTGATTATATTTGATGTTTTATGTACTCTGGTGATTGGTTTATCATTCTCAATTATTTGTTTCTTCTTGACAGGTAGTATATTCTTCCCTATTGACTTTGGGCTTGGCCACATGAGGTGCTTTGGTCATTGGAATATGGGCAGAAATGAAAGCATCTGGTGATCTGAAATTTTAAGAGATTTTGTGGGTATCCAGTCAACCTCTTACTTCCATCCTGGAACTATTATTCTGGAACCCAGGATTCAGCCTGGATTCCAGAATAATAACATACACGGAGCACCAACTGAGTGAGGAAAGCAAGAAATAAATATTTGTTCTTGGAAGCCATTTAGATGTTGAGGTTGTCTGATGCAATATAACCTTAAGAAAGTTTTATCTCTATACACTTAAGCTTCATAGCCATCGTATAAGCTAGATATAATGTTTTTATTTCACAGATGAGGAAATTGGAGTGTCAAAGGGGTTCAGTCTTTTTTTCCATGGTCACATTGCTGGAAAGTGGCAAATCTAACCCCAAAGGTCAAAGTGTTTATACTGCACCCTGCTTCCTAGTGTAGAAATATGGAACAAGGGCAAGAGCCCTGCCTGAAGGTGAGAAACCAGGTTCTAGTCTTAGGGAAATCACTGAGTGTTTTACTCTAGGACGGGCATATAGACTGAAGTCTCTGTTGGGTCATAATTCCCTTTCAGGGCTGCTGTTGTCTCTGATTAGTAGACTGTGCATACAATTGGCATTTAATGAGGATTACTCTGAGTAAGATTGTCAACAGTAAATATTAGCTGTGGTCCTCTAATTTCTTTCAGAGATAGTGTTATTACTTTCTAATATAATGGGAATGAAAAGAAAGCACTGACTCTCAGTTCTCCAATGATTTATGTAATTTGTGAGTCATAGACTATGAGTAATCAGATGTTCAGAAACACTTAGAGAAGCTCCAGGGATAATGCCAGCTTCCATATGGTGGTACTTAACACACTTCCCCCGCAGAGCAAGCTGAGCAGTCAATGTCTTATCTGGGTAATTTAGGCCAAAATTGTGGTTTTCAAAATATCCCTGAATTTCATGGATAATTACACCAACTCCCATTTCAATGGAAACTTATAGAATTACCCTATAGTCATAGATTAATTATGACTAACTTAAACTTTGGGAAGAATGATTCCATCCATACAAATGAGTACTCTATGATACAAATGAAATTTTCTTTGGGTCGTGATTCACCTTTTTTATTTTCTCTTTTCCACAGTATTTTTTAAAAAATGAATCATCATACTCTCATAGCAAGGAAGGTATTATAAAATCACCAGTGCCATTAAGTCTTATTCTTGGTACCCTACAGTCAGGCTATTTTGTGGGCCTCAGTTTCACTTATCATTTCCTACAAAGACAAGTAACAGGTTTTCTCATATAATATCTCTCTTCTACATAAGAATAGAAAGACCTCTTTAAGCTATCAAGAAAATCTTGGTACTTTAGAATTGCCTCTGAAACAAGTTTCTTTGGCTTCTCTTACTTTTTGTTCTGTCAGATTAGAAATTTTTAGTTCATTTTCCTTCTTTTTCTTTTCCATTATAGTTTATTACAGGATATTGAATATATTTCCCAGTGCAATACAGTAGGACCTTATTGTTTATCCATTCTATATATAATAGTTTGTGTCTGCTAACCACAAGCTCCCAATCCCACTCTCCCCCACCCCACTCCCCCTTGGCAACCACAAGTCTGTTCTGTATGTCTGTGAGTTTGTTTCTGTTTCACAGATAAGTTCACTTGTGTCCTATTTTAGATTCCACATATAAGTGATATCATATGGTATTTGTCTTTCTCTTTCTGACTTACTTCTTAGTACGATAATCTCTAGGTCCAACCATGTTGCTGCAAACACCATTCTTTCATTCTTCTTATGGCTGAGTAGTATTCTATTGTATAACTATACCACGTCTTCTTTATCCATTCATCTGTCATTGGACATTTAGGTTGTTTCCATGCCTTGGCTATAGTGCCGCTATGAAAATAGGGGTGCATGTATCTTTTTGAATTATAGTTATGTCGAGATATATGCCCAGGAGTGGGATTGCTGGATCATATAGTAACTCTATTTTTAGTTAGTTTTTTTTTTTTTTTTACTTTTTTGGCTTCACCATGTAGCCTGCAGGATCTTAGTTCCCCGACCAGGGATTGAACCCGTGCCCCCTGCATTGGGAGCACAGTGTCTTAACCACTGGACCCCCAGGGAAGTCCCTATTTTTAGTTTTTTGAGGACCCTCCATTCTGTTTTCCATAGTGGCTGTACCAACTTACATTCCCACCAACAGTGTAGGAGGATTCCCTTTTCTCCACACCCCCTCCAGCATTTGTTATTTGTAGACTTTTTAATGATGGCCATTTTGACTGGTGTGAGGTGTTACCTCATTGTAGTTTTGACTTGCGTTTATCTAATAATTAGCAATGTTGAGCATCTTTTCATGTGCCCATTGGCCATCTGTATGTCTTCTTTGGAGAAATGTCTATTTAGGTCTTCTGCCCATTTTTGGGTAGGGTTGTTTGTCTTTTTGTTATTGAGTTGTACATGCTGAGTAACTTTTATTTCTTAGCTGAAAACTTTTCAAGTTTCTCATGGACAACGCAAACTTGGTTTCTTAAGCACTAGCAAAAGAGATACCATTCAAAGTTTTCTGGAAAATATATAACCTGTGCAACAGGACACCTAAAAATTCAACTTTTCTATTTATCTGCACACCTAAAGATTCAACTTTACTGTTTACCTGCCACCCAACTAGAAATTCTGTTCTCTTTCTTGTGTGTTTAAAGTACAGTAAGTCCCCGACATAGGAACGAGTTCTGTTCTGAGAGCGCATTCTTAAGTCCAGTTTGTTCGTAAGTCCAATTTGTTTGTAAGTCCAACAAAGTTAGCCTATGTACCCAACTAACACAATTGGCTATATAGTACTGTGTTATAATAGGTTTATAATACTTTTCACACAAATAATACATAAAAAACAAACAAACACAAAAAAATAAGGGAAACATTTTTAATCTTACAGTACAGTACCTTGAATAGTACAGTACAGCAGCTGGCATACAGGGGCTCACATCGAGTGAATAGGCAAGAAGAGTTACTGACTGGAGGAGGGAGGGGAGGTGGGAGATGGTAGAGCTGAAGGATCATCAGCAATAGGAGACGGAGGGCAAGCTGCAATGTCACTCACGCCTGATGTTGAAGCACAGATTCTGGTTCCTTGATGGATTCAATTCTATTTACCCTCTTGAAAAAACGATCCAGCCATGTCTGCATAGTAGCTCTTTTTTTCTTGTCATAGATGACACAGTAGCACTGGATTTCATTCTGAACGGCTGCTGCAACCTTCGTGTACCGTTCTATGTTTGAGTCCTGTGCCTCAAAAACTAACAGTGCCTCCTCAGATAAAGAAAACCCTCTTGCCATTTCCTGTGTCGTGAATCTCTTTGGTTCTTCAGTGACTTCTTCTTCCTCTGGTTGCTCCACTCTCAATTATTTTCACTTTTGTTTCCATTGTTATCGCTTGGCCCTTCTTCGCAGTACCAGCTACATCACCACTGCTTTTATGCTTGCTTCTGGGCATCCTGGGCTTGAAATAAAGATACTGTACTACTGTACTCTATACAGTAGTGTAAAGTACAGAAAAGCACAACCACTTGTAGAGGATGCACGCACGTCACAGTATGCTAGACATGTGAACTAACTTACATGATTGGACATGCAAACTCACGTTTGCATCTTTGAAAGTTCACAACTTGAAGGTTCGTATATAGGGGACTTACTACATGGGGTCTCTGAGAATTTATTTTCATTGTGTGACTAAGGAAGTGGTAGCTCATTAAACTCCCACTAGTTATTAATATCCACTGGAAATTAAGTTATCAGATGATTTTTCAATCATGCTGGTACTCCACTGGGGGAGTCTCCATTCTGGAAACAAGGAGAAGAGCAATCTCCTATCTTGCATCCACTCTAAGCCAGGAACTCTGTCGGTGTGTTAAATATATTATCATTTCTAAACTTCACAGCAGTTTTAGGTGTCAAGGCTTGGCAAGTATGTAATTTCCCCACATACACAGGGTGCCACGATTCGTACCTATGTTGCCTGACTTCAAAGCCCATGGTCATTCTACTGCACCTTGCTTCTAAGTGGTGTTCTAAAGGAAGGTTTGGAAGTTAGAACAAGTCATGAATATAAGTATATTTTTAACAGCAACTTTAACCTATATAATATATTTGTTCATATGGTGAGAGTTCTTACATGTGATTGCAAGTTTCTTTTTTGAGGAGATACTCTTATAAAACTCTTATCATCATTGAAATGATGATATCTTGTGACAAAATAACTCAACATGATAAATAGTTTTTACTGTTCCACAAATTCCCCCTTTTGAGTCTCCCCCTTCTTTGCACTGGTGATCTCCACTCCTGCTTTCCAAGAAAGTTTACCATCACTGTTGAGCATCTACCACAAAGAAAGCACTATCAACCTTGACCTCTTGGCTTGCCCTCTACATGGCTCACCTCCCTCTAGATAGGTCTTTGTGGTCCTGGTCTTTCCATTTCCCAAATTTCCATCAAAATTTGCTAGTCAGATGTTCTGTTTCCTTAGGGACCTGAAGAAATCCATACTGATACTCTGTTCTTGTTAATACTTAAATGTTTATTCTGTATAGATAACATAGCTGTACTTGGCCAGGGACCTTTTGGATAAAATGTCTTTAAGTTTAATGGAAATAACCTATGATCTATCAGAGTCATAGTGTTTTAAAGCTAAAAGAAAAGTTATAAAATTTTCTATAAAATTCCATTATTTTTCAAATGGCAAAATGAGGCCAGGAGAAATTCCTAGAATTTAGTTCTTAAATCACACTTTCAAGATAGAGAAATGGCAATTATTGCTTCAGAAATAGAGAAAAAGAGGTACAGAAAGAACTGACTTGATTGAAGCTACACAGAGGATCAAAACCCCAACTGGAATGGGTTTCATTTCACCTACCTTCAGTCTGATTTTGAAAGTAGTATTTGTGATGTCCACAAAATCCTTCTACCTGAAGATAATAAATTTTCAGCTGCAGGCCTCTTTAATTTTGCTTAGAAAACTTGCCCTTGTCTTTTTAACCTGTTAAGTTGAAATATCATGCAGGTTTGTGCACCAGAAGTAGCAGTGATGGGGCTGGAGGGTGAGTAGAGTTAGGGAGAACGCACCCTTAGGTTTTTGTTGCTTTTATTTTAGAAGTCACTCCTCTTCTTAAGGCAGTATACTGGCAGTAATGTGATGACTGATATGATGAGAAAACTAAGGACCAACCAACTACTGTCAGTGTCATATTAGTCACTTTTGTAAATAAAAAAACTTTCCAGTTAGGATCTTGATAGGCCATCTAGATTTGATAGTTTTCTTTAGCAAAAATAAATACTAAAAACTGTAAACCAATCATTTCTAAATTGACTATAGTACTAAAATATGCTACTAAGAATATTTACTTTCCATTTGCTAACAGGAAGAAATTATTAAATGTATTAGCTGTCTTTGCTTTTTCTGTACTGAACAAGAATGTTGAGATTTAAAGCCTTGATGATCAATTAATTCATAACTGACAGGTAAAGGAATTTGAGTAGTGATATGACAGAATTTAGATTGGGAATTCACCATTTATTCTTCAAGCAAAAGTACAGATTCTTATTATTATGAAACAAATTAGTGAGGTCAAATGACTTCAGTGGGTTAACTTTCTTTTCTTTTAATCCAGTCCCTAATGACATCTTTCACCACTAGCTGAATGAGATTAGGATGAGATTTTATGAGATTTTAAAGGATGAGATTTTATGTTTTGGCCTCATGGGTATTCAATACCTACTTTCTTACTTAATTCCACACTAGAGATATGATTATATTTTATGATGTGTGATACCTGTAGCTCTGTGATATGACATTTTAATTTTTTTATTATTATTTTTAAAACATCTTTATTGGAGTATAATTGCTATACAATGGTGTGTTTGTTTCTGCTGTATAACAAAGTGAATCAGCTATACATATATCCCTATTCCCTCCCTCTTGCGTCTCCCTCCCACTCCCCCAGCCCACCCCTCTAGGTGGTCACAAAGCAACGAGCTGATCTCCCTGTGCTATGTGGCTGCTTCCCACTAGCTATCTATTTTACATTTGGTAGTGTATATATGTCCATGCCACTCTCTCACATCGTCCCAGCTTACCCTTCCCCCTCCCTGTGTCCTCAAGTCCATTCTCTATGTCTGCGTCTTTATTCCTGTCCTGCACCTAGGTTCCTCAGAACCTTTTTTTTTTTTAAATTCCATATATATGTGTTAGCATACGGTATTTGTTTTTCTCTTTCTGACTTACTTCACTCTGTATGACAGTTTCTAGGACCATCCGCCTCACTACAAATAACCCAGTTTCGTTTCTTTTTATGGCTGAGTAATATTCCATTGTATATATGTGCCACATCTTCTTTATCCATTCATCTATTGATGGACACTTAGGTTGCTTCCATGTCCTGGCTATTGTAAATAGAGCTGCAATGAACATTGTGGTACATGACTCTTTTTGAATTATGGTTTTCTAAGGGTACATGCCCAGTAGTGGGATTGCTGGGTCGTATGGGAGTTCTATTTTTAGTTTTTTAAGGAACCTCCATACTGTTCTCCATAGTGGCTGTATCAATTTAAATTCCTACCAACAGTGCAAGAGGGTTCCCTTTTCTCTACACACTCTCCAGCATTTATTGTTTGTAGGTTTTTTGATGATGGCCATTCTGACCAGTGTGAGGTGATACCTCATAGTAGCTTTTTTTTTTTTTTAAAGAATTACTGAGGTATAATTTACATAAAATTCACCCATTTTAAGTGTACATTTCTTTTTTTTTTCACAACTCACACACACACACTGTATTTTATTTTTACAAGAGATAAATAAACTGACACCAAGCATTGTAAATGGATGACCACAACAAAAGCAACAATGATTGCAATTACCAAACACGAAACACACTCATACTATGTCATAATTTTGACATTCAGTCCAGTAGTCCTCCACTGTAACAGCTCCTTTACTTTGCAGTGAAAATTGATTTGTATATTTTTTGCCTCTGAGTCCTTGTGGGATTTTTTTTGTTTTTTTTGGGTTTTTTTATTCAAACAGAAAGTCACAAAAATTATAATCATCCTCATCAGTTCACTCAGTCCCATGTAATTAATTTTTTTTTCATCTTGATCTTTTGTTAGCACTTTTATGAATTCATCAGTTTTCCATAGGAGTTCTGAAAATGCTTATTCATTCAGTTCAGCACTATAGTCAGTTACCAGAAACCTGTAATTGTCAGAGTCTTTTCCATGAATTCCTTGAAGATGAAACCCTTTTAAAGGAACATTTTTGCAAAAGCATCAGAGTACACCCAGAACTGTCTGTAAATGACAAAAGACTTAAAAATGACCACGGTTAAAGATTTGATGAAAGTTCATAATAATGCAATTGACAAGGAAATATAGTTATTTCTGAGATATACATTTTAAAGTAATAACTAGAATTATGACTTATAGCATTATACCAGAACATATAAGATTTTTAGAACTTTCATGTAATGTCTGAAACATTTATATTAACATATTTCCATACAAATAACCCAAAGAAAGTTTAGTATTAGTTGTTTTTTTGTTTGTTTGTTTTTAATACTGCAGATTCTTATAAGTCATCAATTTTATACACATCAGTGTATACATGTCAATCCCAATCACCCAATTCAGCACACCACCATCCCCACCCCCCATGATTTTCCCCCCTTGGTGTCCCTACGTTTGTTCTCTACATCTGTGTCTCAACTTCTCGTCTGCAAACCGGTTCATCTGTAGCGTTTTTCTAGGTTCCACATACATGTGTTAATATACAATATTTGTTTTTCTCTTTCTGACTTACTTCACTCTGTATGACAGTCTCTAGATCCATCCACGTCTCAACAAATGACCCAATTTCTTTCCTTTTTATGGCTGAGTAATATTCCATTGTATATATGTACCACAACTTCTTTATCCATTTGCCTGTCGATGGGCATTTAGGTTGCTTCCATGACCTGGCTATTGTAAACAGTCCTGCAATGAATATTGGGGTGCATGTGTCTTTTTGAATTATGGTTTTCTCTGGGTATATGCCCAGTAGTGGGATTGCTGGATCATATGGTAATTCTATTTTTAGTTTTTTAAGGAACCTCCATACTGTTCTCCATAGTGGCTGTATCAATTTACATTCCCACCAACAGTGCAAGAGGGTTCCCTTTTCTCCATACCCTCTCCAGCATTTGTTGTTTGTAGATTTTCTGATGACACCCATTCTAACTGGTGTGAGGTGATACTTCATTGTAGTTTTGATTTGCATTTCTCTAATAATTAGTGATGTTGAGCAGCTTTTCATGTGTCTTGGCCATCTGTATGTATTCTTTGGAGAAATGTCTATTTAGGTCTTCTGCCCATTTTTGGATTTGGTTGTTTGTTTCTTTAATATTGAGCTGCGTGAGCTGTTTATGTATTTTGGAGATTAATCCTTTGTCCATTGATTCGTTTGCAAATATTTTCTCCCATTCTGAGGGTTGTCTTTTTGTCTTGTTTATGGTTTCCTTTGCTCTGCAAAAGCTTTGAAGTTTCATTAGGTCCCATTTGTTTTTTTTTGTTTTTATTTTCCTTACTCTAGGAGGTGGATCAAAAAAGATCTTGCTGTGATTTATGTCAAAGAGTGTTCTTCCTATGTTTTCCTCTAAGAGTTTTATAGTGTCTGGTCTTACATTTAGGTCTCTAATCCATTTTGAGTTTATTTTTGTGTATGGTGTTAGGGAGTGTTATAATTTCATTCTTTTACATGTAGCTGTCCAGTTTTCCCAGCATCACTTATTGAAGAGACTGTCTTTCCTCCATTGTATATCTTTGCCTCCTTTGTCATAGATTAGTTGACCATAGGTGCGTGGGTTTATCTCTGGGCTTTCTATCTTGTTCCATTGATCTATATTTCTGTTTTTGTGCCAGTACCATATTGTCTTGATTACTGTAGCTTTGTAGTATAGTCTGAAGTCCAGGAGGCTGATTCCTCCAGCTCCGTTTCTCTTTCTCAAGATTGCTTTGGCTCTTCAGGGTCTTTTGTGTTTCCATACAAATTGTGAAACTTTTTGTTCTAGTTATGTGAAAAGAAAGCCATTTGTAGTTTGATAGGGATTGCACTGAATATGTAGATTGTTTTGGGAAGTATAGTCATTTTCACACTGTTGATTCTTCCAATCAAAGACATGGTATATCTCTCCATCTGTTTGTATCATCTTTAATTTCTTTCATCAGCATCTTGTAGTTTTCTGCATACAGGTCTTCTGTCTCCTTAGGTCGGATTATTCCTAGGTAATTTATTCTTTGTGCTGCAGTGGTAAATGGGAGTGTTTCCTTAATTTCTCTTTCATATTTTTCATTATTGCTGTATAGGAATGCAAGAGATTTTGGTGCATTAATTTTGTTACCTGCTACTTTACCAAATGCATTCATTAACTCTAGTAGTTTTGTGGTAGCATCTTTAGGGTTATCTATGTATAGTATCATGTCATCTGCAAACAGTGATACTTTTACTTCTTCTTTTCCGATTTGGATTCCTTTTATCTCTTTTTCGTCTCTGATTGCTGTGGCTAAAACTTCTAAAACTATGTTAAATAATAGTGGTGAGAATGGGCAACCTTGTCTTTTTCCTGATCTTAGTGGAAATGGTTTCAGTTTTTCACCATTGAGAACAATGTTGGCTGTGGGTTTGTCATATATGGCCTTTATTATGTTGAGGTAAGTTCCCTCTGGAGGGTTTTTATCATAAATGGGTGTTGAATTTTGTTGAAAGCTTTTTCTGCCTCTATTGAGATGATCATATGGTTTTTCTCCTTCAATTTGTTAA
This sequence comes from Balaenoptera musculus, assembly GCF_009873245.2. Classification (NCBI taxonomy): domain Eukaryota; kingdom Metazoa; phylum Chordata; class Mammalia; order Artiodactyla; family Balaenopteridae; genus Balaenoptera; species Balaenoptera musculus. The sequence goes on from NC_045786.1 coordinate 116,567,269, forward strand.
TATGCTATATCACATTGATTGATTTGCATATATTGAAGAATCCTTGCCTTCCTGGGATAAACCCCACTTGATCATGGTGTATGATCCTTTTAATGTGCTGTTGGATTCTGTTTGCTAGTATTTTGTTGAGGATTTTTGCATCTATGTTCATCAGTGATATTGGCCTGTAGTTTTCTTTCTTTGTGACATCTTTGGTTTTGGTATCAGGGTGATGGTGGCCTCATAGAATGAGTTTGGGAGTGTTCCTCCCTCTGCTATATTTTGGAAGAGTTTGAGAAAGATAGGTGTTAGCTCTTCTCTGAATGTTTGATAGAATTCACCTGTGAAGCCATCTGGTCCTGGGCTTTGTATGTTGGAAGATTTTAAATCACAGTTTCAATTTCAGTGCTTGTGATTGGTCTGTTTGTATTTTCTATATCTTCCTGATTCAGTCTCCGTAGGTTGTGCTTTTCTAAGAATTTATGCATTTCTTCCAGGGTGTCCATTTATTGGCATGTAGTTGCTTATAGTAATCTCTCATGATCCTTTGTATTTCTGCAGTGTCAGTTGTTACTTCTCCTTTTTCATTTCTAACTCTATTGATTTGAGTCTTCTTCTTTTTTTCTTGATGGGTCTGGCTAATGGTTTATCAATTTTGTTTATCTTCTCAAAGAACCAGCTTTTAGTTTTATTGATATTTGCTATTGTGTCCTTCATTTCTTTTTCTTTTATTTCTGCTCTGATTTTTATGATTTCTTTCCTTCTGCTAACTTTGGGTTTTGTTTGTTCTTCTTTCTGTAATTGCTTTAGGTGTAAGGTTAGGTTTTTTATTTGAGATTTGTCTTGTTTCCTTAGGTAGGATTGTATTGCTATAAACTTCCCTCTTAGAACTGCCTTTGTGGCATCCATAGGTTTTGTGTCATCTTGTTTTCATTATCATCTGTTTCTAGGTATTTTTTGATTTCCTCTTTGATTTCTTCAGTGATCTCTTGTTTAGCCTGCATGTGTTTGTATTTTTCACGGTTTTTTTCCTTTAATTGATATCTAGTCTCAAAACATTGTGGACGGAATAGATACTTGGTGTGATTTCAATTTTCTTAAATTTACCAAGGCTTGATTTGTGACCCAAGATATGATCTATCCTGGAGAATGTTCCATGAGCACTTGAGAAGAAAGTGTATTCTGTTGTTTTTGGATGGAATGTCCTATAAATATGAATTATGTCCATGTTGTTTAATTTGTCATTTAAAGTTTGTGTTTCCTTACTTATTTTCATTTTGGATGATCTGTCTATTGGTTAATGTGGGGTGTTAAATTCCCCTACTATTACTGTGTTACTGTCGATTCCCCTTTTTATGGTTGTTAGCATTTGCCTTATGTATTGAGGTGCTCCTGTGTTGGGTGCATAAATATGTACAATTGTTATATCTTCTTCTTGGATTGATCCCTTGATCATTATGTCGTGTCCTTCTTTGTCTCTTGTAATAGTCTTTATTTTAAAGTCTACTTTGTCTGGTATGAGAATTGCTACTCCAGCTTTCTTTTGATTTCCTTTTGCATGCAATATCTTTTTCCATGCCCCCACTTTCAGTCTGTATGTGTCCCTAAGTCTGAAGTGGGTCTCATGTAGACAGCATATATACGGGTCTTGTTTGTGTATCCATTTAGCCACTCTATGTCTTTTGGTTGGAGCATTTAATCCATTTACATTTAAGGTAGTTATCGATATGTATGTTCCTATTACCATTTTCTTAATTGTTTTGGGTTTGTTATTGTAGGGCTTATCTTTCTCTTGTGTTTCCTGTCTAGAGAAGTTCCTTTAACATTTGTTGTATAGCTGGTTTGGTGGTGCTGAATTCTCTTAGCTTTTGCTTGTCTGTAAAGGTTTTAATTTCTCCATCAAATCTGAATGAGATCCTTGCTGTGTAGAGTAATCTTGGTTGTAGGTTTTTCCCTTTCATCACTTTAAATATGCCCTGCCACTTTCTTCTGGCTTGCAGAGTTTCTGCTGAAAGATCAGCTGTTACCCTTATGGGGATTCCCTTGTACGTTTTTTGTTGTTTTTCCCTTGCTGCTTTTAATATTTTTCCTTTGTATTTAATTTTTGATAGTTTGATTAATATGTGTCTTGTCGTGTTTCTCCTTGGATTTATCCTGTATGGGACTCTCTGAGCTTCCTGGACTTGATTGACTATTTCCTTTCCCATATTAGGGAAGTTTTCAACTATAATCTCTTCAAATATTTTCTCAGTCCCTTTCTTTTTCTCTTCTTCTTTTGGGAACACTATAATTAGAATGTTGGTGCATTTAATATTGTCCCAGAGATCTCTGAGACTGTCCTCAATTCTTTTCACTCTTTTTTCTTTATTCTGCTCTGTGGTAGTTATTTCCACTATTTTATCTTCCAGGTCCCTTATCTGTTCTTCTGCCTCAGTTATTCTGCAATTGATTCCTTCTAGAGAATTTTTAATTTCATTTATTGTGTTGTTCATGACTGTTTGCTCTTTAGTTCTTCTAGGTCCTTGTTAAATGTTTCTTGTATTTTCTCCATTCTATTTCCAATATTTTGGATCATCTTTATTATCATCACTCTGAATTCTTTTTCAGGTAGACTGCGTATTTCCTCTTCATTTGTTTGTTCTTGTGGGTTTTTATCTTGCTCTTTCACCTGGTGTGTATATCTCTGTCTTCTCATTTTGCTTAACTTACTGTGTTTGGGGTCTCCTTTTTGAAGGCTGCAGGTTCGTAGTTCCTGTTGTTTTTGGTGCCTGCCCGCAGTGGGTTCAGTGGCTTGTGTAGGCTTCATGGTGGAGGGGACTGATGCCTGTGTTCTGGTGGATGAGGCTGGATCTTGTCTTTCTGGTGGGCAGGACCATGCCTGGTGGTGTGTTTTGAGGTGTCTGTGAACTTAGTATGATTGTAGGCAGCCTCTCTGCTAATGGGTGCGGTTGTGTTCCTGTCTTGCTAGTTGTTTGGCATAGGGTGTCCAGCACTGTAGCTTGCTGGTCATTGAGTGGAGCTGGGTCTTAGCATTGAGATGGAGATCTCTGGGAGGGCTTTTGCCGTTTGATATTACGAGGGGCTGGGAGATCTCTGTTGTACCAATGTCCTGAACCAGGTTCTCTCACCTCAGAGGCACAGGCTTGACACCTGGCCAGAGCACCAAAACCCTATCTGTCTCATGGCTCAGAAGAAAAGGGAGCAAAAGAAAGAATGAAAGAAAGAAAAATAATATAAAATAAAATAAATAAAATAAAGTTATTAAAATAAAAAATTAAAAAGTATAAAAAAAGAAAAAAAGTAGAGAGCAACCAAACCAATAAACAAATCCACCAATGATAACAAACGCTAAAAACTGTTGTACTAAAAAACAAACAAATAAACAAAAATGGTCAGACAGAATCCTTGGACAAATGGTAAAAGCAAAGTGATATAGATAAAATCACAGAAAGAAGCATACTCATACACACTCACAAAAAGAGAGAAAGTAAAAAAATATATATATATGTTAAAAAAGAAAAGGAAGAGAGCATCCAAATCAATAAACAAATTGACCAATTATAATAAGCTCTAAATACTAAACTAAGATAAACATAAAATCAGAAACAAATTAGATGCAGAAAGCTAACCCCAAGTCTACAGGTGCTCCCAAAGTCCACCACCTCAATTTTGGGATGATTTGTTGTCTATTTAGGTATTCCACAGATGCAGGGTACATCAAGTTGATTGTGTAGATTTAATCCTCTTCTCCTGAGGCTGCTGGGAGAGATTTCCCTTTGTCTTCTGTGTTTGCACAGCTCCTGGGGTTCAGCTTTGGATTTGGCCCCGCCTTTGCATGTAGGTCACCTGAGGGCATGTGTTCACACCCAGACAGGACGGGGTTAAAGGAGCAGCTCATTAGGGGGCTCTGGCTTACTGAGGCTGGGGGGAGGGAGGGGTACAGAATGCGGGATGAGCCTGCAGCAGCAGAGTCCCGTGTGACATTGCACCAGCCTGAGGCGCACCGTGTGTTCTCCCGGGGAAGTTGTCCCTGGATCATGGGACACTGGTAGTGGCAGGCTGCACAGACTCCCTGGAGGGGAGGTGTAGATAGTGACCTGTGCTTGCACACAGGCTTCTTGGTGGCTGCAGTAGCAGCCTTAGCATCTCATGCCCATCTCTGGGGTCCATGCTGATATCCGCGGCTCACGCCCATCTCTGGAGCTCATGTAGGTGGTGCTCTGAATCCCCTCTCCTCATGCAATCCGAAACAATGGTCTCTTGCCTCTTAGGCAATTCCAGACTTTTTCCCATACTCCCTCCTGGCTAGCTGTGGCACACTAGCCCCTTCAGGCTGTGTTCACGCAGCCAACCCCAGTCCTCTCCCTGGGATCTGACCTCCGAAGCCCAAGTCTCAGCTCCCAGCCCCCACCTGCCCTGATGGGTGAGCAGAGAAGCCTCTCAGGCTGGTGAGTGCTGGTCGCACCATCTTCTGTGTGGGAATGTCTCTGCTTTGCCCTCTGCACCCCTTTTGTTGAGCTCTTGTCCGTGGCTCCAAAGCCTCCTCCTCTCCCACACCCACCCCACGTCTCCACCAGTGAAGGGGCTTCCTAGTTTGTGGAATCTTTTCCTCCTTCACAGCTCCCTCCCAGAGGTGCTGGTCCTGTCCCTATCCTTTTGTCTCTGTTTTTCCTTTTTTCTTTTGCCCTACCCAAGTACCTGGGGAGTTTCTTGCCTTTTGGGAAGTCTGAGGTCTTCTGCCAGCGTTCAGTAGGTGTTCTGTAGGAGTTGTTCCCCATGTAGATGTATTTTTTTTTTTAAATGATGCTTTCTCATTTTTTTTTTAAAACCCCACATTTGTTTATTTATTTTTGGCTGTGTTGGGTCTTCATTTCTGTGCGAGGGCTTTCTCTAATTGTGGCAAGCGGGGGCCACTCTTCATCGTGGTGCGCGGGCCTCTCACTATCGCGGCCTCTCCTGTTGCGGAGCACAGGCTCCAGATGCACAGGCTCAGTAGTTGTGGCTCGTGGTCCTAGTTGCTCCGCGGCATGTGGGATCTTCCCAGACCAGGGCTCGAACCCATGTCCCCTGCATTAGCAGGCAGATTCTCAACCACTGCGCCACCAGGGAATCCCTGTAGATGTATTTTTGATGTATTTGTGGGAGGAAGGTGATCTCCACGTCTTACTCTTCCACCACCTTGAAGGTCTCCTCTCGACATTTTTATATTTGTGGGTTTCAAAGATTATCTATTTTATTATGTTTATTTATAAGATAAAAATAGCATATATGAAACATTTACTATTTTCCAGGTGCTGTGCCCAGAGCTCTGCATACATTGTCTACTTAAGTTTTGCACAAACCAACAAGTTATATACAATCATCACTCCTATTTTAAAGATGAGGAAGCTGAGATTTGGAGGAGTTAGGTAACTGTGGTCCACATTTATCAAGGAGGAGCTGAAACACAAGTCCAAGTTTGCCTGGCTTCAAAGCCTGTGCTGTCATCCTTTTTGCTAAACTAGTTGATGAATAAGAAAACTGATGAAGAAACTAGGTGAGGACTAATACATGAAAGCTGGACAGAGAGGAAATCTGAAGAAGCATCTAATTCTCACTCTTATTACCAGTCCTAGCTCAAAACAGCACTCTTTGCTCTGTTGCAGAATATTCTTATTTGATGAAGAGGGGATAAACTTGTGGATGGTGGGAGGTAAAATGGATGATTTTTCTCTCACCCCTGACATGTAATCATTGACAAGTTTTATTGATTCTTTCTTTTAAACTTTTCTGAAATTCTTCTTTTTCTTTCATCCTCCCTCCCACTGATTTGGTTTAAAAGTCCCTCTTTAGGTCTCATCTAGTATCCTCTTACTAGACTACTAATCTCTGTGCCTGCCCAGTCTTCCTATCCATTCTGCAATATTCCTTCAGTATAAAGAGTTAAATTAAACAGAGATTGTCACCAAACAGCGTATGGACTTGTATGAGGGACAGCATCTAAATAGGTAATTACAAAACATTATGGTAAATCCTTGATCTGTCCAATTCTGTGGGAGCATAGAGAGGCCAGAATTTCAGGGAGAGAACCAAGGTAAAAAGTGACATTTAATGGAAGTGCTACTTACTAATATTGGACATAGAATAGTCTATTGATAATTTCACTACTCCTAATATTTATTGAGCTATTATTCCTTTGTGTCAAGCACTGTGTTAAGTCCTTTACATACACTGTCTCATTTAATCCTCATCACCACATTGTGTAGTAGGCACTATTATTATCTCCACTTTATTCACGAGGAAACCCAAGTATTTGAGAGTTTAAGTAACCTGCCCAAGGGTTACTAGTAGCTAGTAAGGGTGGTGCTAGGAACCTAACTAAAGCGGTCTGAACTAATTGCTAATTTCATTTACAGAAAGAGGGGTTGAGTTCATATATGCATTGCATTTGAGGAGTAGAGTTGTTCCAAAGGCAGTGGGTATGCAGATCTCAGGTTTAGGAGATGTGGAATTGGGGGTCATCAGCCTATACAAGTTACCTGAAGCTAAGAACATTGATGAAAATGCCCCAGGAGTGTGAGTTAGAAAAGAAGAGGTCCAAGGCAAAAACCTTGGAGGATACCACCATATAAGGGGAAAGTAGATGTGGAAAAGCCACTAAAAATAAATATGTCAAGGGACTCCCAGACAGGATCATTATTTGGAGGTAGACATATCTTGGCTGGCTTGGTGCATAAGAGTTAAAAGAGAGCATTGATTATTATGAAGACCCCACCACAGCTCTCTCTTTGCCCAAAGATGCTTTCTTCTCCAGTTGAGTCTTTATCACAGCTGCTGACCTGGTGCTCTCTGTGACTCAGCTCTTGTAACCATCTAGAGCAGGGATTGGCAAACGTCTTCTCCAAAGGGACAGATAGTAAATATTTTGGGCTTTGTAAACCATGTAATCTCTGCTGTAACTACTCAATTCTGCCATCTGTTGTGGCACCAACGCAGCCATAGACAATATGTAAACAAATGGATGTTGCCGTGTTCCAATAAAGCTTTATTTACAAAAACAAAAGATGGGTTGGATTTGGCTCATGGGCTCTGGTTTGTTGATCCTTGATCTAGAGTCACCTGTCTTGGTTTGGTGTCTTTTCAAAAACCCTCAGCTTTGGTCCTTTCTTCATCAGACACTTAGCTCCACACAGTTGAATGCTCTTGTACATCTTCCTTATTCCTTCCTTATTCTCCTCCTTCTGGTACATTCTGTGATACATTCTCTAGTAGAATTCTCTGGGCAAGAAAAATTTTTAATAGTTGTTGTAATAGCATCTCCATAGGAAGGCTAATATGGGAAGCTGGTAGTTAACTGAAATATGTTAATGTGAAATCCGGTGTTTTGGTGATCTGCTCTGTTACAACTCTGGTTTCTTAAATGTTTCCCATCTCCTCTCCCCCCCCAAAAAAAATTCAAAATAATTTATTACAAAGTGAGCTTGATTTGTATTTCAGACAGAAGGAGTTACACTTAATAATATGACAAACTACGTTTTATTTGTGAAGCAAGGAGTGATTTTGATTCCATTGAGGCAAAATCCTTTCGGTTTGTTTTGCTTCTTTGAGAGTTTCGTAGTTTTGTGAAATAAAGAAGGATCCCCAGCATTTTCTTAGATGGAATCCCCATGGAAGGGCACACAGAGTGATTGAAGATTACCCTGAGAATTGGGGAAATTCAGTTTATACCTGAACATTTTAAGTAGAAAACGAAAGCATCCATTGCATCTCAGTAGAACTGAAAATTGGAAAATAAGTACTAAAACAGTTTGCTTCCTGGTAAAGCAAGATGTAGAAAATATTGGAAATCTGCTAAAGCATCATTTTCCTCCATAGTTTTCATCTTTGGGGTTCTTGCTATTGATTATGAAGTACATTCAAATCTTTTTTTAAATTGAATGATCCTTATTTATATTTATTGATCATTAAACCAAGAAGGCTGATAGAATAAGCCTGACTTTCCAATCTTCCTAATCTTAATTGAGTTGCTTATATAGCATTTCAAGCCTGCTATCAATTAAACATATACTCTGTGAAGTGTGAGTTGAGGAGTGAAAAAGCAGTGATTTTTGTGTCAACTCCATTTTTGATAAGAAATCTATATGAACAGCAGAGCCAGGAAAACCTTAAAATCCTTTTGTGGTTGATAATACTTTCTATGTCAGGGTAGACTTGTGCTGCTCCATCCTCCTTCCCAGGAGGGTCTTGCTACCCAGCTGTGGGGAATGAAGTCATCAGACAGCCTGAAGATGTCAGCTTCTTTAGGGTTGGCCTCAGCTGAGGTCGTGCCCTTTGAGGACGTCTCATAAGTGATGATTGTGAGAGATGAGGGTAGCGGTGATGGTAATAGAGACCAGACCATTGCGTCCTGCTGTGGGATGGGACAATACTTGCTCCAGGGTTCTCTGCCAGCTTTGTGGAGCCTGCATTGCAATTTAACTTTTCCTGCTGCCCGACGTTGCTTCTATTCCTTGTGTTCGCAGGATTGATTCCTTATAAACATCAAAACATCGAGCTTACATCCAAAGCTGCGTCTCAGAATCTGCTTCCAGAGAACCTGGCCTGTAGTAGCAGGTAAGTGATCAGCACTCCCCTGGCTTCCCCATAAAAGGGATGGAACTATCAGGAGGATGTGTACTTCATAGTGTTTGTTTCTTAGTGGTGATGGGTTCTCCCAGTCATGCAGTCTCTGTGAGAGGAATGACTTGAGGAATAAAATTCAAAGGTGGGTAACCTGGAAGCACTTTCTTCTGAGCAGACAGTAGAAACTGCTAGAAATTTGAATGGTTTGCTGTCTTTGCCAAAATATTTAAAAGTTGATTTAGAGTCCTTCTGGCATATGAAGTCTTAGCTGAAAATGTATTTCTTCCATTTTTCCTGAGGGTTCCTTCATGCTCACCCTCTTTCCTTTCTCCAGTTCTTCCTGTATAGTGAGTCTTTCAGTTGCCACAGCCTCTGTGGGTCCAGTTATCCGGCCTGCCTAGGCTTCTGTGGCACAAGCTGGGTATGGAGTATAATACAAGAAAGAAGAGGAAGCCAGCATTGGACCAAATGCCAGGAGAAGTCACCTAGTGTGGTCCCTGAGGGAGGGGACAATGGTCCCAATTACAGGCTCTAAGGAGTTTGCTGGATTGTGTTCAATCTGGCTCCTGTTGACATGTGGAAGGAGGCTGATGTTTACGGAGGTTCTATATGCCCTAGGCCCTTTACACGTCATCTCATTTAAGTTTCAAACAAATGTACAAGGTAGATATTTTAGAGTTGAGGAAATTGAAGTACATAGAGATTTAACTGGCTTGCCCAAGGTCATATGATATCTGATGGCAGAGATGGTGGTGAAGAGTGAGTGCTGTAACAGATATCACTAATTTTCTGTTAAATAGCCATTCTCCCTTCTTCTTTAATAAGAGAACCCTAAGGTTCAGCTGAGTTTGCTGTGGCCTCAAATATAACTATTTGTCTGTGTCCAGTGCAACTAAGTATAGCCAAGTGACCAAGTTCTCACCAATGAGATGTGAGTAGAAGTGCTGCATGGGACTGTTGGGAAGTCTCTAAAGAAGAGGCAATGCGATTTTCCTCCTTGTTTCTTCCATCCTGCTGTCTGGAATGTGATGTAATGGCTGGAGCTCTCATGCAGCCACCTAGACCATAAGATGATTTTGAGAATGAAAATCATGCACCAGGATGGGCGAAGAAAGAGGAGCGCTTGAGTAGGAGACGATGCTGTGACCCATTGTTCCATCCCTGGATTGTTTTAACTCCAGATTTCTTAGTGTAAGAGACAAATTCTTTCTCTCTTCTAAGACTTTAAGCTATTCTCTTGTTGAATATTCGTTACATGTAGCTGAACCTAGTCCTAACTGATATGAATGCTAACCCCTTTTGACAGGGAAAGTCATTTCCTACTTGGAATAAGCATTTAAAATGGATCTTCTGTGTATATAAATATGAATATAATGTAGTTATTTTTTAAGTAACACCATTAAACTCCACATCTCCCTTCTAGCAGCAGTACTTAGGAAGTAGCTCAGGGCCTTTCTGTTTAACCACTTCATTCCCAATAGTGTTGTGGACATACACAAATGTACTTTTAACAGACATTCTTTTGATTGACGGGTATTCAACTTATGACATTCAGAGTTGCTGTCAGGGATGCAAATCTTTAGTCTCTAGTTCCTACATCCTCTAGTTCCCTGAATCCTCGTAAAAAATGGCAGCTTCCACCCGGTTGTAATCAGCTGAGGTGAGTGATTTGATCTCTAACCTGTGGCATTTTTGTTCTGAGGGTATCTCACAACTAAAATGAACACTGTAGTCGAGCAAACAGAGATCAGAGCCAAGGAATCATTGGAATGAATGTTTGCATCTGACTCTTTGATTACAATAAGCAATGTGGCCTAGCTGGAGAATGCTGTATTTTCACAATTGACAGACCAAGCAGCCTGCAGCAATCAGCAAAGGGTGGCTTATTTGGAGCAAAAACATCCATCAGACTGTGATGAGAAAAGCAGTGCTGCAATCAGTGGCAGGTTCTTCAAAGAGCTGCTGATGAAAAATGGATTTTACACGTATCTAGTGGAGGAGAAGCTGCTGCTCTCTTTTTTAGCCTCATTTGCATGCACGCACAATAACAGTGGGAACACTTTAGACATGAAAGAGAGTGATACAATAGTTCTATCATGAGTGGGACTTTTCTGACCTTGTCATAACATAGTATACCCAGTCTGTGGCAGGAATGTATTATGTTTTAAAAAGGCAAGGTAATAAGCAATTTCAAAGAAAGATTTAACAGTCAGTCCAAATGTCTTATGCAGATGTATTATTTTCACTAGAATTATGATGGAAGAATTCTATTGATGTAACCAATAGAATGGAGATTTTTGATAACATTTCCAGTCTTATTCATAGTGGCTTTATTCCATATCACTAAAAAATTAGAACTGTTTAGCTCTGTGAATCCTTTCACCGAACGATATATCATGAAAGCTCTGTAGGTTCAAAGTTTGTGATCTGAGGTGAAAGAAAATTTGTTCAAATAGGAATCTTCAGCTTTCTTCTTTAGATAGCATCTCCTGCTGTGGTTATGGGATCTTTGGTTTTGATATGTGTTACAATATTTGTTTTACCTTAAGTGACAGAAAGAGATGCTAGATACAAAATGATCTTTGTTTTTAAGCATTAAGTTGCTCTCTCCTTAAGGCCTACTAATTATACAGGGAGGCACTTAGAATTGGGACTTGATCTTGGGCCATTTAGGCTGTTCTGTTCAGTTTTGTGCTGCCTCCTATAGGGGAGCTGTGGGAAGAAAGCAAGATGATGTACTGGTTTGGGTTTATAGCATCTAAAGACACTATTCAAAAAATGGGAGTTTTCTTTCCTATCTCCCATCTCTCATCAAGTAGTTCCTGGATTGGGTCTCAACTTCTTCTTTTTTTAAACATCTTTATTGGAATATAATTGCTTTACAATGGTGTGTTAGTTTCTGCTTTTTAACAAAGTGAATCAGCTATACATATACATATATCCCCATATACCCTCCCTCTTGCATCTCCCTCCCACCCTCCCTATCCCACCCCTCTAGGTGGTCACAAAGCACCGAGCTGATCTCCCTGTGCTATGCGGCTGCTTCCCACTAGCTATCTATTTTACATTTGGTAATATATATTAGTCCATGCCACTCTCTCACTTCGTCCCAGCTTCCCCTTCCCCTTCCCTGTGTCCCCAAGTCCATCCTCTACATCTGTGTCTTTATTCCTGTCCTGTCCGTAGGTGCTTCATAACCATTCTTTTTTTTTTTAGATTCCATATATATGTGTTAGCATACAGTATTTGTTTTCCTCTTTCTGACTTACTTCAGCCTGTATGATAGACTCTAGATCCATCCACCTCACTACAAATAACTCAATTTCGTTTTTTTTATGGCTGAGTAATATTCCATTGTATGTATGTGCCACATCTTCTTTATCCATTTATCTGTCGATGGACACCTAGGTTGCTTCCAAGTCCTGGCTATTGTAAATAGAGCTGCAATGAACATTGTGGTACATGACTCTTTTTCAATTATGGTTTCTCAGGGTATATGCCCAGTCGTGGGAAGGCCAGATCGTATGGTAGTTCTATTTTTAGTTTTTTGAGGAACCTCCATACTGTTCTCCATAGTGGCTGTATCAATTTACATTCCTGCCAACAGTGCAAGAAGGTTCCCTTTTCTCCACACCCTCTCCAGCATTTATTGTTTGTAGATTTTTTGATGATGGCCATTCAGACTGGTGTGAGGTGATACCTCACTGTGGTTTTGATTTGCATTTCTCTAATGATTAGTAATGTTGAGCATCCTTTCATGTGTTTGTTGGTAATCTGTATATCTTCTTTGGAGAAATGTCTATTTGCCTTCTGCCCATTGTTGGATTGGGTTGTTTGTTTTTTTGATATTGAGCTGCATGAGCTGCTTGTATATTTTGGAGATTAAACCTTTGTCAGTTGCTTCATTTGCAAATATTTTCTCCCATTCTGAGGGTTGTCTTTTCATCTTCTTTATGGTTTCCTTTTTAAGTTTCATTAGATCCCATTTGTTTATTTTTGTTTTTATTTCCATTTCTCTAGGAGGTGGGTCAAAAACGATCTTGCTGTGATGGATGTCATAGAGTGGTCTGCCTATGTTTTCCTCTAAGAGTTTTATAGTGTCTGGCCTTACATTTAGGTCTTTAATCCATTTTGAGTTTATTTTTGTGTATGGTGTTAGGGAGTGTTCTCATTACATTCTTTTACATGTAGTTGTCCAGTTTTCCTAGCACCACTTATTGAAGAGGCTATCTTTTCTCCATTGTATATTCTTGCCTCCTTTATAAAAAATAAGGTGACCATATGTGCGTGGATTTATTTCTGGGCTTTCTATCCTGTTCCATTGATCTATATTTCTGTTTTTGTGCCAGTATCATACTGTCTTGATTACTGTAGCTTGGTAGTATAGTCTGAAGTCAGGGAGCCTGATTCCTCCAGCTCCATTTTTCTTTCTCAAGATTGCTTTGGCTCTTCAGGGTCTTTTGTGTTTCCATATAAATTGTGAAATTTTTTGTTCTAGTTCTGTGACAAAAGCCATTGGTAGTTTGATAGGGATTGCACTGAATCTGTAGATTGCTTTGGGTAGTAGAGTCATTTTCACAATGTTGATTCTTCCAATCCAAGAACTTGGTATATCTCTCCATCTGTTTGTATCATCATTAATTTCTTTCATTAGTGTCTTATAGTTTTCTGCATACAGGTCTTTTGTCTCCTTAGGTAGGTTTATTCCTAGGTATTTTATTCTTTTTGTTGCAATGGTAAATGGGAGTGTTTCCTTAATTTCTCCTTCAGATTTTTCATCATTAGTGTATAGGAAGGCAAGAGATTTCTGTGCATTAATTTTGTATTCTGCAACTTTACCAAATTCATTGATTAGCTCTAGGAGTTTTCTGGTAGCATCTTTAGGGTTCTCTATGTATAGTATCATGTCATCTGCAAACAGTGACAGTTTTACTTCTTCTTTTCCAGTTTGTATTCCTTTTATTTCTTTTTCTTCTCTGATTTCTGTGGCTAAAACTTCCAAAACAATGTTGAATAATAGTGGTGAGAGTGGGCAACCTTGTCTTGTTCCTGATCTTAGAGGAAATGCTTTCAGTTTTTCACCATTGAAAACGATGTTGGCTGTGGGTTTGTCATATATGGCCTTTATTTTGTTGAGGTAAGATCCCTCTGGAGGGTTTTTATCATAAATGGGTGTTGAATTTTGTCAAAATCTTTTTCTGCATCTATTGAGATGATCATATGGTTTTTCTCCTTCAATTTGTTAATACGCTATATCACATTGATTGATTTGCGTATATTGAAGAATCCTTGCCTTCCTGGGATAAACCCCACTTGATCATGGTGTATGATCCTTTTAATGTGCTGTTGGATTCTGTTTGCTAGTATTTTGTTGAGGATTTTTGCATCTATGTTCATCAGTGATATTGGCCTGTAGTTTTCTTTCTTTGTGACATCTTTGTCTGGTTTTGGTGTCAGGGTGATGGTGACCTCGTAGAATGAGTTGGGGAGTGTTCCTCCCTCTGCTATGTTTTGGAAGAGTTTGAGAAGGATAGGCATTAGCTCTTCTCTAAATGTTTGACAGAAGTCACCTGTGAAGCCTTCTGGTCCTGGGGTTTGTGTTTTGGAAGATTTTTAATCGCAGTCTCAATTTCAGTGCTTGTGATTAGTCTGTTTACATTTTCTCTTTCTTCCTGGTTCAGTCTCGGAAGGTTGTGCTTTTCTAAGAATTTGTCCATTTCTTCCTGGTTGTCCATTTCTTGGCATATACTTGCTTGTAGTAATCTCTCATGATCCTTTGTATTTCTGCAGTGTCAGTTGTTACTTCTTCATTTTCATTACTAATTCTATTGATTTGAGTCTTCTCCCTTTTTTTCTTGATGAATCTGGCTAATGGTTTATCAATTTTGTTTATCTTCTCAAGGAACCAGCTTTTAGTTTTACTGATCTTTGCTATTGTTTCCTTCTTTTCTTTTTCATTTATTTCTGATCTGATCTTTATGATTTCTTTCCTTCTGCTAACTTTGGGGTTTTCTTGTTCTTCTTTCTCTAATTGCTTTAGGTGTAAGTTTAGGTTGTTTATGTGAGATGTTTCTTGTTTCTTGAGGTAGGATTGTATTGCTGTAAACTTCCCTGTCTGAACTGCTTTTCTGCATCCCATAGGTTTTTGGTCCTCGTGTTTTCACTGTCATTTGTTTCTAGGTGTTTTTTGATTTCCTCTTTGATTTCTTCAGTGATCTCTTGGTTATTAAGTAGTGTATTATTTAGCCTCCATGCGTTTGTATTCTTTACAGATTTCTTCCTGTAATTGTTATCTAGTCTAAAAGCATTGTGGTTGGAAAAGATACTTGATACGATTTCAATTTTCTTAAATTTACCAAGGCTTGATTTGTGCCCCAAGATATGATCTATCCTGGATAATGTTCCATGAGCACTTGAGAAGAAAGTGTATTCTGTTGTTTTTGGATGGAATGTCCTATAAATATCAATTAGGTGTATGTTGTTTTATGTGTCATTTAAAGCTTGTGTTTCCTTATTTATTTTCATTTTGGATGATCTGTGTATTGGTGAAAGTGGGGTGTTAAAGTCCCCTACTATTACTGTTTTACTGTCGATTTCCCCTTTTATGGCTGTTAACATTTGCTGTATGTATTGAGGTGCTTCAATGTTGGGTGCATAAATATTTACAATTGTTATATCTTCTTCTTGGATTGATCCCTTGATCATTATGCAGTGTCCTTCTTTGTTTCTTGTAACAGTCTTTATTTTAAAGTCTATTTTGTCTGATATGAGAATTGCTACTCCAGCTTTCTTTTGATTTCCATTTGCATGGAATATCTTTTTCCATGCCCTCACTTTCAGTCTGTATGTGTCCCTAGATCTGAAATGGGTCTCTTGTAGACAGCGCACTTATGGGTCTTGTTTTTGTATTCATTCAGCAAGCCTGTGTCTTTTGGTTGGAGCATTTAATCCATTTACATTTAAGGTAGTTAGGTATATGTATGTTCCTATTCCCATTTTCTTAATTGTGTTGGGTTTGTTATTGTAGCTCTTTTCCTTCTCTTGTATTTCCTGCCTAGAGAAATTCCTTTAGCATTTATTGTAAAGCTGGTTTGGCAGTGCTGAATTCTCTTAGCTTTTGCTTGTCTGTAAAGTTTTTAATTTCTTTGTTGAATCTGAATGAGATCCTTGCTGGGTAGAGTAATCTTGGTTGTAGATTCTTCAGTTTATCACTTTAAATATGTCCTGTCACTCCCTTCTGGCTTGCAGAGTTTCTGCCAAAAGATCAGCTGTTACCCTTATGGGGATTCCCTTGTAGGTTATTTGTTGTTTTTTCCTTGCTGCTTTTAATATTTCTTTCTTTGTATTTAATTTTTGATAGCTTGATTAAAATATGTCTTGGAGTGTTTCTCCTTGGATTTATCCTGTATGGGACTCTCTGAGCTTCCTGGACTTGATTAACTATTTCCTTTCCCATATTAGGGAAGTTTTCAACTATAATCTCTTCAAATATTTTCTCAGTCCCTTTCTTTTTCCCTTCTTCTTCTGGGACCCCTATAATTTGAATGTTGGTGCGTTTAATGTTGTCTCAGAGGTCTCTGAGACTGTCTTCAATTCTTTTCATTCTTTTATCTTTATTCTGCTCTGCGTAGTTATTTCCATATTTTATCTTCCAGGTCACTTATCTGTTCTTCTGCCTCAGTTTTTCTGCTATTGATTTCTTCTAGAGAATTTTAAATTTCATTTATTGTGTTGTTCATCATTGTTTGTTTGCTCTTTAGTTCTTCTAGGTCCCTGTTAAATGGTTCTTGTATTTTCTCCATTCTATTTCCAAGATTTTGGATCATCTTTACTATCTTCACTCTGAATTCTTTTTCAGGTAGGCTGCCTATTTCCTCTTCATTTGTTTGGTCTGGTTGGTTTTTATCTTACTCCTTCATCTGCTGTGTGTTTCTCATTTGCTTATCTTACTGTGTTTGGGGTCTCCTTTTCGCAAGCTGCAAGTTCGTATTTCCCGTTGTTTTTGGTGTCTGTCCCCAGAGGCCAAGGTTGGTTCAGTGGGTTGTGTAGGCTGGCTTCGTGGTGGAGGGGACTGGTGCCTGTGTTCTAGAGGATGAGGCTCGATCTTGTTTTTCTGGTGGGGAAGACAGTGTCAGTGGTGTGTTTTGGGGTTTCTGTGAACTTAGTATGATTTTAGGCAGCCTCTCTGCTAATGGGTGAGGTTGTGTTCCTGTCTTGCTAGTTGTTTGGCATAGGGTGTCCAGCACTGTAGCTTGCTGCTTGTTGAGTGTAGCTGGGTCTTTGCATTGAGTTGGAGATCTCTGGGAGATCTTTCACCGTTTCATATTATGTGGAGCCGGGAGGTCTCTGGTGGACCAATGTCCTGAACTCGGCTCTCCCACCTCAGAGGCACAGGGCTGACCCCCGGCTGGAGCACCAAGACCATGTCAGCCACACGGCTCAGAGAAAAGGGAGAAAAAAAGAAAGAAAGAAAGAAAGACAAAAAATAAAATAAAGTTATTAAAATAAAAAATAATTATTAAAAATAGAAGAATTTAAAAGTAGTAACAGAAGAATAAAAAGGAAAGAAAGAAGAGAGCAATAAAACCAGAAAACAAATCCACCAATGATAACAAGTGCTAAAAGCTATAGTAAAAATAACCCAAGGAAAACCAAAAAAAAAAAAAAAAAAGCTGGACAGACAGAACCCTAGGACAAATGGTAAAAGCAAAGGCATGCAGACAAAATCACACAAAGAAGCATACTCATACACACTCACAAAAAGAGAAAAAGAAAAATATATATATATATCGTTGCTCCCAAAGTCCACCGCCTCAATTTTGGGATGATTTGTTATCTATTCAGGTATTCCAGAGATGCAGGGTACATCAAGTTGATTGTGGAGATTTAATCTGTTGCTCCTGAGGCTGCTGGGAGAGATTTCCCTTTCTCTTCTTTGTTCGCACAGCTCCTGGGTTTCAGTTTTGTATTTGGCCCTGCCCCTACATGTAGGTCACCTGAGGGCATCTGTTCCCCACCGAGACAGGACGGGGTTAAAGAAGTGGCTGATTAGGGGGCTCTGGCTCACTCAGGCCGGGGGGAGGGAGGGGTATGGAATGCGGGGCAAGCCTGTGGTGGTAGAGGCTGGCATGACGTGATGTCGCAACAGCCTGAAGCATGCTGTGTGTTCTCCTGGGGAAGTTGTCCCTGGATTACGGAACCCTGGCAGTGGCGGGCTGCACAGGCTCCTGGGAGGGGAGGTGTGGATAGTGACCTGTGCTTGCACACAGGCTTCTTGGTGGCTGCAGCAAGAGCCTTAGCGTTTCATGCCCATCTCTGGTGTCCGCTCTGATAGCCGTGGCTCACTCCCGTCTCTGGAGCTCGTTTAGGTGGTGCTCTGAATCCTCTCTCCTCGTGCACCCTGTATTAGTGGTCTCTTGCCTCTTAGGTAGGTGCAGACTGTTTCCCTGACTCCCTCCTGGCTAGCTGTGGCGCACTAGCCCCCTTCAGGCTGTGTTCACGCAGCCAACCCCAGTCCTCTCCCTGGGATCTGACCTCTGAAGCCGGAGCCTCAGCTCCCAGCCCCAACCTGCACCGGTGGGTGAGCAGACAAGCCTCTCAGGCTGGTGAGTGCTGGTTGGCACCGATCCTCTGTGTGGGAATCTCTCCTCTTTGCCCTCTGCACCCCTGTTGCTGCACTCTCCTCCGTGGCTCCAAAGCTTACCCCTCGCCCCTCCCCCCGGTCTCTGCCAGTGATGGTGCTTCCTAGTGTGTGGAAACTTTTCCTCCTTCACAGCTCCCTCCCAGAGGTGCAAGTCCCATCCCTAATCTTTTGTCTCTGTGTTTCCTTTTTTCCTTTGCCCTACCCAAGTGTGTGGGGAGTTTTGTGCCTTTTGGGAAGTCTGAGGTCTTCTGCCAGCGTTCAGTAAGTGTTCTGTAGGAGTCGTTCCACATATTGATGTAATTCTGATGTATTTGTGGGGTGGAAGGTGATCTTTACGTCTCACTCCTCCGCCATCTTGAAGGTCTCCTCGACTTTTGTATTTGATCAAATTCCTCTCTTTAAGTCCGTAGGGATAGATTGTTTTTCTTTATGGGTTTGCTGAAAAGTAACAATCCCAACTGTCTATTTCTTCAAACAAGAGGATAATTAATACTTTAATATAAAAGGACACCACAGGCATACCTTGGAGATATTGCAGGTTCGAGGCCGTTGCAATAAAGTGAATATCGCATAAAGCAAGTCACATGAAGTTTTTTGTTTTCCAGTGCATATAAAAGTTATGTTTATAGTATACTGTAGTCTTTAAAGTGTGATGTAGCAGTATTTCTTAAAATGTGCGTACCTTAATTTAAAAATATTTTATTGTTAAAAAATGCTAACCATCACCTGAACCTTCAGCAAGTCATAACCTCTTTGCTGGTGGAGGGTCTTATCTTAGTGTTGATGGCTGCTGACTGATGAGGGTGGTGGTTGCTGAAGATTGGCGTGGCTGTGTCAATTTCTTAAAATAAGACAATGAAGTTTGCCACATTGACTGACTCCTCCTTTCACTGGTATGCTTAGAGGCAATTGTACGGTTATTAATTGGCCTAATTTCACTATTGTTGTATCTCAAGGAACAGGGAGGTCAAGGAGCGGGAGAGAGACTGGGAATGGCCAGTCAGTGGAGCAGTCAGAACACACACAACATTTATCAATTAATTTCTCTGTCTTATATGAGCACAGCTCATGGCACCCCAAAACAATTGCAATAGTAACAGCAAAGATCACAGACCACAGATTACCATAACAGATATAACAATAATGAAAACATTTGAAATATTGTGAGAATTACCAAAATCTGATACAGAGACACGAAGTGAGCAAATGCTGTTGGAAAAATGGCGTCGATAGACTTGCTCGTTGCAGGGTTGCCACAAACCTTCAATTTGTAAAAAAACACGGTATCTGTGAAGGGCAATAATGTGAAGCACAATAAAATGAGGTATGCCTGTAATTACAAAAAGAACAATATCAAGCAAAGATAAGGTCCTAGGTGCCTCAGGCATGATAGAGTATTAGTTTCTCCTTTTCTGCCATGTACAGTTGTTGAGGATCTAACATGTGAACTCTGGAGCTCAGACCAAAATATCTGTGTAGAGGTTGCCGTTCTAAGGGTGAGGTTACTTTCCCGTCCTTTATTATTCTCCCTAGGTTTTGTTTAAAACATCTTATTTGGAATTAGAAAGATGCCATGCAAAATGTCCTTGGCCGCTCACTCATTGGCTAATGTAAGCATTTTATCTAGCTGTTCACCCAATTTGTAGCAACCAAGGAAGGAGTGCTGTGGTCAACTATTGGCTAAATTGTAAGCAGTTTCAGAGAAAGTTTCAGAGGAAGTCTGGGAACAGTTGCTGATATATCATCCAAAGAGCAGGAGTGTTTTAAAAAAATCCTTTTTCTTTATTATTTTTTTTTATGTTGAATTAGCTCCCAGTATCCCCTTAGGCTGAATGCCAGCACTGTTGTCCTGGTTACAAAAACCAACTTGATGGATGGGGGGCATGGTAGACATGCTGACCTGAGCAATTGAACTGGTAAATGCCGGATTCTATAATGTGTGGAAGGATGTTTGCACTAAGTGTTAAAAATATGTCTTGCCACAGGGAGATAGTTTGATCTGAGTATTCTCTTCAGAGCTCCCTGAGTTTCTATGAATGGGAAGTTGTAGAGCATTTCCCATCAGTGATAGGGCTCCAGTATCCTTTTATCCTCTTGGGGTGGTAGTAGCAAGTCTATAGGACTTGTGGTCCAGTGTGTCTTATTTCATCTTTCAGTTCTCTAGGTGGCATATTATATGATGATATGAGAAAAATGTGCCTGCAATTCAAGTAGAAAGAATTCTAGAAGACTCACTTTATAGTCTTTATTCTCTTATGTATATTGAATGACAATAGCAGTGAAACTGCAAACTGTTCATTTGGATAGGGCAGCCATTGTGCACCTGGATATGACAATTCTTCTTATCAAATCTCCTGTTATTTGCATTTATATGGTACCTTTCCTCTAAAGCTCTTAAAACAATTTCAGCTTCACAATACTTGTGTGAATTGAATAAGAAGAAGCACACTTCATTTTGAGGCAGAGATAAAGGATGGTAATTGTCAATGGCTCTCCTCAACAGAACAGAACAGAGCACAGCCAGTGCCAAGTATTACCCACACTGATTCCCCTGGTGTCAAAGAGAAGGTTATTAAAGAAGGGGTCCAGACACACTGGGGAAAGGGTCCACTGTTAGGCTTCACAGCTTCTGTGAATTCCCTGAGAAAATGTACAAAATATAGTCCTCCTTTGTATCTTCCTGGGCTGAGGGTTTACAGTACTTATCAGATTCTCACAGGGCTTAAGGAACATGGTCTGGTGCAGTGCTTCTCAAACCTCTGGTGCATCTGAATCAACTGAGATGTTTGTCAGAAATTGCTGGCCACACATCCAGAAGTTCCAAGTTAATAAGTTTGAAATGGGTCCTTGGGACCTGAATTTTAACACCATGTGATTCTGATTCTGATGAACCAAGAGTCACACTTAAGAGGCCTAGCCCCTTGAGGAGAGCTAAAGAAATAAGTGAATGGTTGGAATCTTTGGAAATTATTGTTTCAGACTTTGGAAGAGATTAGCCAGAGGGAGGGTGTAGAGACTGTAATAGTGGCATAGAGTGCAGATAACTTTGTCATGTGTCTTAAAACCTGAATTGTATTTCAAGAGAAGTTAGGTTATAGTTCTTTGAGAGAAAATGATTTAAAATGGAAAATAAAACACCGTATGAAAGAACGATTTAAAAGATGCGGGATAATAGTGTTAGTAAATACAATAGTATTTTTAGATTTTTCTTATCTATTTTATATGGCCCTTAAGTCAGAAAAATAGAAGATGTTGGTGGGAAACAAATGCTCAGTGAAGTCATTAAATATTAGGTAAGTAGAAACTAAAATCTTGTCATTAATTAGAATCTAAGAAATAACAAGGTAAGGAAGACCATTTAGTCGCGTTTTTGGGAGAAATGAGTTAGCTGAACAAAGATCTCTTCTAAAGCAGCAAAGTATTTTGGGATTTCTTGTCTTTATAAACCCAGGAAAGTATAGCATAAGTAGAAGGATTTTATTCTGTTGAAGGGAGCACTTCTGCTTCCTTCCCACAAAGAATTTGTGTTTGACAAGAAGTTCTATGAAAATATTATTCTAAATATAGTCCGACCTGAACTGGGAGACCATCCAGATTCAGTGTAAACTGACGCATTGACCAGCTGGAAGAATACAATTTATTCCACCCCTGACCAGATCTTCACACTTTTCTCCAGGAACTACTCATGTCAAGGCCCAACAAAGTCCTCTTGTTACTCTGTCACCTTCCGTGCTACCAAATATACTTTGATGTGTGTGACACCACACTTAAGGAAAATTGCTTCATGAACTTTTATTTAAAGCTATAATAATGTTAGCTCTATGCCTTCTTTGCTTGTTACTTTGCCATTTAGTTTGGTTGCAAGAATATGATGCAGTGGTGAGTCAATTGCTCTGAAACCTCACCGCAATCTGTAAAGCACTATATTCGTAAAGTACCTTTTGGGAAGTACATAGTGTCTTTTGAAGAGAATCTTTTTAAGTTTAACAAAGGCTTTTTTTGTAAATGTATTGACACACACTTAGAGCACAGAATGCTGGAGCCTGGCAAGATCTTTTGAGAATACTTGTGCATGGCTGATGAAATGCCACCATTTGTTTGGAAAAAGCTTTTAGGAAACTAAATTGTGTTAAAAGAGACATGAGCTTTCTTGTGCGGGTATAATGTACCCTAATGTAAAATTGTAGCAAGTTATCCTGAAGAGAGACTTTGAGGAAAGCAAAGAAGGGTCCTGGTTGAAGGGATCTCTATCCTTCAGGTTGGCCTGAGCCAACAGAAAGCAGTCTTCCTCCCATCTGGTCCAGCTTTTGTGTGATCCCACTCCTCTTCTGCCACCCTCTTAAAACCCCTCCTCCTTCCCCTGTCCCAACACACACAAAGTCCTATTCATTGTTGCATGCCCAGTACTATGAAACTGGCATACAGTCAGGCTGAACAGATAGTTTTAAATGAATTGATGAACGTGTTAAATTTCCAATGGCTTTCTATCAACCTCTGGATAAAAGTCAAAGTCTTTACAATGACCTACAATGCCTGGGTTGATCTGGTTCTAGCTCATTTCTAGCTCATTTCTTAATGTGCCCCCCACCCCCACTTCCTCATTCGGTTCCAGCTATACTGGTCTCCTTGCAGTTCCTCACATAAGCCAGGCCTATACTCCTCTTCAGGGCCTTTGTGCTTTCTCATCCCTCTGCCTGGAGTACTTTTTTCCCCCAATATCAACATGGCTTCTTTATCACCTCTAAGTCTTCTCAATGAAGTCTCCCTATTCCTTATCCCCTATTTCAGATGTCTATCTATTGTTACATAATGAGCCACTCTAAAAGTTAGTGGCTTAAACAGCAATTGTTTGTTAAGACAATTTTGCAGGTGGAGTGGATGCTTCTCTACCCCCCCACCTCCTTCCCCAGGAGTGACTGTGTTCAGCTGGTATGTCTTGGGTCTCCTTCACGTGGCTCTTTCTACTTGATGATTCATCTTCCAGGTCCTCTCCACGTGGCTCTCTCTCCAGCAGAATAGTCAACCCTTGCTTAAATCATGAAAGCTTGCTTCCCAGTAGGAGTACTCCAGGAGGACAGGCCCCAAGGTGACCAGCTTATCAAGCCTCTGTTCATATCACACTTGCTAATGTTCCACTGGCCAAAGCCAGTCCATGGCCAAGCCCAATGTCAATGTGGAAGGAGATTACACTGAGTGTGAAGACCTGGAGGTATCATTCATTGGAGATTACCAACCTAACAGTCTACCCCATTCTGCCCTCTGACCTAAGCAATTCACATCCCTCCCACCTGTAAAATACACTCACCATCCCCCAAGACCCCTCAAGGTCTCATCCCATTAAGGCCTCCAGCTTAGGCTTGAGGTCAGGATCCTATCATTTAGATCATGTCCAGGTGTG
The DNA here is from genome assembly GCF_009873245.2 of Balaenoptera musculus. Lineage (NCBI taxonomy): Eukaryota > Metazoa > Chordata > Mammalia > Artiodactyla > Balaenopteridae > Balaenoptera > Balaenoptera musculus. The sequence continues at coordinate 116,590,890 of NC_045786.1, forward strand.
ACTGAAGTGTGTGGGTGCAATTCCTTAGGCACTACTCCTTAAGTGTGGCTCCTCCCGTGTAGCTGCCTATGACTGAGTCTGCAAGATCATTCTTTGCCTCTCAGCCCCTAGCTTAGAAATGCAGCATGTGTCTGTCTTCCTTTCCAGTGGTCAATAGAATTTAATATGCTTATCTTAATTCTTTCTCTTCTTAGGTAATTTGAATATTTTCTTTTTGCTCTTTTCTCAGAAAAGACATAGATAATCCCATTGTTGCATTGTAGTTCTTCACTTTGATAATTACCAATTTCCTCTTTACCCACCCTCCACCCCTCCCATGTTTCAGTTATCTATTTCAGTATAACTGTGTATACAGTGTAAGCACTCCCAAATTTAATGATTTAAATAATGATTCATTATTTCTTACTAATTTCTGGGCTTTTATTCTCTTCATATGGGGTCAGCGGGGGTCTCAAGTGTGTTGGCATGCAGGTGAGGGCTCAGAAGGTGCAACTAGGTTCTCTCCTGTTTTATCACCTTCTCCACGTTGGCCTCCTCGTCCAGGGCCTCTCCATGTGGCCTCTCTCTCCAGAAGATAGTTGGGACTTCCTTACAGCATGGTGGCTGGGTTCCAAGAGAACCTAAACAGAAGCTGCCAGGTTTCTTAAGGGCTAGGCCTGGAGCTGGAGCTCCTGCCTATTCTATTAGTCAAAGCTAGTCATAAAGCCAGCTAGGATTCAAGGAGAGGGAAGATAGATCCTCCATCTGTTACAGAGAGGAGTGAGATGTGAATACAGAGAGAGGAGCAATGGGGTGTGGTCATCTTTGGGAACTATACACTATATCCCTTCTTCCTGATTTTATTTTCTTTTAAGCTCTTATCACTCTGCATTTATCTTGTTTAGTATGTGTCTCCTACACTGGATGGACACTAGAAAGTTAGGGATTTTTGTCCATTTTATTCACTGCTGCTTACTCCCAGAATACTGTCTGCCACAGAGTGGGTGCTCATATAGTTTTTGAAGTGAACGTTTATCACCCTAGCTACTGGTATTCTTTTCTTGCTCTTCCACCTAGATATTTATCATCTACATGGTCCCTCATGGCTGATTTGAACGCAGGGTTTTGAACACATATTGATATGTTTATATGTTTGTATATTTGACTTTTGCTATATCTGAGCCCATTGCTTTGACTGTATCTTTGGGAGTTAGCTCTGGAATCATCAAATTCTTTACCTAGTCTGTCTTTTGATGTGGAATGATGATGCAGAATTTGATGCCAACTTGGCTGGCTGGTCCTGTGCCCATTTCAGACTGCTTTTGGTCTGCCTTGTCCTCATATATTCCTTGCTGCCTACTAAAAAGACTGATATTTCCATAAACCCAACATACTGGGAAAGTGACATTTTCTCTTATGTGTTGGGGAAATATATATATTCTTAAGACATGGAAAGGAAAATAGGAGTAAAAGGCACACATATTAGAGTTAACATCATGATAAAGTATAGAAATATTCCACACTTTGGGGTTCTGAAGATACCTAAGGAGAAACCTGATAGTATTTTTTTTTTTTTAGTACTTGACAAATAAAAAAGAGGTACTAAAAACTTTCAAATATTTTTTAGGGTATTAAAAGAACCAAAGGTTGATGTAAAAGTATCTATGCTTATTGATCTGTGCCATTTCTTTCTTTATTCCATTCCAGTGTAATTTCTTCTTACTACTTTTCTTCTTGTTCATTCCTTTCCCCAACTTATAAAAATTTCTTGTTGAAAAGGCAGAGTTATTTTTCTCAATTTCTACTTCTGTCTCAGCTCTCCCATCTACTTGATTTGGAAATATCTGATTGTTTTAACTCTGATTTTATTTGGCCTAAAGCTTCCTGGTAAAATTGTTGCAGCAGGGAATTACCTGTTGCTTTTACACAATATTGTGTTAGAGGTAGAATTAACCATATGATGTGTTCATATCATAATGCCATCGACCCAAGAAACTACATACACAAGCCTAAATTTTTTTTTTAACAGTCATGCATCTTATCTAGTAATGAAAGACATTAGGGTGACATGTGAAAATCATATTGAAACAGAGCAGGACCCTATGTTTCTCCCTGCCCCCGCCATGTCCTCAGCCTGCCTTTTGTCTGTGGAAAAAATTTAGCCAAAGAATAAGTTTAATCAGAGAAGTGAGAAAATGCAGAAACAGAGGAAGACAGTCAAAGGAGACCAAATAATAATAGTTTAGTCATTAAACATAGTCAAGACCTTTAGTTCCTCCTTAAGGGCTATAGATAATATTCTGAGTCATATCCTGTGAGCTGTCTTATAGATACTGAAACCCCCACCAGGTGGAAGAAGTTAACTACATGATGACCAGGCTGTAGCCATGATATAAGCTGCCACAATTCCAGGAATTGGCCTCAAAGAAATGGAAACAAACCGACCCTGGAAATAAAGATTAACTGTACCTAAAACAATCGAGATGATGCTGGTCAGACCACCGATGACCAATTTCAAGATGACTGTCAGAGCTGACTGTGCTGTTTCTGCATGTAGCCCCCTCCCTCTGTCTATAAAAGCTCTTGCCCCCTGATTGTCAGGGTGGGAGTCGGCCTTGGGACAGGAGTATGCCCACACGCCCGGTTGCCAGCCTCCGAAATAAAGCAACATTTCCTACCAACACTTGTCTCTCGAGAATTGGCTTTCAAGCAGCGAGCAGCCAGACCTGGGTTCAGTAACAATATTAATGGGTGGTTTCATCTAGTGTCTGTTGCTAGAAATTGCAAATGAATTCGGTGACTGCTACATGATTAGTTGTGCAGAATAAAAACAGCTATTATTTGCTGATAAGGTTTCTGTTTAAGCAAGTGAATATCATAGCCATGGGATAATTGCTGGCAGGATTTGCTGGGTGAAGTTTAAGATAAATAGGGAGAAGGAGGAGGGTAAAACATATAAAGAGACATATTTAAGTAGTGTAGTCAAAGCCAATGCTGAGAAAAAAGATGCAAGTGTCCTGAAACATATCATGAGATCTTTATGAATTATTAAAAAGAAAACCATAATATTATCATCCTTTCATATAAAGGATAATAAAATAATAGTATAAATGAGAGAACATCTATAAACTTCTGGAGGATAGTGGAGATAGAATATGATCATAAAGTTGATTGCTTTCTGAAGTAAAATTAGTAGATGTAGGCAATTCAGTAGATAATAGTATTTAACCACAGTTTCTTTGCTAAATAAGTTTATGTGTCTGCCAATTTACTTTTAGAATGATAATTGAAAACCTTGCTTATAAGTTGAAGTAAGAGGAAATCATTAAGTGCCATCTATCAGGGCAGTTTCAAACATTGCTCTTTCTCATCTATCAAGCTTGATTAAAGGAATCCAACCATTGGAGAAGAAGGCTGAAGTTTTTGCTGTATTTTTAATTCTTACATTTTGTGTGTTGAACACTAACATCACAATGAAGAGTTGGGTCAGAATGAGAGTTCTAAAACAAGGAAAACATTCAATCCAAGTTAACAAAAAAATTTATACAGTTTTAAGACCCTTTCAGTCTGGAGAAAGAGAACCTCCTCTCGAATTTTTCTACTGGTGAAGTGGCCCTGTGGTGTGCTGACCATTCTTTTACCTAGACATTCCTCATGCCTGATAGCAAAGATCCACTAAAGTGGAAATTCAATTACGTGTCCTCTCTGGGGCACAGATACAGTTTGAGAATGTTTTGGTTATGACAAAGAGCAATCTCAGATTTGGGGAAATCAGGAGAAAAGGAAACACTATTCTGAATGTGTGCTGCTGGGAAATTGTCTTACCAGTCACAGAGAATTCAGGGAGAAAATGGAGTCATCATCCACAGTCATTTATTGATATCCAACTATATATGTATGGCACATTTGAGGCACTAATAGAGAGAAGGAAATGCCCACCTACCCCCTGAAATGGAAATAATCAGAGGTGGGTTACACCATCTTTTGGAGAAAGATAGATCTAAAGGATTTTGTAGAAATAAAATTTTAGGGCAACAATGAATGATGTTTTTTTAAAAAAATCCTAGGGCTGATTCATTTTTGGCATAGAAATATTAATTTAACATAAAGATTTATTTTCTTTTCCAATTACGTTTCTGTTTTGTAAATTGTTTATTCCTGTTCCTTTATTTGTCCATTTGCTTATGAAGACTTTAATATTTTTCATATCAGGAATGCTAATTTTTAAAGGTAAAGTATTAGCTCATGTACTAAATTTAATTTTAGAGGACAACTTCTAGGAATGCATCTAGTCTGTCTATCAGTTAAACAGTTCAAACAATCTTCACCATCTTTACAAATATTTTTATGGAAAAGTGAAGGTTGCAATGATCACATCATTCTGCTTGTCAACAGTCTTTAATAGCTCTCTAGCACACAGTAAAATTGAAAGCTCTCCAAAATATAAATGCAGTGTGTCTTTTCATCTTTTCCCTTAATGCACTATATCCCTTTCTGTTAGTATTCTTCATCCCTTCCTGGGCTTATCCTATACCTATTAAACTTAAATCCTTGTTGTATTTGAAACAATATTTTCTATTCTTCAACTTGCTTCCTACAGACTCTCTCTGTGCTATTAACTCTATCCCAAACTTGCATATATAGATTCTTTAAGGCTGTTTATGTTCCACCTTCTCGTTTCATCTAGGCCTTCCCAGATATCCTCCAATGAGAAGTAGAATATTTCCCCTGTTATTTCATCATATCTGGTGAAGCTATTGGAACACTTTGCATCAGGGATGGCAGTGGTGTCCATGAACGACAGAGAACTGGTGTCAGGTATCATTAGGCTTATTCTCTGTTTTCTGTTCTTCCCAGCCCCTCTATTCTTCACTCCTGTCCTACTCTGCTTGGATTCAATAGCAGTGATTCTATTCCCATGACCACATTGATTTCTCTTTTCCATTGTCCTTCTGTTGACCTGGGAAAATCCAAATCCTGGATGAATCCAGTTATCATCCTTACCTGCATACTGAGACTACTGACCAAATCTGGGAGAATCTTGCAACCAGCTAGTGTGGTATGCTTACCCTCTGAACCCGATGGGCCCTCAAAATTGCTTACTTTCTGCTATGATCATTTCAAGACTTTGTTCCCTACTCTTCTCAGTTCTCTCCACCTACCACATCCTTACTTTCTCTTAGAAAATCACAATATTTTCTGCCCTACAAAAAAATAGAAGCCAGGACAAGAACTGCCTCAAATTCCCACCACCAAATCTCAAACTTACCTTCATCTACCAGCCCAGTTCCCTCCCTTCTTTGCTCCCTTTATAGTGGAAAAAGTAATTCCTTATGTATAAGGCAAGCCTTCTGTCTGAAGACTCTTAACCTCTCCTGCCTACAGAAGAACCTTGTCCTGGAACAGTGGTTCTTTTTTTTTTTTTTAATTTTTTTGTACAGCAGGTTCTTATTAGTCATCAGTTTTATACACATCAGTGTATACATGTCAATCCCAATCTCCCAGTTCATCACACCACCCCCCCACCCCCCCGCCGCTTTCCCCCCTTGGTGTCCATATGTTTGTTCTCTACATCTGTGTCTCAATTTCTGCCCTGCAAACCGGTTCATCTGTACCATTTTTCTAGGTTCCACATACATGCGTTAATATACGATATTTGTTTTTCTCTTTCTGACTTACTTCACTCTGTATGACAGTCTCTAGATCCATCCACGTCTCAACAAATGACCCAATTTCTTTCCTTTTTATGGCTGAGTAATATTCCATCGTATACATGTACCACATCTTCCTTATCCATTCGTCTGTCGATGGGCATTTAGGTTGCTTCCATGACCTGGCTATTGTAAATACTGCTGCAATGAACATTGGGGTGCATGTATCTTTTTGAATTGTGGTTTTCTCTGGGTATATGCCCAGTAGTGGGATTGCTGGATCATATGGTAATTCTATTTTTAGTTTTTTAAGGAACCTCCATACTGTTCTCCATAGTGGCTGTATCAATTCACATTCCCACAAACAGTGCAAGAGGGTTCCCTTTTCTCCACACCCTCTCCAGCATTTGTTGTTTGTAGGTTTTCTGATGATGCCCATTCTAACTGGTGTGAGGTGATACCTCATTGTAGTTTTGATTTGCATTTTCTAATAATTAGTGATGTTGAGCATCTTTTCATGTGCCTCTTGGCCATCTGTATGTCTTCTTTGAGAAATGTCTATTTAGGTCTTCTGCCCATTTTTGGATTGGGTTGTTTGTTTTTTTAATATTGAGCTACGTGAGCTGTTTATATATTTTGCAGATTAATCCTTTGTCCAATAATTCATTTGCAAATATTTTCTCCCATTCTGAAGGTTCTCTTTTCATCTTGTTTATGGTTTCCTTTTCTATGCAAAAGCTTTGAAGTTTCATTAGGTCCCATTTGTTTATTTTTGTTTTTATTTCCATTACTCTAGGAGGTGGATCAAAAAAGATCTTGCTGTGATTTATGTCAAAGAGTGTTCTTCCTATGTTTTCCTCTAAGAGTTTTATAGTGTCCGGTCTTACATTTAGGTCTCTAATCCATTTTGAGTTTAATTTTGGGTATGGTGTTAGGGAGTGTTCTAATTTCATTCTTTTACATGTAGCTGTCCAGTTTTCCCAGCACCACTTATTGAATAGACAATCTTTTCTCCATTGTATATCCTTGCTTCCTTTGTCATAGATTAGTTGACCATAGGTGTGTGGGTTTGTCTCTGGGCTTTCTATCTTGTTCCGTTGATGTATGTTTCTGTTTTTGTGCCAGTACCATATTGTCTTGATTACTGTAGCTTTGTAGTATAGTCTGAAGTCAGGGAATCTGATTCCTCCAGCTCCATTTTTTTCCCTCAAGACTGCTTTGGCTATTTGGGGTCTTTTGTGTCTCCATACAAATTTTAAGATTTTTTTGTTCTAATTCCGTAAAAAATGCCATGGGTAATTTGATAGGGATCCCATTGAATCTGTAGATTGCTTTGGGTAGTATAGTCATTTTCACAATATTGATTCTTCCAATCCAAGAACATGGTATATCTCTCCATCTGTTGGTATCATCTTTAATTTCTTTCATCAGTGTCTTATAATTTTCTGCATACAGGTCTTTTGTCTCCCTAGGTAGGTTTATTCCTAGGTATTTTATTCTTTTTGTTGCAATGGTAAATGGGAGTGTTTCCTTAATTTCTCTTTCAGATTTTTCATCATTGGTGTATAGGAATGCAAGAGATTTCTGTGCATTAATTTTGTATCCTGCAACTTTACCAGATTCATTGATTAGCTCTAGTAGTTTTCTGGTGGCATCTTTAGGATTCTCTATGTATAGTATCATGTCATCTGCAAACAGTGCCAGCTTTACTTCTTCTTTTCCAATTTGTATTCCTTTTATTTCTTTTTCTTCTCTGATTGCCGTGGCTAGGACTTCCAAAACTATGTTGAATAATAGTGGTGAGAGTGGACATCCTTGTCGTGTTCCTGATCTTAGAGGAAATGCTTTCAGTTTTTCACCATTGAGAACGATGTTGGCTTGTCGTATATGGCCTTTATTATGTTGAGGTAGGTTCCCTCTATGCCCACTTTCTGGAGAGTTTTTATCATAAATGGGTGTTGAATTTTGTCAGAAGCTTTTTTCTGCATCTATTGAGATGATCATATGGTTCTTCTTCTTCAATTTGTTAATATGGTGTATCACATTGATTGATTTGTGTATATTGAAGAATCCTTGCATCCCTGGGATAAATCCCACTTGATCATGGTGTATGATCCTTTTAATGTGTTGTTGGATTCTGTTTGATAGTATTTTGTTGAGGATTTTTGCCTCTATATTCATCAGGGATATTGGTCTCTAATTTTCTTTTTTTGTAGTATCTTTGTCTGGTTTTGGTATCAGGGTGATGGTGGCCTCATAGAATGAGTTTGGGAGTGTTCCTTCATATGCAATTTTTTGGAAGAGTTTGAGAAGGATGGGTGTTAGCTCTTCTGTAAATGTTTGATAGAATTCACCTGTGAAGCCATCTGGTCCTGGACTTTTGCTTGTTGGAAGATTTTAAATCACAGTTTCAATTTCATTACTTGTGATTGGTCTGTTCACATTTTCTATTTCTTCCTGGTTCAGTCTTGGAAGGTTATACCTTTCTAAGAATTTGTCCATTTCTTCCAGGTTGTCCATTTTATTGGCATAGAGTTGCTTGTAGTAGTCTCTTAGGATGCTTTGTATTTCTGCGGTGTCTGTTGTAACTTCCTTTTCATTTCTAATTTTATTGATTTGAGTCCTCTCCCTCTTTTTCTTGATGAGTCTGACTAATGTTTTATCAATTTTGTTTATCTTCTCAAAGAACCAGCTTTTAGTTTTATTGATCTTTGCTATTGTTTTCTTTTGTTCTATTTCATTTATTTCTGCTCTGATGTTTATGATTTCTTTCCTTCTGCTAACTTTGGGTTTTGTTTGTTTTTCTTTCTCTAGTTCCTTTTGGTGTAAGGTTAGATTGTTTATTTGAGATTTTTCTTATTTCTTGAGGTAGGCTTGTATAGCTATAAACTTCCCTCTTAAAACTGCTTTTGCTGCATCCCATCGGTTTTGGATCGCCGTGTCCTCATTGTCATTTGTCTCTAGGTATTTTTATATTTCCTCTTTGATTTCTTCAGTGATTTCTTGATTATTTAGTAATGTATTGTTTAGCCTCCATGTGTTTGTGTTTTTTACGTTTTTTTGCTTGTAATTCATTTCTAATCTCATAGCGTTGTTGTCAGAAAAGATGCTTGATATGATTTCAATTTTCTTAAATTTACTGAGGCTTCATTTGTGTTCCAAGATGTGATCTATCCTGGAGAATGTTCCGTGCGCACTTGAGAAGAAAGTGTAATTTGCTGTTTTTGGATGGAATGTCCTTTAAATATCAATTAAATCTATCTGGTCTAAAGTGTCATTTAAAGTTTCTGTTTCCTTATTTATTTTCATTTTGGATGATCTGTCCATTGGTGTAAGTGAGGTGTTAAAGTCCCCCACTATTATTGTGTTACTGTCGATTTCCTCTTTTATAGCTGTTAGCAGTTGCCTTATGTTGAGGTGCTCCTATGTTGGGTGCATATATATTCATAATTGTTATATCTTCTTCTTGGATTGATCCCTCGATCATTATGTAGTGTCCTTCCTTGTCTCTTGTAGCGTTCTTTATTTTAAAGTATTTTATCTGATATGAGTATTGCCACTCCAGCTCTCTTTTTTTTTTTTTTTTTTTTAAGATTTATTTATTTAATTGATTGGTTGCTATGTTGGGTTTTCGTTTCTGTGCTAGGGCTTTCTCTAGTTGCGGCAAGCGGGGGCCACTCTTCATCGCAGTGCGCGGGCCTCTCAGTATCGCGGCCTCTCTTGTTGCGCAGCACAGGCTCCAGACGCGCAGGCTCAGCAGTTGTGGCTCACGGGCCCAGTCGCTCCGCGGCATGTGGGATCCTCCCAGACCAGGGCTCGAACCCGTGTCCCCCGCATCCGCAGGCAGACTCTCAACCACTGCGCCACCAGGGAAGCCCTCCAGCTCTCTTTTGATTTCCATTTGCATGGAATATCTTTTTCCATCCTCTCACTTTCAGTCTGTATGTGTCTCTAGGTCTGAAGTGGGTCCCCTGTAGACAGCATATATATGGGTCTTGTTTTAGTATGCATTCAGCAAGCCTGTGTCTTTTTTTTTGGAGCATTTAATCCATTCACGTTTAAGGTAATTATCAGTATGTATGTTCCTATTACCATTTTTAAAATTGTTTTGGGTTTGTTTTTGTAGGTCCTTTCTTCCCTTTTGTTTCCCACTTAGAGAAGTTCCTTTAGCATTTGTTGTAGAGCTGGTTTGGGGTGCTGAATTCTCTTAGCTTTTGCTTGTCTGTAAAGCTTTGGATTTCTCCATCAAATCTGAATGAGATCCTTGCTGGGTACAGTCATCTTGGTTGTAGGTTCTTCCCTTTCATCACTTTAAGTATATCATGCCGTTTGCTTCTGGCCTGTAGAGTTTCTGCTGAGAAATCAGCTGTTAACCTTATGGGAGTTCCCTTGTATGTTATTTGTCATTTTTCCCTTGCTGCTTTCAATAATTTTTCTTTGTCTTTAATTTTTGCCAATTTGGTTACTATGTGTCTCAGCGTGTTTCTCCTTGGGTTTATCCTGTATGGGACTTTCTGCGCTTCCTGGACTTGGGTGGCTATTTCCTTTCCCATGTTTGGGAAGTTTTCAACTATAATCTCTTCAAATATTTTCTCGGGTCCTTTCTCTCTCTCTCCTCTTTCTGGGACCCCTATAATGCGAATGTGGTTGCATTTAATATTGTCCCAGAGGTCTCTTAGGCTGTCTTCTTTCCTTTTCATTTTTTTTTTTATTCTGTTTCTCAGCAGTGAATTCCACTATTTTGTCTTCCAGGTCACTTATCCGTTCTTCTGCCTCAGTTATTCTGCTATTGACTCCTTCTAATGTAGTTTTCATTTCAGTTATTGTATTGTTCATCTCTGTTTGTTTGTTCTTTAATTCTTCTAGTTCTTTGTTAAACATTTCTTGCATCTTCTTGATCTTTGCCTCCATTCTTTTTCTGAGCTCCTGGATCATCTTCACTCTCATTATTCTGTGTTCTTTTTCTGGAAGGTTGCCTATCTTCACTTCATTTAGTTGTTTTTCTGGGGTTTTATCTTGTTCCTTCATGTGGTACATAGCCCTCTGCCTTTTCATCTTTTCTATCTTTCTGTTAATGTGGTTTTTATTCCATAAGCTGCAGGGTTGTAGTTCTTGCTTTTGCTCTTTGCCCTCTGGTGGATGCGGCTATGTGAGAGGCTTGAGCAAGTTTCCTGATATGAGGGACTGGTGGTGGGCAGAGCTGGGTGTTGCTCTGGTGGGCATAGCTCAGTAAAACTTTAATCTGCTTGTCTTCTAATGGGTGGGGCTGGGTTCCCTCCCTGTTGGTTTCTTGGCCTGAGGTGACCCTACACTGGAGCCTACCTGGCTCTTTGGTGGGGCTAATGGTGGACTCTGGGAGGGCCCACGCCAAGGAATACTTCCCAGAACTTCTGCTGCCTGTGTCCTTGTCCTCATGGTGAGCCACAGCCACCCCCCACCTCTGCAGGAGACCCTCCAACACTAGCAAGTAAGTCTGGTCAGTCTCCCCTGGGGTCACTGCTCTTTCCCCTGGGTCCCGATGCACACACTGCTTTGTGTGTGCCCTCAAAGAGTGGAGTGTCTGTTTCCCCCAGTCTTGTCAGAGTCCTGCAGTCAAATCCTGCTAGCCTTCGAAGTCTGATTCTCTAGGTATTCCTGCTCCCGTTGCTTGACCCCCCAGGCTGGGGAGCCTGTCGTGCAGCTCAGATCCTTCACTCCAGTGGGTGGACTTCTGTGGTATAAATGTTCTCCAGTCTCTGAGTCACCCACCCAGCAGTTATGGGATTTGATTTTATTGTGATTGTGCCCCTCCTACCATCTCACTGTGGCTTCTCCTTTTTCTTTGGATGTGTGGTTTCTTTTTTGGTGAGTTCCAGTGTCTTCCTGTCGATGATTATTCAGCAGTTAGTTGTGATTCTGGTGTTCTTGCAAGCGGGAGTGACAACACATCCTTCTACTCTGCCATCTTGGTTTGTGGGGTAACAGTGTTTCTTAAGCTTAAGTCTGAATCACAGTCCCTTGTGGGTGGTCTGTTAAAAACCTATTGCTGGGACCCACTCCCAGGGTTCTCCAGAGAAACAGAACCAATAGGATGTGTGTATGTATAGGTGTGTGTGTGTGTGTGTGTGTGTGTGTGTGTGTATGTGTATGTGTATGCCTGGCATGTAAGATGCTCACTGGATCGAAGTTAATTTCTCTACCTTTAGAAACCAAGAGAGTAGTGTCATCTCTTCCACTAGATTGGGAATTCCCCTAAATACTTTTATTGTTCAACATCTCATGGCCCCGTGTTTTTTTTTTTTTTTCTACATTTATTTATTTTATTTTTATTTTTGGCTGTGTTGCGTCTTCGTTTCTGTGCGAGGGCTTTCTCTAGTTGCGGCAAGCGGGGGCCACTCTTCATTGCGGTGTGCGGGCCTCTCACTATCGTGGCCTCTCTTTGTTGTGGAGCACAGGCTCCAGACGCGCAGGCTCAGTAGCTGTGGCTCATGGGCCCAGTTGATCCGCGGCATGTGGGATCTTCCCAGACCAGGGCTCGAACCCGTGTCCCCTGCATTGGCAGGCAGATTCTCAACCACTGTGCCACCAGGGAAGCCCAGCCCCGTGTTTTTAAATACAGTAATTTTAATGTTGCCTTTTTAATTAGAATATTGATATAAAGAGGTGTTACCATTTCTATAATGATCTTCAGAATTTTTTTGGAGTATATATTTCCTGTATATTATTGGTCTAGATTTCTGAAATGCATAGAAATCGATTCTCACTGACAAAGTCCTTTTTTGGAGCCTTACATAAAAATATCATAGTTTCGCAGTCAAAAATCACATTGGAGAGATTTGATATATTTCCCACATGAAAGGTGGTTCTGTTTCACATTATCTAAAAATAGGCAAATGCATAACTTTGTCAGATGACACAATTGTGTGATATGAATAGCTATCATTTGAGATTTGTAATGGCATCCAAGCTACTCATGTATGTATGAGTTATTATTAGAAGCCTGCGTTTTAAGAGAGATATGTAAAGTATTACTTTACTTTTCTGATATGGGAATAGGAAAGACTTTAATCATAAAATTACTACTTGTATAAATGCTTAGTTGTAGGTAAAATGTTGCAGAATGCCATTCACATACATAATTCAAATCCCTTAGTTACTTAAAGAGAATTCTCAGGACAAAAGAGACCTTGGGGTTTTTTCCTAGGCTGTGATAAAGTTCAAAACTAAAAAAAAATTCTGTAAAACCTAATATTAGTTCATGTTATATGACAAAAGGGTTGAGCAAATTCACCTGTAAACAATTGGATTTTACTAACTGACTTGTACAGGTGGATACCAGGCATGGTGCACTGTCTGTTAAGCATCTCTGAAAAGTACCCATGCTGCTCTGAAATCTTCCAGGAAGGCTGAAACTAGGATTCTTCTTGCAAAGCTACAAAAACAGTGATATTAGGAACGTACATAAGATTAAAAAACAAGAACAACAACAAAAAAACGCAAGTTGTGAAGGGGAAAAATCTCATCATAAGTGTTAAACAATTGTAGACCAGGTCATGTGGGTATACCATTGCATGGTAATCTGACACTTGAATCTCCAGGCCACACTTCAATACTCTCTATTTAGATGAGTATAGTACTTTCTGTTCTATTTGGCTTTGTGAGCCGGCATACTTCTCATTTCCTAATGAGCACCAGATTCTCCCAGTGTGTAAATTAAGGGCTTTTGGAATCCACTGCTGGGCCACAAGGGTATCATTCAGTACATTGAAGTAGTAATTTACTAAATGGGACCCTCATGGCCCAAAAGAGTTCATGCAGCTTCCCAAATGCCTACCTTAACCAGGCGATGGTTTATGGTCTGGAGAAACTATTGAGTATTCAATTACAGTATTATATTTAGAAAAGGAGACTGGTATTTCCCCAGAAATTGTAGCTCTGCTTTATGCTTTATCTCAGTTAGAGTTAGGTTATTTTTAATCTTCTTATTCCCACTGGGCTTTTTCCTCTCTTATGTTTTAAATTTTGCTTCTGTTAGGTTGCTTAAGTAGCACTCCCTTACCTCCAGCTAATGATTCTATTGGATTTTAGTTACCATAATTGTTTCCCTAATTGGCATCACTTGAAAGAATGATTATTAGGAAAGGTGATAAACATTGAAAAGTCTGCCACTTGGTCTCATTCATTATTCTTCCAATTCCTTTTCAATATTGTGTTCTTGGAAATTTAAAAAACACTAAATTTTTGACTAAGGTTTTATTGCAGCATTAATAGTACAGCATTTTCTGTCTAGGTATTCTGCTATTATTCAGAAATGACTAGTTCAGAATTATTTTGAACTTTTAAAAGATTGTCTCTGTTAATTCACTCTCTATGAAATTTTAAAACACAACTAAAAAAATTAAATTTGATATCATATGAATAATTAATTTAAAAAATCATGGCATTAGAATTTAACATTGCTTTTGAGATTTTAAATTTGATTTGTTTTTAGTTAATAGGACAATATTATTCTTTTTTTAAACATCTTTATTGGAGTATAATTGCTTTACAATGGTGTGTTAGTGTCTGCTTTATAACAAAATGAATCAGCTATACATATACATATATCCCCATATCTCCTCCCTCTTGCGTCTCCCTCCCACCCGACAATATTATTCTTGCAGTAAATGTAGAAGGCTAAGATGCTCTCATTTTTATGTTCTCTAGGTGGCAGCTTAGCTCCACCTTTAAAAATTTCCCTTTTAGTATTTTTCTCACTGGCATTTCATTTAAAAACTGGTAACATAATGCACAACAATACGTCAAATGAATACAGCCAAACATGATCTGCCTGCTTTTAATGTCTTGACAAGGTTTTTCATGTAGTACACTGCTGATTTTAGTTGAAAAACATAGATATACAGTCCTCCAAAAAGTGCTCTCATTCACCATTTTCCTTATACGAAGGTCAGTAACCGGATCTTTTATGATGAAGCTGTAGTATAAAGCATCAGCCTTGCTCTAGATTTGTACTTTTCTGCATGTGTTGTTGAGCCGATTGTCATGCTATTTAGTCACATCTGGGATGTATGTATTTCCCTTTCTCTGTTACAGTTACATGAACAGCTGAGTCTGAATGTCATCCTCATTCTGTTCAGTTAGAGCCCAAATATTGTCCTAAGAATTATGAAAAGAGTAGCTTAACTCTGGAATAAGAAATCACATTATCTTGTAGAACAACATCTCAACTGGGAGTGATTTTGACTCTCTGGGGATATTTGGCAATGTCTGGAGACATTTTTGATTGTTCCAACTTGGGGGGAGGGGAATACTATTAGCATCTAGTGGTTATAGGCCAGGGATTCTGTTAAACATGCTTCAGTGCAGAAGATAGTCCCCCCAAACAAAGATTTATTTGGTCCTAAATGTTAATAGTGCTGAGGTTGAGAAATGCTGTTGTAGGGAAATAGAGCTATAGTTTTATAATATCAAAATCAGTGCAAAATGTTAATAATCACTGTAATGAATTCTTTTAAGAGAGGTTTACTGAAGGTCATAAACATCATAAATATCCTTTACAAAAACAGCTTGTTTTATTAATTTAGTAACAAATTTCTCATGAACTATTCCTTGTCCCTATTGTCCCACTTATTTTTATGTCATATGGTTAAAAAAAAAAGCTGTGCCCTTGTATTACATATTTTAATTCAAAAATCATTGCTCAAGTCTTATTCTGCATATCTAAAACTCAGGAAATCTCTTTGTGAAAATATTTATTGTATTTACTGAGTACATAAAGAGTTAGTCTGCACAGCTGTCAAGATCTATGTACAATTTTCTTTCTATTTTGTAAGTCAATTTTAATAAAACAGGTTTGAGATGGCTTAAGTTTATCAAACCTATTGACTGTGGACCATATTAATTAAAATTACTGAAAATCAAGTTTTGAGAATACTGCCGTTCCCAAAGAGTTTAGTGTAAAAGAAGCTACTTAATTTATCTTTGCCAAGAGGTTGTGAAACAATGACAAACTTGTTTAGTATCCTGAAATTGTGCTTCAGATGCAATTTATCATCGTGTTTTGCCTGGAGAGCCATTATGTGACACAATTAAGGATACATACCATATATGGATTAATCAGGTAATACAGTGAGATGTTTTGGCGACCTTATGCTCTTCTCAGATCAGTAATTTTTCAACTGACATCTTATTCTAAATCCCCATATATAAAATGGATTAAGTTTGAGTTACTTTTTTTTGTAAGGATGGAGGCCTGCCTTGCTTTTTGCAGCAGCCGCAGGGTACCATCTCAGAAATCCAGCCTTTTGTTGAAAACAGTTTGAAAATCACTGGCCTAGAGCAGGGGTATGTCAAGCTTTCTTTTGTTTTCTTGGCATGTAAGCGTCCATCTGAAGGGGAAAAAAAAAGACAAAATCCTATCTTGACCCCATATCCCTTCTTGCTACTATCCTCCTTTCTTCACTCCTTTCCCCAGCAAAACTTCTACATACCTTGCCTCACTTTCTCACCTTTAATTCACTCCTAAAACTACTCATCTGCTTCTAGCTCTGCTATTCCACAGACACTGCTTTTGTCATGATCTCCAGCTGCCTCCCTGGTGCTACACTTGATGGTCACTTTACTCTCATTTTGCTCCACTTCTCAAAAACCATTGATGAAGTTGACCCCTTCTTCCTTTTTCAAACAATCTTCTGGTTCTCCTTTTTTCTTATTGGCTTCTTTGTAGTGTTTCTTTACTCTAAGTGTTGGAATTCTTCAGGACTAGGTCTTGAGCTCTCCTATTCTTCTCTGTAAACTTTCTGGGTTTTCTGATTCATTTCCATGATCTTAAATACCATCCATATGTTGGTAACTCCCATATTTTACACCTTCAGGCCAGACGTTTCCTCTGAGCTCCAGATCTACACACCAAGTTGCCTATTTGAAACCTTTTCCTGGATATCTCTTCTCATCTGCCATCCAGAGTCACTCCAACTAGAAACCCAGGAGTCATCCTTTATTTTCCATCTTTCTTCATCATCTGTGTCCACCATCAGAAACATCTGTCTGTACTTTCTCCAATCTTATGCTTCAAACCTTTCCACACTTCTCATTCTCTACTGCTGCCATGTTTAGCTATGTCTCCATAATTTCTCATTTCAAGAGCCTCCTAAGTCATCTTTCTGTTTCTACCCTTGCCCCACCCTCATCCATTTTCCGCAAGGCCACCAGAGTGGTATTTTAAATAACAAATTGATTACATATCTTTCCTGCTTACAATTCTTACCTAGCTTCCTATTGCACATGGAATAAAATATGAACTCCATACTATGGTCTGGGTCTGCTTCTCCAATTTTGGTTTCTGTCACTTCAACTTCTCTTCTACTAATGTTCTAGATGCGCTGACATGGAGCATCTAGAAGAGACTGAATTCTTTTTTTAATCTCAGGGTATTAACTTCTCCTCCCTGGCTTTTTGCATGCCTAGTTCTTTTTCATCCTTCAGGTCTTATCTTAAAAATCATCTCCCTAATCAATACATATTCACTTTCTGCCATTTTAAAGCTTATTTATTTACCTGTTCATTTGTTCATTGTCTGACTTACTAGAATTTAGGCTTCCTGAGGACAGGGATCTGGTCTTTCTTCCTTGCCAGGAAGCTGGTAGTCACTCAGCACACATTTGATGAATGCATTAATGAGTTATTGTACTAAGTAATCATCAGATTATATAGGAGGGTCCAACATAATAGACATGTATACATATGCTTGCCCTATACATCTTGGCTTTAGAAAGGAGATGACTAAAGAGGGACATATCATATCGGTGTCTAGTATTTGAAGACGTAATATGGAAAATAGGATTAGACATGGGTTTGGCAACTAGAAAACAGAACTGAGAGTATGAGTGGAAGTTAAACTGGAACAAACAGTGGAATAGTAGGTGCTTGGGAGATGGCAAGCTTTGTCTCACTGAAGATGTTCAACTAGAGAGCCGGATGACAGCCTGTCTGGCAAGTGGTGGTGGGATTTCTTGCTTTACATTGGAACTTGATCTAGGGACTTCAAAGGGCTCTTCCCTCTCTGAGATGCTTGGATTTTGTGATTACAGAGGAGTTCTTACTGGTATCTCCTAGCATTAATCTGTGATTGTATGGGTTATTCTTTTTCAAGTCACACTTTATTGGATGTCCTCTTAAGACCTCACTGTTCTCTCAGAAATAATAATAATGCAGAAGCTAAAGAAGCCATTTTTTTCCTGTTTCTATTTTGTTTGAGAAAGAAATGTTAGATAATAAAAGAAGAATTAGATAGAAAATATCTTCTTGATGGCTTAATCTTTTAATAGACAAGTCTAAAAAAAAACAGATCAGTGTGTGATTTGGCATTACTTTCAAATCCTTTTCTTAAACTTATGGAAAACAGAATCAATAGGAACACACCTTTGTTTATCCAATATCCTTAAAAGTTACCATCATGACTGGAGTTGGGATAAGGGGGTCAGTTCCAAAACAACTCTGCATATTACATTTTGAACTTTACTTTTTAATAACATCATAAACCTCCCATCATATCCTTCAATATTTCCTGTGGAATTTCTTGTTTATCTTCAGTCATAAGCTAATGTATTTGATGTGAGAAATAGAGAAATAATGACTTAGAATTCTCCAAACATTAATTGGCTGACTTCTGGAAATCATAAAACAACTCTGGCTAGGTCTTATTGAACACAGCATTAGGAGAGGTTCAAAATCCATATTCAACTGAAGAAAAGTCACATCCTCAAAGGTGGTTTATGTTTTCTCATCACCAATTCACACAAAATTTTTCATTATGTCATGTGACAGTATGTGACTCTGCAGGGACAAGTACAAGAAAACCTACATTCAGTCATCTGGCATGACTGAAAACTGTGTGGTTTGTCGTGAAGTCATTCTCAGAAGTTATGGTATATATAATATCTCTTCTTTCAAATAATGTAGAATTACATGCTAATTTGAATGATTTGGATATGATTTGTCCATAACTTTTAATGTTACTCTGGCCATTTTTTTTATCCAATTAAGTCTAGACACCATAAAAAACCCAATGCCCTATGTGTGTGTGTGTGTGTGTGTGTGTGTGTGTGTATACGTATTTGCTTTATGATTTTCTTTATGTTATCCATTTCTAGTTTCACTTCTTTCTTTCTCTTTGCTTTCCTTATTTTCCAAGAGCAATGTATCAGTAAATATCTCTTGAAGCTTGCCATGTGAAGGACATTGTATATCTTCCACTTTACTTCTTTACTCTGAAGAACTTGGCCTTAGTACTGTAGCCTGCCCTTTGTTATTCTAGCTATTGCAGGTAGAAGTTAGTTTTGTTGATATTCATAAATTCTTTTGTTTTGGCCCTCTAGCTACTATTTCCTAAACTTCTTGTCTTCATCTTTATTCTACTATGGCATTTTGAACTTATCCCTCTTTGCCTTTTGGGAATCCTTTCCATCATAGTTTTTACTGTGAAGTACTGTATTAGTTTTCTATTGGTGTGCTAAGAAATGACCATAAATTTAGTGGCACAAAGCAACATGAATTTATTATCTTATAGTTCTGGAGGTCAGCAGTCTGAAATGATTCTCAGTTAACAAAAATCAAGGTGTTAGCAATTCTGCATTCCTTTCTGGAGGCTCTTGGGGGAGAATTCATTTTCTTGCTTTTTCCAGTTTCCAAAAACCATCTGTACTCCTTGGCTCCTGGCTTGCTTCCTCCATCTTCAAAGGCAGCAACTATGGTCAAGTCTTTGTCATATCAAATCACTCCAAAACAACCCCTCTTCTGCCTTCTTCTGCAACCTTAATCCCCCTTTGCCATATAATAGGCAACATATTCACAGGTTCTGAGGAATAGGCTGTAGATATCTTTGGGGGCCCATTATTATGCTTCTCATGAACACTTACCTCTTTTTCTTTTGATGTTTGCAACCCTGCAACCAAGCCACTCTCCACTCAATAGGAGGAAGCTCCCCTGTTCCAGTTAGTCGCTCCCGTGGTTTTTACATTTGTCTCTGGCTGCCTGGTCTCTGCTGACTCTGAATAATTATGTAAAATATACTTGCTTGTTGGCTTTTTGTAGTTAAAGCACATTTAAACCACAATTAAATTTCTTTGATATCTAAGTAACTTTGGAAAAAATAAGTAAAGACTGCTGACCACCTTGTTCTCCCTTTATTTAAATTATTTATATTGGATCTGTTTTCTTCCTTTTTCCTTTGCAAAATATCTAACTATTTTCATGCCATTAGAGATATAACAGAGCAATGTAAAAAACAGAACTACTCTGAGAAAACATTTTACTTATTAATCATTTTATTTTTATTTGCCACTTCTTTTTACCATTTTTGTAATTTACTATGAATTGTATAAATAATTCATACTTGCTCCCTTCTCATTTTAGTTTTGATATGAACCTATAAATTGTACTTCTGCCAGAGTCTTTCTGTGCTTTAAAGTATGTTCATCCTATTTTTTTCTGTTTATGTATAAACTAGGTATTTAATTCTAGCAACATGTTTTTGAGAAAAAAGCTTTTGGTTTGAAAGAATACTGGTGATCTTCAGTAATTAAGACTGTATAGTTAACCAAGCTCTCTAAATTCCAGCGTGTAAGACATTTCTATAGGTGATGAGCTTATTACTTATATGCTATTTAATGCTTACATGATTTCTCTTAGACACAAAGAGACAAGTGACGTATACTTAAACATATCCCTGTCTTGATATTTGGGATGTTGATCTTTCGTAACGTAAAAAGAAGAGTATTATTTACATTTTCTCTGAAATAAATGAGAAGACCAAACCTACATGGATTTTGAAATTGATCAGGAACAAGAATTTTGGGAATTCTCAGAAAGGAACAAATTTTCTCACAATTTAAATTTACTTTTCACCAGAGGAAAGATATTCATGTGTTTCTGGACTGTATCAATTCATTGAACTCTACCTGTTCTGAATAAAGAGCTTCTTTATGCAATCAATGAAGCCAAGCAAAACACTACAGTTTCTGAGTTCAGTACAAATTATTTCCCATTATAAGGGATCCCTATCATTGAGAAATATCTTCTCTATTCACATCAATGATGAGAAAATGACATCCTGTTGCTTTCAATTATATGCATATGTTCCCTTTAAGACCCAACATATTAGCATTGCTGACTCTTCAGGCTGACCTCTTTTTTTTTTTTTAAATAAATAAATTTATTTATTTATTTATTTTTGGCTGCATTGGGTCTTCGTTGTTGTGTGTGGTCTTTCTCTAGTTGTGGTGAGCGGGGGCTACTCTTTGTTGTGGTGTACAGGCTTCTTATTGCGGTAGTTTCTCTTGTTGCAGAGCATGGGTTCTAGGCGCGTGAGCTTCAGTAGTTGTGGCGCGTGGGCTCAGTAGCTGTGGCTCATGGGCTCTAGAGCGCAGGCTCAGTAGTTGTGGCGCACGGGCTTAGTTACTCCATGGTATGTGGGATCTTCCCGGACCAGGACTCAAACCCGTGTCCCTTGCACTGGTGGGCGGATTCTTAACCACTGCACCACCCGGGAAGTCCCAGGCTGACCTCTTTAATTAGGGTCAAATCAAGGAAATTAAATAAATATATGTAAATTCTGAGACTAAACTGAAACAACTAGTCAGGTAATTTTTCTGTTCTCTGTGCAGAAGCACAAGCTTAGGACTTTATAAATCAAATTGAAATATATATCTTTTTATTATGGCTTTTTAACTTGTTCTGAGTAGATTTTATGAACCTAATGAAAAAATTGAAAATAACTTCTCCAGCATAACTTCTGAGTGATAATATTGTACAGGGATCAGTATAAAGAAAGGAAAGAGTTTGATACAGTGACACCTAGAAGTGCTAAAAAGACACCATTAGTTGGTAATTTGTAACTGGTTCATTTTCCAAACATTATAGGGTCTAGAGGAAAATGTGAACAACAGAATCTCCAGGTTTAGTTTTTGATATTTTTATGGTAGGCTGACAAGAGCTTGAAGGTTGAGGCATTTATCTTGAAATAATGAGAGAAGTTTTTGCTTTCTGAATTACTTAGAGAATTGGTACTAAAACTGCCCCAAGGCATGGGCTGTGAATCCAAGTGTATCCACACCAAGCCATCTTTCATTTAAGTCTGTTTAATAAATCATCTTCCTAACTGGAGCTTGGGGTATAAAAGTTCATGCCTCTGGCACAACTGAAAGGGAGAAAAAGATCAGGAGCATGGAAGTTTAAGAAATGTAATTTTATTTTCATCTTTGGTTTTCTGACATACAAGGAAAAAATGCTATTTAAAAAATATTCCTACTTGGATAAAAGCAGCTGCTTCTAGATGGCGCAAAATAATAAAATTTGAAAAGCTGGAAATGGCCCAGCTTTTGTCCAGGATTCAGTGAATTTCATGGAGCAAGTGCTAGACTGAAGATTTATGAGGACAGGGTTAGGTGACCATTGATTGTTGAATGAATTAATAAAAGAGTGAAAATTTAAGTTTCTTTGACTCCTTCAGATCTCAGACAAGTTATTTAGATATGGATAAGAATATAGGTTTTGCTACTATTGCTGGAGAGATGGAGCTTGGCATTTTTCCCCATGAAGCTTGTGGGTTCTCTCTGGTCAACAATTTCATGGGAACTTGATGAATACTTTATATTTGGTTACTAAACAGGTTTATAAGCCATTCATAAAAGTAATGTGATTTGTTTTGGGGGCAAAGGTTTGGTAGTTTCATGTATTCACTCAGTAAGTAAAGGTTTGTTGAGTGCCTACTATATGCCTGGCAGTGGCTAGTACCCTAGCCTTATATAATACATATGTCCCTCTGCTCTTGGAGAAATAGACATGTAAGCAGTTAAAAATCAATATAGAGTAAGTTCTGTAACAGACGAAGAACAATACATCACAGAAGCATGTAAGATAAGGTTCAAACCCAGATTTGCGGGATTAGGAAACACCTTCTAGAGGAAGAACATCTCAGCTGAAACCTTAATTTAAAATAGGAGCCTGCTAGCAGAGGGAGGCAGAAAGAGTGTTTGAGGCAGGAGAGCTTGGTGAAATGTAGGAACTGGAAGCACTTTAGTCACCCTTCAGAGTGGAGAGTGGAGTGAACTGAAGCTGCCATGGTGAGCAGAAGCCAACTTCAGAAGCGCCTTGAAGCCATGGCAAGGAGTTCAGAATGTGTCCTTAGAGTTTAATTAAAATAGTAATTGAGTAGGTGACTAGTAAGAGCCAAGGGTGATGGGAAGCCATTGAAAGCTTTTAAGGAAAGGAACTACATAATTAGACTTGTGTTAGAACACTGTCACTGGTTGTAGGGTGAAAAACAGATGGAGAGGACTCAAGGCTGATTGTAGCAGCCTAGTGAGAGGCAATCATAACCTGAAGCAGAGAGGTGGCCATGGAGATTGCGTGATATGGGCAGATTTAGAAGATTGTTATGAGAAAGAATGTCCAGATCTTGGTGATCAGTTGGGCATGATGTACGTGAAAGACCAAGGAGTTCAGGGTGACTCCCAGGTTTGAGTCACAGTGTGCTATACGGTACCATTTTCTGAGGAAGGCAGACCAAAATGAGACAGAAATATAAGTTCAGTTTCAGGCATGTTAAGTTTTAGGTACCTGAGTGGAAGCTAGTTACATAGGTAAGACTAAAACTATAGAAAAAGATCTGAACGAAAGACACACATTTGAGGATCATCAGCCTAAGGGTGGAAAAGAAACCCTGGAAATTGATCCAGTTGCTCATGGTGAACATGCAGTCTTATAACATGATCCTTAGAGAAACAAGTTTTTAACAAATGGACAGAGGAAGAGGAATTGACCAGGGAGACTGAGAACAAGTGAACAGATAGTTAAGAGGTACATCAAGAGAGTGTGGTGTCAAGGAAGCTAAGGAAAGAAAATATTTCGAGAAGGAAATGCTCAGCAGAGGCCATACTGTGGTGAGTTGAAGACAAGACTCAGTAATAAGGTGGTTGTCAGTATCTTGCCAGCTTCCTTGAAGGGGGAGGGCAGAAATCACTTCACAGGTAAGAAGTATGTGGGTGGTGAGCATGTGGAGAAAGAGAGCAAGAGCGTACACACTGCTTTAGGGAAGTTTGAATGTGAAGAAAGCTGAACAAGATAGTAGTAATGCTAGATAGCTAAGGGATCTAGGGAAAGGTCTATTTTTTTTTTTTTTTGTCAGTTTGTTTTAATGAGTGAGACCAGAGTATGTTCAAATGCAGAGGAAAAGAAGAGCTTAAAGATGAAGTAAGAGGGGCAGGTTTGCGGTTGGATAATTGAAAGAAAAAAAAGATCCCTGAAGAGGCAAGAGAGGACAGAGTCCCAGGGTAGCTGTACCAGGGTCAGGGTGGGGCTGGTTTTAGGCAAGAAACAGCACATTGGCGGGCTGACAGTGATGGTAGGAGGTGGTGGAAGTTGGAAGTTTGAGGAACTTGAAAAATGTTTCTGATGGTAGCTGTGTGAAATAAAAGAAAGCTAAAAAAACACAGATAAGTTGCCAAACAGCATGAAGGACCTAGTACAAGTTGAATGCCATGAAACTATAGTGACACCAATATGATTATGTGATTTTTTTTTTTTTCTTCTCCAGCAGTGCCCAAGTCCTGAGCTTTGGCAAGGAGATAGCAGACATTGTGGGTGTTTTCTAACTGGGTGTGAGTGAAATGCAACGGGACAAGGTAAATGGGACATTTATAAGCAAGTATCTGAAGCGATGAACTAGACACTTGTCTCCAAGCTTCTTTGTTCTCATGTTCTCAAAAGAAGTTTGAAAAAGTGGCTACTCAGACACTTTTTAAAGTGGAAATCTAAAAAATGTTAACACAAATTTAAATATCATAAAATTAAATAGTTGCAAAAGTTGTTTTTTATGGTTTATTTTATGTAATATACATACATTAAATGTATTTTTATCCAAATCTTAGAGCTGTAGATTTAGCTTATTCAATTTATAGGCATGTCCTTCAGATAGATAATCAGGTATCATTGTGAAACTAATCAGCCAAATAAGAGTTACTTTTCATTAGAAAAGGTTTGATTTTATTTTAAAATTCATAGGTTGTGAATCTAACACTCTTCTCACCTCTGTATTCTGAGGTAGGTTAATTGATTGATAGATGAATGATTGATTGCTAGGTAGGTAGGTGGGTGGATAGATGGATAAAACAAGTCATGGATGAATAGATGGATACTTGTCTTGGGTACGTCTCCTGGATGAAACAAGGTCCCCCTGAATATCTTTCTGAAGGTTTTTGGCTTTACTTTCAAGAGTCTTTCCCTCAGGAAAGTGTCCTTCTAAATTGGTTCCTATTTTTGATGCCTTGAAGATTTTTGCACCCTGGAACAACTCACCAAAATACAATTTAGGATAAGGGAGAGCATGACTTTCTTTTTGAAGGTGGAGAAGGGCAATGGGAAAGGCGAGAAAGGGAGGAATAATTGTTAGATATTAGAGCTGGCAGGCAGGTCAGCTTTAGGAATAAGTTTTTGGAAGTTTAGATCTGGATGTTTTTACCCTATTGCTATCTAAGCCTATTTATACTCTAGAAAATCTTTGTGTCCATACTTCAGTTTGAAGACCATTGGACTATTGCATAAAAGCCAGGTCAAGATGAAGAATGAAGGTGGGAGGATGTGAGAAAGTGGTCAAGGAGATTGAGATCTCCTAGTTCCAAAACCTGTAATTTTAATGGCTTATGTTTAGTATTTTTTTGTTTGTTTGCTTTGACATTCAGAGAATCTGTGTTGATCTTTATTGAAAATGGAAATATTAGGGCACATTTGGGGCTTGTGTTTCCATCAGGCACCGTGTAAAGAGAGTGGGCTTTGGAGCCCAACACACCTGGATTTGAATCCTTGCTCTACCACTTACTCACTGTGCCTCCAGGCAAGCCAGTTATCCTTTCTGTGATCAGATTTCTCATTTGTAAAATTAGAATAACAGAATCTACCTTGCAGGCTGTTACAAGTTTTAGAGATAACTGGTTCTTTTATTCAACAAATATTTACTGAGTGCCTACCATGTGCCAACACTGTTCAAAGAAATATTAAGAGCAAAATACCTCACACAGCATTTGGAACATACGAATAAACCAATCAATGGCAACTAAAAGGGATGTGTTTGAGGGTAGGAAGCCTGTCATGTTCTTCTGTGATAAAAGGCAGTAATTATTGGGTCAAAAGTGAAGGACAATTGCAAATGTCCAGTGTTAGTTTTTCCTGAAGCTTATAAGGTGTTCAGGCCTAAGCTTACTTCTTTCCTCTCTCACTTTTATCAAAGTATAATTTTCAGTGAGTTAAAGACATGGCTTTCATGCACATATGAGAGAATACTTGTCAGAGATTTTACCCAACTCGTTGTTTAATGAGAGAACCAATATGAGGGTAAAACTGATTCCAAAAGCATTTATGGAACAAGGATGTATATAGTCCATCAGGGAAGATATTAAAAAGTAAAGGAATGTTGGAATAAGATAGCTTGGTTAGATATAAAATTGTTACTGGCCCACAAGGCAACAAAACAGCAGACTTTAGGATTATCTTTTTGCTATGGGCTAAATGTTTGTGCCTTCTTGTCAAATTTGTATGTTGAAATCCTAATGCTCAATGTGATGGCATTAGGAAGTAGGGCCTTTGGGGGGCGCTTAGGTCATGAGGGTGAAGTCTGTATGAATGGGATTAGTGGTTTTATAAAAAAGACCTCAGAGACCTTCCTAGCCCTTCCACCATGGAAGGTCACAGCCAGAAGACAGCCAACTGTGAACCGGGAAGTGGGCTCTCACCAGACGTTGAATCTGCTAGCACTTTGATCTTGGGCTTCCCCAGCCTCCAGAACTGTGAAAACCATGGGAAATGACAAGTTCTAAGGCTTTCTAAAATGCGTAAGCTGTATGTGTGTCATCATACACTCAATTAGCGCTCCTAAACTTAGACAGGCTTTGGGTAATGCCAAGACTCTAAAAATAATATACTATATAGGTTAAGAGAGACAAAGAGACATTTCACTAAGAAAAAAATTAGGAAAAGGCAAAAAAAGGAGCTTATCATGATACTTTTGGGGTACCCCTATTAACTCAGAAACTACTTCCCTATAACTGATTACATGTGTTGCACATTCCATAATGTATAATATGGAAAAATAGTAAACACACAAGTATTGTCAATTTTGTGACATATTTGCTCAGAAATAGCTGTACTTATTATCTCAACAACCTTGTAGTTGGAACAGACACATTATGCCTCTCATTTTAAGACTAAAACCGTGAATTAGGAAGTGGTTCAGCAATAGGGCCAAGACTGTAAATCAGTGCTGCTATCTTGTCTCTAATCTATTGGACCTGACAGGCTGGAGATAGTTGTAAAAGCAGTCTGCAGTTTCCAGGTGAGTTATGTTCCTAAGGATCATTTGTAGGTCAGTTGTTTTGAACTTCACACGTTTTCCTGTAGTAATAAATAGCGTGATGAATAAAGGTTATGCATCCAGCCCAGGCTGCCAAAGCCTTTAACCTATGATGCGTCTGTCGTTCAGTGATACAGAATCTTTCGCCATTAATTTCCACTGGAGAGTTAGTTCAGGGCTCTAATTTGGAATGTAGGGAGCATATTTTCCTGTGCCCTACCTTCTTCCACTTCAGCACCACTGCTGAGAGTGGAGAACTTTTCCAGCTTTAGACGGTGGAGGGTAGCTCTGGTGTGGCTGGGTGGAGAGAGTCTCTCACAAGGGCACCTGAGGGCATTTGATGCAGAATCGCTGGAGAGAGCCCTGACACAGGTGCCTATGCAGGACAGAGACTGGAACTTTGTGGGAGTGAGTTTGAGGAGGGGATGCTGAAGGACTGGGTCGAAGCCTGTGTTGACAAAGGCAGACAGTTCTTAAAGCGGTAGACCTCTAGCAATGGGAGGAGAGTCCCAACCATGCAAGGTGTGTAACAGCTCCTTAAATGAGATCCACAGAACAGATTTGCAGGTACAGTGGTAAGAAAGAACAAAGTTGCTCTTTTGCTTTCTCCCTGTGAAGTTCAACTTATTGAATAAACTGGTTGCATGTGCTTAAATCTCCTTGTTGATTTTATAAAATGTACTGTCATGGAAATGGAAGATTAAACAATATTGAAAGCTACAAAGAAAAATGTAAAAGTCACACAAATCCCTTTCATCCAGAGATAAGCATTATTAGTTTAAAGGTTTCAATCAGTATTGGGGAAACTATTTCAGAAGCGACTTTACAAACGACTCCATATACTTCTCAATAAGGGAGCCTGAGGTCCAATCCTCAATGACTAATAATTTTAGTATCTCTTCCCTATCATTTTTCCAGATTAGGTAACGTTACAGAATATCTCCAGCCTTCACTTTATTATCTAATACATTGGATCATCTAATTTCTTTTCTGGACTTTGTTATTGTCTTGTCACCTTTTCTCAAATTGATCTGTAAGTACTATGGAACAATGGAGGAAGATTCAATGTCAACAATTCTGAGCTAAATTCACAAAATACTGAACAGTGAAGGAGGGCATATTCTTATTTATCCATGTGCTTGCCAATAGTAGGATTTGCCAATATTTTTTTTCTGTAGTGGCCCATCTGATAAGGGGAAAATATTTCTCATTGTTATTTCTAATTGAATTTCTAATTAAGGTTGAGTATTTTTTCCATATTTACATTGGAAATATGGAAAAAGTATTTTTCCCACATGTTCCATGTGTGTTTACAGGACACATGCCTGGGTGAGAGGTATGAACAAGAGTTGAGATTTGAAAACTAAGGGTATGCAGGTAACAGTGGATGTTCTAAGTACTGTTGAGGTTTAATTCATGATGGGCATCATTGGCAAGGGTGTGTGTATGTGTTTGTACATGTATACACATTGTAAGGGAGGGAGTTTCTATTTAATCAGCATAATTATAAAGTTCCTGAAGTGATGGGGAATCCCATGTAGTAACTGGACATCTAGAGTTGTACCTGTGGGTCCCCCCACTCCCCAATCCAATAGTGAAAAGTCTCTGGGAGGGTGGACAGGTAGGAGTTTTAATGAAAACAAAAAATTACCCTTTTCTAACTAGTAACTGTGGATCAATACTTAATCTTAGTTTACGCATCTGTAAAATGGGGATAATAACAGTGCTCGTCTCATTGGGCTCTTGTTAAGATTCATTGAGAGAATACATATGAAATCATTAGCCCAGCGCCTAGAACATGGTAAACTCTCAATAAATGTTAGGTGTTATTAATTTTTTGTATGTAAAACAAGGGAGTTAATTGGGTGATCTCTAAGGCATCTTCCAGAGCTACAGATCCAGATTTATGATACTGCAAATATTTAGCTTTCTGTATTTGATCCATAATTTAAAGAAAAATTGAGGACACAGCAGCTTTAAAATGAGCAAAAATGAGCTGGGTAATTACTCTCAATTTCAGCTATGTCTTCAGGAAAATGAATCGAGTAAGATTGTAATATATATAACATAACCTGTAAGAAGGGGCTCTTACACAGTGAAAGACGCAGTCAAGCCTCTAGAATAGAGCTGACAACATTTAATGCCACCTATTTAGCTAAGTTTACACTTTTTTTTTTACATCTTTATTGGAGTATAATTGCTTTACAATGTTGTGTTAGTTTCTGCTGTATAACAAAGTGAATCAGCTATACATATACATATATCCCCATATCCCCTCCCTCTTGCGCCTTCCTCCCACCCCCTAAGTTTACAACTTTATTGAGAAATATGGAAAATAGCTCAAAACCTTGAAAATAAATTCTATAGAACACAAAGAACAGTTATCAGCTATCATTCTTTTCCACCTCTACTGAAAGTCAACAACTCCTATGCAGAAGTCAGATGTAAATGTTTGCAGCAATGTTTGAAAAAAAAAGAAACATAACAAGCTTATCAAAAAGAGTTAGAGCTGTTGACCTATCAATATTTAGCTCTTCAAAACCAAGTCTTTGTAAGCTCAGCTCAGTATATTTAAATACTGAGCATAGTGATTTTCTTTTTTTAAAAAATTTTATTTATTTTTATACAGCAGGTTCTTATTCATTATCTCTTTTCTACATATTAGTATATATATGCCAATCCCGATCTCCCAGTTCATCCCATCACCCCCTGCCCCGCTTTCCCTCCTTGGTGTCCATATGTTTGTTCTCTACATCTGGGTCTCTATTTCTGCCTTGCAAACTGGTTCATCTGTACCATTTTTTGAGATTCTACATACATGTGTTAAAATACGATATTTGTTTTTCTTTTTCTGACTTACTTCACTCTGTATGACAGTCTCTAGGTCCATCCACCTCACTACAAATAACTCAATTTCATTTCTTTTTATGGCTGAGTAATATTCCATTGTATATATGTGCCACATCTTCTTTATCCATTTATCTGTCGATGGACATTTAGGTTGTTTCCATGACCTGGTTATTGTGAATAGTGCTGCAGTGAACATTGGAGTGCATGTGTCTTTTTGAATTATGGTTTTCTCTGGGTATATGCCCAGTAGTGGGATTGCTGGGTCATATGGGAGTTCTATTTTTAGTTTTTTAAGGAACCTCCATACTGTTCTCCATAGTGGCTGTATCAATTTACATTCCCACCAACAGTGCAAGAGGGTTCCCTTTTCTCTACACCCTCTCCAGCATTTTTAGTTTGTAGGTTTTCTGATAATGGCCTTTCTGACCAGTGTGAGGTGATACCTCATTGTAGTTTTGATTTGCACTTCAATAACAATTAGTGATGTTGAGCAGCTTTTCATGTGCCTTTGGCCATCTGTATGTCTTCCTTGGAGAAATGTCTATTTAGGTTTTCTGCCGATTTTTGGATTGGGTTGTTTGTTTTTTGATATTGAGCTGCATGAGCTGCTTGTATATTTTGGAGATTAATCCTTTGTCTGTTGATTCGTTTGCAAATATTTTCTCCCATTCTGAGAGTTGTCTTTTTGTCTTGTTTACAGTTTCCTTTGCTGTGCAAAAACTTTTAAGTTTCATTAGGTCCCATTTGTTTATTTTTGTTTTTATTTCCATTACTCTAGGAGGTGGGTCAAAAAAGTTCTTGCTGTGATTTATGTCAAAGAGTATTCTTCCTATGTGTTCTTTGCTCTAAGAGTTTTATAGTGTCCGGTTTTACATTTAGGTCATTAATCCAATTTGAGTTTATTTTTGTGTATGGTGTTAGGGAGTGTTCTAATTTCATTCTTTTACATGTAGCTGTCCAGTTTTTCCAGTATGACTTATTGAAGAGGCTGTCTTTTCTCCATTGTATATTCTTGCCTCCTTTGTCACAGATTAGTTGACCATAGGTATGTGAGTTTATCTCTGGGCTTTCTATCGTGTTCCGTTGATCTATATTTCTGTTTCTGTGCCAGTACAATATAGTCTTGATTACTGTAGCATTGTAACATAGTCTGAAGTCAGGGAATCTGATTCCTCCAGCTCCGTTTTTTTCCCTCAAGACTGCTTTGGCTATTTGGGGTCTTTTGTGTGTCCATACACATTTTAAGATTTTTTGTTCCAGTTCTGTAAAAAATGCCATTGGTAGTTTGATAGGGATTGCATTGAATCTGTAGATTTCTTTGGGTAGTATAGTCATTTTCACAATGTTGATTCTTCCAATCCAAGAACATGGTATATCTGTCCATCTGTTTGTGTCATCTTTGATTTCTTTCATCACTGTCTTATAGTTTTCTGAGTACAGGTCTTTGATCTCCTTAGGTAGGTTTATACCTATGTAGTTTATTCTTTTTGTTGCAGTGGTAAATGGGAGTGTGTCCTTAATTTCTCTTTCAGATTTTTCATCATTAGTGTATAGGAATGCAAGAAATTTCTGTGCATTAATTTTGTATCCTGCAACTTTACCAAATTCATTGATTAGCTTGGGTAGTTTTCTGGTGGCATCTTTAGGATTATCTATGTATAGTATCATGTCATCTGCAAACAGTGACAGTTTTATTTCTTTTCCAATTTGTATTCTTTTTATTTCTTATTCTTCTCTGATTGTCGTGGCTAAGACTTCCAAAACTATGTTGAGTAATAGTGGTGAGAGTGGACATCCTTGTCTTGTTCCTGATCTTAGAGGAAATGGCTTCAGTTTTTCACCATTGAGAATGATGTTTGCTGTGGGTTTATCGTATATAGCCTTTATTATGTTGACGTATGTTCCCTCTATGCCTATTTTCTGGAGAGTTTTTATCATAAATGGGTGTTGAATTTTTCGAAAGCTTTTTCTGCATCTATTGAGATAATCATATTGTTTTTATTCTTCAATTTTTTAATATGGTGTATCACTTTGATTGATTTGCATATATTGAAGAATCCTTGCATTCCCTGGGATAAATCCCACTTGATCATGGTATGTGATCCTTTTAATGTGTTGTTGGATTCTGTTTGCTACTATTTTGTTGAGGATTTTTGCATCTATATTCATCAGTGATATTGGTCTGTAATTTTCTTTTTTTGTAGTATCTTTGTCTGGTTTTGGCATCAGGGTGATGGTGGCCTCGTAGAATGAGTTGGGGAGTGTTCCTTCCTCTGCAATTTTTTGGAAGAGTTTGGGAAGGATGGGTGTTAGCTCTGTCTCTAAATGTTTGATAGAATTCACCTGTGAAGCCATCTGGTCCTGGACTTTTGTTTGTTGGAAGATTCTTAATCACAGTTTCAATTTCATTACTTGTGATTGGTCTGTTTATATTTTCTATTTCCTCCTGGTTCAGCTTCAGAAGGTTATACCTTTCTAAGAATTTGTCCATTTCTTCCAGGTTGTCCATTTTATTGGCATAGAATTGCTTGTAGTAGTCTCTTATGATGTTTTGTATTCCTGTGGTGTCCATTGTCACTTCTCCTTTTTCATTTCTAATTTTGTTGATTTGAGTCTTCTCCCTGTTTTTCTTGATGAATCTGGCTATAGGTTTATCAGTTTTGTTTATCTTCCAAAGAACCAGTTTTTAGTTTTATTGATCTTTGCTATTGTTTTGTTTCTATTTATTTCTGCTCTGATCTTTATGATTTCTTTAATTCTAGTAACTTTGGGTTTTGTTTGTTCTTTTTTCTCTAGGTGTAAGTTTAGATTGTTTATTTGAGATTTTTCTTGTTTCTTGAGGTAGGATTGTATTGCCATAAACCTCCCTCTTAGAACTGCTCTTGCTGCATCCCATAGGTTTTGGATCACCGTGTTTTCATTGTCATTTGTCTCTAGGTATTTTTTGATTTCCTCTTTGATTTCTTCAGTGATCTCTTGGTTATTTAGTAAGGTAGTGTTTAGCCTCCATGTCTTTGTGTTTTTTACATTTATTTCCCTGTAACTTATTTCTGATATCATAACATTATGGTTGGAAAAGATGCTTGATATGATTTCAATTTTCTTAAATTTCCTGAGGCTTGATTTGTGACCCAAGATGTGATCTATCCTGGAGAATGTTCCGTGCGCACTTGAGAAGAACGTGTAATCTGCTGTTTTTGGATGGAATGTCCTATAAATATCAATTAAATCTATCTGGTCTTTTGTGTCATTTAAAGCTTGTGTTTCCTTATTCATTTTCTGTCTGGAGGATCTGCCCATTCGTGTGAGTGAGGTGTTAAAGTCCCCCACTATTATCACATTACTGTGTTTTATAGCTATTAGCATTTGCCTTATGTATGGAGGTGCTCCTATGTTGGGTGCATATATATTTATAATTGTTATATCTTCTTCTTGGATTGATCCCTCGATCATTATGTAGTGTCCTTCCTTGTCTCTTGTAACTCTCTTTATTTTAAAGTTTATTTTATCTGATATGAGTATTGCTATTCCAGCTTTCCTTTGATTTCCATTTGTGTGAATTTCTTTTTCCATCCCCTCACTTTCAGTCTGTATTTGTCTCTAGATCTGAAGTGGGTCTCATGTAGACAGCATACATATGGGTCTTGTTTTTGTATCCGCTCAGCGAGCCTGTGTCTTTTGGTTGGACCATTTAATCCATTCACATTTAAGGTAATTATCAATATGTATGTTCCTATTACCATTTTTAAAATTGTTTTGGGTTTGTTTTTGTAGGTCCTTTTCTTCTCTTGTGCTTCCCAGTTAGAAAAGCTCCTTTAGCATTTGTTGTAGAGCTGGTTTGGTGGTGCTGAATTCTCTTAGCTTTTGCTTGTCTGTAAAGCTTTTGATTTCTCCGTTGATCTGAATGAGATCCTTGTCGGGTAGAGTAATATTGGTTGTAGGTTCTTCCCTTTCATCACTTTAAATATATCATGCCACTCCCTTTTGGCTTGTAGAGTTTCTGCTGAGAAATGAGGCGTTAACCTTATGGGGGTTCCCTTGTGTGTTATTTGTTGTTTTTCCCTTGGTGCTTTTAAACATTTTTTTTTTTGTCTTTAATTTTTGTGAATTTGATTACTGCGTGTCTCGGCGTGTTTCTCCTTGGGCTTATCCTGCCTGGGATTCTCTGCACTTCCTGGACTTGGGTGGCTGTTTCCTGTCCCATGTTAGGGAAGTTTTCGACTATAATCTCTTCACATATTTTCTCTGGTCCTTCCTCTCTCTCTTCTCTTTCTGGGACCCCTATAATGCAAATGTTGGTGCATTTAGTGTTGTCCCAGAGGTCTCTTGGGCTGTGTTCATTTCTTTTCATTCTTTTTTCTTTATCCTGTTCCACAGAAGTTAATTCCACCATTCTGTCTTCCAGGTCACTTATCCGTTCTTCTGCCTCAGTCATTTTGCTCTTGATTACTTCTAGTGTGTTTTTCATTTCAGTTATTATATTGTTCATCTCTGTTTGCTTGTTCTTTAATTCTCCTAGGTCTTTATTAAACATTTCTTGCATCTTCTCAATCTTTGCCTCCATTCTTTCTCCGAGGTCTTGGGTCATCTTCACTATCATTATTCTGAATTCTTTTTCTGGAAGGTTGCCTATGTCTACTTCATTTAGTTGTTTTTCTGGGGTTTTGTCTTGTTCCTTCATCTGGTACATAGTCCTCTGCCTTTTCATTTTGTGTAGCTTTCTGTGAATGTGGTTTTCTTTCCACAGACTGCAAAATTGTAGTTCTCCTTTCTTCTGCTGTCTGCCCTCTGCTGGATGAGGCTATCTAAGAGGCTTGTGCAATCTTCCTGATGGGAGGAACTGGTGGTGGGTAGAGCTGGGTG
Source organism: Balaenoptera musculus (assembly GCF_009873245.2). Classification (NCBI taxonomy): domain Eukaryota; kingdom Metazoa; phylum Chordata; class Mammalia; order Artiodactyla; family Balaenopteridae; genus Balaenoptera; species Balaenoptera musculus. The sequence goes on from NC_045786.1 coordinate 116,625,612, forward strand.
TTGCTCTGGTAGGCAGAGCTCAGTAAAACTTTAATCCACTTGTCTGTTGATGAGTGGGACTGAGTTCCCTCTCTGTTGGTTGTTTGGCCTGAGGCAACCCAGCACTGGAGGCTACAGGCTCTTTGGTGGGGCTAATGGCAGACTCTGGGAGGGCTCACAACAAGGAATACTTCCCAGTACTTCTGCTGCCAGTGTCCTTGTCCCCGTGGTGAGCCACAGCTGCCCCCCGCCTCTGCAGGATATCCTTCAACACTAGCAGGCAGGTCTGGTTCAGTCTCCTATGAGGTCACTGCTCTTTCCCCCTGGGTCCTGATGCACACACTACTCTGTGTGTGCCCTCCAAGAGTGGTGTCTCTGTTTTCCCCAGTCCTCTCGAAGTTCTGCAATCAAATTCCTCTAGCCTTCAAAGTCTGATTCTCTGGAAATTCCTCCTCCTGTTGCCAGAATCCTCAGGTTCAGAAGCCTGATATGGGGCTCAGAACCTTCATTCCAGTGGTTGGACTTCTGTGGTATAATTGTTCTCCAGCTCCTGAGTCATGTACCCAGCAGCTGAGGGATTTGATTTTATTGTGATTTTGCCCCTCCTACTGTCTCATTGAGGCTTCTCCTTTGTCTTTCGATGTGGGGTATCTTTTTTGGTGAGTTCCAGTGTCTTCCTGTCGATGATTGTTCAGCAGTTAGTTGTGATTCCGGTGCTTTCGCAAGAGTGAATGATCACATGTCCTTCTACTCCGCCATCTTGAACCAATCCTGATTTTTTTATTTTAGGGGAATTCAACATCCAGGGTTATTTATTTGACCCTAGGAAACAAAATCCGTGGTCTTAAAGGAACTTCATGGCAAATTTGGAATCTAGAATCCTAGAGTTTCCAGGAGGTTAGATAGCTAAACTTTTCCATAATATTCTTAATGATGATTTGATCTCTGATTAAATCCTACTTAGAGTTATGGTCAATGTTGCAAGTGCTTATCAAAACTTCTGACATTCCTTTCCTTCTAGTCACTTGGGGGTGTTATGCCCCCATTTCCTTAAAATTAGACATGGCCATAGACTTGCTTTGGCCAATAAAATTTAAGTGGAAATGATGTGAATCACTTCTAGGCAGAAACATTTAGGAGCCAATTTGTGATTCAAGCCCTGTTTCCTTGCCAGAATGACCCCCGGTGACTGGTGTTTGGATGGCAGTGTCATAGGATAGTGGACCCTCTGTCATCTTTGGTCTCTGAGTGCTACAGTGAGCAGGCCCCCTGGTGACCTGTGTTGGATAGGTAATGTGAACAAGAAATAAAGTTTTGTGTGATATGCTATTGAGATTTAGGGGTTCTTTTTTGCTGTAGCACAAACTAGACTAACTTGATCAATACTTTACAAAACTTTGCTTTTACATAAGCCTCTTCTGTGTCTGGATGAACATTATTATTGTTTTGTCTCATGTGAAGCTAAGATGTGACTCCATATAAGAATAAATGTTTAGAAAAAGAAACTGCAAAAAGAGTAAATATTTAACCTTTTTATGCCCTCCAAAGAAGAAGAGATTTGCCACTTTTATTCTTCCACGTATCAGAACACAACAATTATGTTCCCCATAAGTCCTCTCCCTGCACAGAAACTGTTTTTCCTTTGACACATGGTTTCTTGACTTTTCACCATTCTGGTTACTCTCTGTATAACATTTGTTTTGCTAATGTCCGTTTCAGTTTTAATGTCTAGAACTGAATACAATTTTTAGCAGATTAGGTGCTGCAGGGGGAGATCATTACTTGGCTTTTCTAAGATTTTTGATGATGGAGAATTATGGTTATTTAGTATAGGTACATTACTTTAGACCATATTTAGGTAGGGCTGACATTTTTAGTTAGGTCCCAGCAGTGGGTTTGGGTCAGGAAGTGTATGGCCCTCCTCTATCCCCATTGGAAGCTGGTAATCTTTGGGGAGCAACAATATCAGGAGCTTAATGTGGACCATACCTAAGGTCTAACTCTGGACAAAATGGGAGTAATTGAAGATTTTCAATGGGAGAATGATAAGGACACATTTATGTTATGAACTCTGGAAAAAACAAAAAGAATAATTGCTAGGTGATACATACTTGGGAAGGGTGAGACCAAAGGTAGGGAGACCAATCATTCAATCAAGCAATCCACATAATGTGTTGATTGTTTACTGATGTATTGATTGCTCACTATGGTTGGCCATAGCTAAACAAAACATATATCTGAAGACAGGAAGTTGAAGGTGTAGTAAACGTGGTCAATGGATTTGATATTTTGATCAGATATTGTAAGTATAAATGAAGAAACTGAAAGGACAGAAGGCTAACATCTGAGGACAGGCTTCCTAAAGTAACAATTTGAGAATCAGCAATTTCTAGTGGTGACAAAATCCATGAATGTAACAAGAAACCCATCTCAAACTGTTTAAAAAACAAACAAAATTCCAGAAGTAGGGTTGTTTCTGAAACTGCTTGATCAGGGCTGTCTCTACTTTTTTTTTTTTTTTTTTCTATTTTTTTGGCTCTTCTCTTTATATGTTTATATGTTCTGTTTATATGTTAGCCTTTTCTTTAGGCTGATTTTTCTCATGGTTGCAAGATAGCTATCAGCAGTAATGAAGAATCCATACTTTCTAGTTTGTCTCTAGTGGGAGAAAAAGTACCCATTTCCCAGAACCACTGAACATAAGTTCTGGGATTTGCTCTGATAGGATTATTCCTGAATCAGTCACTGTGGCCAGGTAAATGCATGCACTAATTCTGGAGGTAGAGCTAATGTCAGTTTTTCAAAAGACAGGTAGCATAAGTGAAGCATAGGTGTCTATTAAAAAAATTGGGATATAATTAGCAAGGGCAGAGGGGGAATAAATGCTGTGTAAACCACTCACAAATGCCCTCTAGAGAATGTACAGAAAAATGGGACCACCCTTAGATAGGTAGAGACTTTTTCACTTGAATGGGGGTGGTAATTATTGGGAAGGGACTTTGGGGAATGAAGGAGACATGGACATGAACTAAGGGGTTCATGTATACTCTGAAATGTGTGAAGCTGGAGAGAACGCTTTATGTAAGGAGTACAGGGGAAGCAGTTTATTGGCAAGGGCATTTGTAGCTAGGGGACAAAATGGAGGCACAGTGACAGTGGGTTTTGAGAGGCCGAGGGAGAACCCTGTGATTTAAAAATGGCAGCAGAGAAGTGATGCCATTAGCTCATATGTGGAATGTAGCAGGAGGAGAAGGTCTGGCTGGATCTTTCCACATCTCTACCCACAGGTGGAGGGTTTCAAGACATTTGAGTTGCATCTCAGAAGAGAGTGGGTGATTCAGAGGATATTTATATTTAGGGAGAAAATGAGAAAAGCATCAGAGCAGTTTCTTAGGATGGAGAATATAGGAGAGAAGTCTCCTCTGTGAAATCTTTTCTGGTTTTCTTAAGTTGGATACTCTCTGTTACATAGGTAGTTATTTTTCCCAACTGATAAAGATTTTAGTTAAATGTGAACTAAAAGCAAGAGTGCATTATGCCGGTACTGTGATGACAGAAGCCAGACACTAAGGGCTGGTTTTGATGATGGAGGAGGGACCACCTTCCAAGGAATGTAGGTGGCTTCTAGAAGTGAGAAAAGGCAAGGAAATGGATTTTCTCCTTGACTCTCTTGAAGGAACCAGCCCTGCCTTCAGCTTGCCTTCAGTCCATTGAGACTGATTTTGGACTTCTGACTTGCAGAACTGTAAGAGAATAAATTTATATTGTTTGAAGCTACTAAGTTTGTGGCAATTTGTGACAATAGCAATGGAAAACTAATACAGTGATGAAAACTAAAAAAAAAAACAAAACCAAAGAGTGCATTATGATCATTTTAAAACCTTTGAAGAATCAATTTCTGGGACTCCAAATTCCAATGAGTAACATTTTGTTAGCATTCATAAACATTTACATATTTGTCATTTGCATACTTACATATTGGATACATCCAGTTACTCCTTAAGTGGAACACTTACAGGTACCAGCTCCCTTTGGTCCTCTGGCCACAAGAACACTTGCTCTTGCTCATCATATTTCTGTATGTTGGGGACCCATGGCTCGCTCTTCAGTTCAGTTGAGAAGTTTGAAATTCACCTCCTGGAAGCTGGACACCCAGCTCCACTTGGCTCTGTTCACTTAAGATCTCTCAGCGGCAGTGAAAGCCACTGTGTCCCATGCTGTCCTCTCCCAGAAACTCCTCTTTAACCCCCTATTAGCTTTCTTCAAGATGCACAGCTAGACACATCTCAGCATCAAACTGGGCATGCTGCCCTTCCTCATTCCACATGCCCGTGGAATGCTTTATGCTTTCGTCTACTTAATCTGCTCTCTGTGTTCCTATTCATGACATTATTGACACATTTCTCCTCAAGCTTCAGGTGGTTTTCCATATTGTGCCCCCTCACACTCTCATTCCTATATTAGGTAAACTCATTTATTTTAACTATTATGTCTGAATATTTTATTCAACACTCTTCTAAATTTTCTGACTCCAAACTCCTGTAATAATTTTTTTCAGCTATAGTGTTTTTTAGTTTCTGTCTCATGTGGTTGTATGTTTGTCCTATCTGAGTGTATGCATATAACACAATACATATCTTCAGGTTTACTTTCTGTACTTGAGCACAGCATTGTTTCCACTACCTATACTCTCTACAGTACTAGCACAGTGCCTTACATACAATTTTCATTCAAACATTTGATAAAATAAATTTATGTGTGGACAAATGCATATCTAATTATTTTATCAATTATGGGGTGGGGATAATGGAATTTAACTTATTTTTAAATGAAATATTTTTATATTAGCGTTATCATTAAGCCAAGTGTTTCATATTTCCTTACTGTTAGGAACAAGGTAACATATTTGATACTTTGGCATTGATTTTTGCAGCAGATTTGTAGCAGGCATGCCTCCAGTGATCCTCTTGCAGTCATGATAAAAGTTGCTAAGTATCAAGTACTAATCTATTAAGCCTGGATTCTTCCTTAGAACCCTTTTCCATGCTGTGCTATTGATAGCTACCACAAGTGGTTAGAGTAAGAACATAGCATTGAATATTTAAATGGTTTGCTAGACCAAGTGAGAATACTATAAGTGAGTCCTGACTTAAATAATCAAAAAATCTCTTCTCTATGTAAGTGGCAAAGGGTTCTTGTGGCAGGAACAAGTTTAATGTGGTCTGTGGTGTTCATGAGAAAATAAACAGAGAAAGGTAAGATAATTTTTTTTTTTTTACTATAATGAGTTGGTTGAATACTGAAATATTGTGACTGTCATGTAAATAGAAGATAACTGGGTTTAGAGAAAATGCTATAAATTCTTATACCTCATGACCAGTAGGTTATTCTAGAAATATGTTATGAACAATAGTGTTGGAAGTTTTACTGTCTGATGCAATTTAATTCTTTACTTTTTTTTTTTTAAGATAGAGCTGCTAACTCTCCTCTCAGCTACGACGTAATATTCCTAAATCTATAGTTTATTACCGTTCATATTAAAGAATAATCGTACTGTTAACACAATAGCTGTTGATCTAATGGAATATTTTTTAGTTTTACAAGGCTGTCTGTATAAACAATCATTAATCTTCAGAATATCAAGATAAAAGCTTTAGAAATACCAAGTTATTAATTTTTCAAGATATTGTAAAACTGAGTTCTAATGGCAGAAAACCCACAAAACAAAGTTTTCAAATTTTTATCATATAATGTATATGAAAAATAAGAATTTGGCTCAGTAACCTTTGCATTCTTTTGTTGTTTGTTCATATTCTCATTGATGACCTAAATTTATAGATACTTTGAGAACAGTCTTCCCGCTAAACTAGGGAGACATTTCCTTATGTAAACAAAGAGTAAATATTCTATTGGGGGGAATTTTTGGCCCAACTTTTACCTCTCAAGAAATTTAGTGTTAAGGACATGTTTAGAGGTTCAGATTTTTCAAAAGATCTTTTCAATGATTTCCTAAAAGAATAATTTTTAGGATAAGATGGTTATAATATAGACTTTTCCCCCTAGAGCAAATACTAAGAAAATGCCTAATATTAAAACTTTAAAGAAATTTAATCCCAGAAACAGTGAAGCATAAAACTGAAGTTTTGAGAGTAGAAACTGATTTGTTAAAATGGCCAGAACAATGAAGGTTAATGTCAAAGAACAAAACTATGCAATCTGGTGAATTCCCATGACTAAGCAGATTGATTTGGTGTTTCATTTCTTTACCATTTCATCTATTTTCAAGGGTTAGAAATTGAACTGTGCTTCAACTGATGAAAATTATATTAACTTTGCAAGATAAGAAATTCACAGTCTTTTTACTTGGAGTGTTGAAAAATAAATTCTGAATTTTTAAAGAAAATCTATTTTATTTAGCCTTTTCAAAGATTTAAGATTCTATTAAAAACTATGCAAAGAAAAGAGATTTTAAGGAAACTATATATTTAAAAAAAATATTTTAATGTACACTGCTGACTCTTAAACAAAGGAAAAACTATTGACATTTTTCACCTAACAATTTCCTTCGAAACATAATCTCAATTACCGTAGAAAATGCAACAATATATTAACCTTTATTAGACTATTTTATTGAAATAGAGCTGATGTAATTTAGTTTAATGTAATCAAAACAGGTTAAATACATAGTACCCTCTTATATCTTATTGCTAAAGGAATAAAATTAAGGAGGAAATTTTTTTTTTTTTTTTTTTTAGAAATTTCATGTAATGTCTGAAACATTTATATTAACATATTTCCATACAAATAACCCAATGAAAGTTTAGTATTAGTTGTTTTGTTTGTTTGTTTTTTTATACTGCAGGTTCTTATTAGGCATCAATTTTATACACATCAGTGTATACATGTCAATCCCAATCGCCAATTCAGCACACCACCATCCCCACCCCACCGCAGTTTTCCCCCCTTGGTGTCCATATGTCCGTTCTCTACATCTGTGTCTCAACTTCTGCCCTGCAAACCGGCTCATCTGTACCATTTTTCTAGGTTCCACATACATGCGTTAATATACGATATTTGTTTTTTCTCTTTCTGACTTACTTCACTCTGTATGACAGTCTCTAGATCCATCCACGTCTCAACAAATGACTCAATTTCGTTCCTTTTTATGGCTGAGTAATATTCCATTGTATATATGTACCACAACTTCTTTATCCATTCGTCTGTTGATGGGCATTTAGGTTGCTTCCATGACCTGGCTATTGTAAATAGTGCTGCAATGAACATTCGGGTGCATGTGTCTTTTGAATTATGGTTTTCTCTGGGTATATGCCCAGTAGTGGGATTGCTGGGTCATGTGGTAATTCTATTTTTAGTTTTTTAAGGAACCTCCATATTGTTCTCCATAGTGGCTGTACCAATTTACATTCCCACCAACAGTGCACGAGGGTTCCCTTTTCTCCACACCCTCTCCAGCATTTGTTGTTTGTAGATTTTCTGATGATGCCCATTCTAACTGGTGTGAGGTGACACCTCATTGTAGTTTTGATTTGCATTTCTCTAATAATTAGTGATGTTGAGCATCTTTTCATGTGCTTCGTGGCCGTCTGTATGTCTTCTTTGGAGAAATGTCTATTTAGGTCTTCTGCCCATTTTTGGATTGGGGTGTTTGTTTCTTTAATATTGAGCTGAATGAGCTGTTTATATATTTTGGAGATTAATCCTTTGTCCGTTGATTCGTTTGCAAATATTTTCTCCCATTCTGAGGGTTGTCTTTTCGTCTTGTTTATGGTTTCCTTTGCTGTGCAAAAGCTTTGAAGTTTCATTAGGTCCCACTTGTTTATTTTTGTTTTTATTTCCATTACTCTAGGAGGTGGATCAAAAAAGATCTTGCTGTGATTTATGTCAAAGAGTGTTCTTCCTATGTTTTCCTCTAAGAGTTTTATAGTGTCCGGTCTTACATTTAGGTCTTGAATCCATTTTGAGTTTATTTTTGTGTATGATGTTAGGGAGTATTCTAATTTCATTCTTTTACATGTAGCTGTCCAGTTTTCCCAGCACCACTTATTGAAGAGACTGTCTTTTCTCCATTGTATCTCTTTGGCTCCTTTGTCATAGATTAGTTGACCATAGGTGCGTGGGTTTATCTCTGCGCTTTCTATCTTGTTCCATTGATCTATGTTTCTGTTTTTGTGCCAGTACCGTATTGTCTTGATTACTGTAGCTTTGTAGTATAGTCTGAAGTCAGGGAGTCTGATTTGTCCAGCTCCGTTTTTTTCCCTCAAGACTGCTTTGGCTATTCGGGGTCTTTTGTGTCTCCATACAAATTTGAAGATGATTTGTTCTAGCTCCGTAAAAAATGCCATTGGTAATTTGATAGGGATTGCATTGAATCTGTAGATTGCTTTGGGTAGTATAGTCATTTTCACAATGTTGATTCTTCCAATCCAAGAACATGGTATATCTCTCCATCTGTTGGTATCATCTTTAATTTCTTTTCATCAGTGTCTTATAGTTTTTCTGCATACAGGTCTTTGTCTCCCTAGGTAGGTTTATTCCTAGGTATTTTATTCTTTTTGTTGCAATGGTAAATGGGAGTGTTTCCATAATTTCTCTTTCAGATTTTTCATCATTAGTGTATAGGAATGCAAGAGATTTCTGTGCATTAATTTTGTATCCTGCAACTTTACCATATTCCTTAATTAGCTCTAGCAGTTTTCTGGTGGCAGTTTTAGGATTCTCCATGTATAATATCATGTCATCCGCAAACAGTGACAGTTTTACGTCTTCTTTTCCAATTTGTATTCCTTTTATTTCTTTTTCTTCTCTGATTGCCGTGGCTAGGACTTCCAGAACTATGTTGAATAATAGTGGTGAGAGTGGACATCCTTGTCTCGTTCCTGATCTTAGAGGAAATGCTTTCAGGTTTTCACCATTGAGAATGATGTTTGCTGTGGGTTTGTCATATATGGCCTTTATTATGTTGAGGTAGGTTCCCTGTATGCCCACTTTCTGGAGAGTTTTTATCATAAATGGGTGTTGAATTTTGTCAAAAGCTTTTGCTGCATCAATTGAGATGATCATATGGTTTTTCTTCTTCAATTTGTTAATATGGTGTATCACATTGATTGATTTGCGTATATTGAAGAATCCTTGCATCCCTGGGATAAATCCCACTTGATCGTGGTGTATGATCCTTTTAATGTGTTGTTGGATTCTGTTTGCTAGTATTTTGTTGAGGATTTTTGCATCTATATTCATCAGTGATATTGGTCTGTAATTTTCTTTCTTTGTAGTGTCTTTATCTGGTTTTGGTATCAGGGTGATGGTGGCCTCATAGAATGAGTTTGGGAGTGTTCCTTCCTCTGCAATTTTTTGGAAGAGTTTGAGAAGGATAGGTGTTAGCTCTTCTGTAAATGTTTGATAGAATTCACCTGTGAAGCCATCTGGTCCTGGACTTTTGTTTGTTGGAAGATTTTTAATCACAGTTTCGATTTCATTACTTGTGATTGGTCTGTTCACATTTTCTGTTTCTTCCTGGTTCAGTCTTGGAAGGTTATACCTTTCTAAGAATTTGTCCATTTCTTCCAGGTTGTCCATTTTATTGGCATAGAATTGCTTGTAGTAGTCTCTTAGGATGCTTTGTATTTCTGCAGTGTCTGTTGTAACTTCTCCTTTTTCATTTCTGATTTTATTGATTTGAGTCCTCTCCCTCTTTTTTTTGATGAGTCTGGCTAATGGCTTATCAATTTTGTTTATCTTCCCAAAGAACCAGCTTTTAGTTTTATTGATTTTTGCTATTGTTTTCTTTGTTTCTATTTCATTTATTTCTGCTCTGATCTTTATGATTTCTTCCCTTCTGCTAACTTTGGGTTTTGTTTGTTCTTCTTTCTCTAGTTTCTTTAGGTGTAAGGTTAGATTGTTTACTTGAGATTTTTCTTGTTTCTTGAGGTAGACTTGTATAGCTATAAACTTCCCTCTTAGAACTGCTTTTGCTGCATCCCATAGGTGTTGGGTCATTGTGTTTTCATTGTCATTTGTCTCTAGGTATTTTTTGATCTCCTCTTTGATTTCTTCAGTGATCTCTTGGTTATTTAGTAACGTATTGTTTAGCCTCCATGTGTTTGTCTTTTTTATGTTTTTTTCCCTGTAATTCATTTCTAATCTCATAGCATTGTGGTCAGAAAAGATGCTTGATATGATTTCAATTTTCTTAAATTTACTGAGGCTTGATTTGTGACCCAAGAGGTGATCTATCCTGGAGAATGTTCCGTGCGCACTTGAGAAGAACGTGTAATCTGCTGTTTTTGGATGGAATGTCCTATAAATATCAATTAAATCTATCTGGTCTATTGTGTCATTTAAAGCTTCTGTTTCCTTATTTATTTTCATTTTGGATGATCTGTCCATTGGTGTAAGTGAGGTGTTAAAGTCCCCCACTATTATTGTGTTACTGTCAATTTCCTCTTTTATAGCTGTTAGCAGTTGCCTTATGTATTGAGGTGCTCCTATGTTGGATGCATATATATTTATAATTGTTATATCTTCTTCTTGGATTGATCCCTTGATCATTATGTAGTTTCCTTCTTTGTCTCTTGTAACATTCTTTACTTTAAAGTCTATTTTATCTGATATGAGTATAGCTACTCCAGCTTTCTTTTGATTTCCATTTGCATGGAATATCTTTTTCCATCTCCTCACTTTCAGTCTGTATGTGTCCCTAGGTCTAAAGTGGGTCTCTTGTAGATAGCATATATATGTGTCTTGTTTTTGTATCCATTCAGCAAGCCTGTGTCTTTTGGTTGGAGCATTTAATCCATTCACGTTTAAGGTAATTATCGATATGTATGTTCCTATGACCATTTTCTTAATTGTTTTGGGTTTGTTTTTGTAGGTCCTTTTCTTCTCTTGTGTTTCCCACTTAGAGAAGTTCCTTTAGCATTTGTTGTAGAGCTGGTTTGGTGGTGCTGAATTCTCTTAGCTTTTGCTTGTCTGTAAAGCTTTTGATTTCTCCATCAAATCTAAATGAGATCCTTGCCGGGTAGAGTAATCTTGGTTGTAGGTTCTTCTCTTTCATCACTTTAAGTATATCATGCCACTCCCTTCTGGCTTGTAGAGTTTCTGCTGAGAAATCCGCTGTTAACCTTATGGGAGTTCCCTTGTATGTTATTTGTCGTTTTTCCCTTGCTGCTTTCAATAATTTTTCTTTGTCCTTAATTTTTGCCATTTTGATTACTATGTGTCTCAGCGTGTTTCTCCTTGGGTTTATCCTGTATGGGACTTTCTGCGCTTCCTGGACTTGGGTGGCTATTTCCTTTCCCATGTTAGGGAAGTTTTCGACTATAATTTCTTCAAATATTTTCTCTGGTTCTTTCTCTCTCTCTTCTCCTTCTGGGACCCCTATAATGTGAATGTTGTTGTGTTCAATGTTGTCCCAGAGGTCTCTTAAGCTGTCTTCATTTCTTCTCATTCTTTTTTCTTTAGTCTGTTCCGCAGCAGTGAATTCCACCATTCTGTCTTCCAGGTCACTTATCCGTTCTTCTGCCTCCGTTATTCTGCTATTGATTCCTTGTAGTGTAGTTTTCATTTCAGTTATTGTATTGGTCATCTCTGTTTGTTTGTTCTTTAATTCTTCTAGGTCTTTGTTAATCATTTCTTGCATCTTCTCAATCTTTGCCTCCATTCTTATTCCGAGGTCCTGGATCATCTTCACTATCATTATTCTGAATTCTTTTTCTGGAAGGTTGCCTATCTCCACTTCATTTAGTTGTTTTTCTGGGGTTTTTTCTTGTTCCTTCATCTGATATATAGCCCTCTGCCTTTTCATCTTGTCTGTCTTTCTGTAACTGTGGGTTTTGGTCCACAGGCTGCAGGATTGTAGTTTTTCTTGCTTCTACTGTCTGCCCTCTGGTGGTTGAGGCTATCTAAGAGGCTTGATGGGAGGCTCTGGTGGTGGGTAGAGCTGACTCAAGGAGGAAAATTTTAAGTGGTACTCAAAGAGTGAAATCCTTCATGAAACTTATTTACATATGTTCAGTATAAAATGAAACTACAAATTATCCATGGAATTTTAAAATTGAGTATCAGTATTTGGCAGGCAAACTAATGGCTTCTCAAAGTTGTCCTAGTCTCCAGAATCTGTGAATATGTTACATTACATGGTAAAGGGTGAAGATTGAATTAAGTTTGCTAATTAGCTTAAAATAGGTAGATTATTCTGGATTATTCAAGTGGGTGCAGTGTAATCATAGGGGTCCTTAAATGTGAAGAGAGGAGCGGAAGAGTGATTGTCAGAGTGAATGCAATGTCAGAAAGACTCAAACAGCCATTGCTGGCTTTAAAGACAGAAGGGGCTAGTAGCCAAGAAATGCTTGTAGAAGCTGGCTTGTAGAAGCTGGAAAAAGCGAGGAAACAAACTCTCCTTTAGAGTGTCCAGAAAGGAACACAGTCCTGCTGACACCTTGATTTTAGTCCAGTGAGACCCATTTCTGACTTTTCACCTCCAGAACTGTAAGATTGTAGATTTGTGTTGTTTTGCAACACTAAATTTGTGATGATTTGTTACAATGATAGAAAATGAACACAACTATAGTAATAATTTTTTTCTGAAAATCTTAAATTTAAAAACTTGGGACCAGTTTGGAGGAGAAGTAACTGGCAACAATAGTTGCCACAGTTGCTATTAGCACCAATGGCTACTCTGTTCAAGTTTATAAAGCACTTCTACATGGGTCTCTCATGGGCGCTTCACTGCAATTAAGCCAGGTAGAAGAGGCCATGTTGGTGCATATTTTACAGCTAAGGAAACCGAGCCTCAGAGAGATGATGTGGCATAGACAGAGATGGAGTGCAGTCCCCCATCTTCCTTTGCTGAATTCTGGGTACTTTAGCCTGTGTGCCAGTCCAGCACTAGTAGACATAAAGAAGGCTTTTAACAAACATGAGTCTTATTTCTATATCCAAGGGCTTAAATACAGTTTGGAGGGTTGGCAGCTACTTAGGTTTCAAACCAACCTTAAAAGTTATAAATATCTTTGAATCTGCTCTCAATAAATCTTGTAGGGTTTTATTTGTGGGTAGGTGAGTACAAAGACATTACAGAGTTCCTATTATGACCTTGAGAAAATTATGAACAACTTCTTTTGTTTTCGGAGTCAAGGAAATCCAGTACTTATTCAGCTGCTCGGCAAGTTGAGAATAAATGATTCTCCTTGCTATGGTTTAATTTTTTTTCAAGTTTTGGTTTATTCGTATAACTCATTTTATTTTAAATTTAGTATTACTGGACTTCTCTAGTGGTGCAGTGGTTAAGAATCCGCCTGCCAATGCAGGGGACACGGGTTCGAGCCCTGGTACAGGAAGATCTCACATGTCACGGAGCAACTAAGCGTGTGAGCCACAAGTACTGAGCCTGTACTCTAGAGCCCACAAGCCACAACTGCTGAGCCCGAGAGCCACAACTACTGAAGCCTGTGCTTCGCAACAAGAGAAGACATTGCAATGAGAAGGCTGCGCACCGCAACAAAGAGTAGCCCGCACACCGCAACAAAGAGTAGCCCCTGCTCGCCACAACTAGAGAAAGCCATGCGCAATAACAAAGACCCAACGCAGCCAAAAATAAATAAATAAAAAGTTTATAAAAAAATTTAATATACTGAATTAGTTCAGTTTTTAACTTATAATTTATATCAGTCATGGAGTAGAAAGGTCTAAGCCATTATAAAGATTAATAGGTAGGTAAAAAGATTAGATTCTGCCATGGAACATGGTAAACTAAGTGGGTTGGTGGTGGTGGTGGTTTAAGTGTGGGATGCCTGAGTTTGAATTCTGGCTTCTCCCTTACTAGTTGTATGACATTTGACAAGTTATTTATCATTATGTACTGTCAATTCTTCATCTGTAAAATAGGGATTATAAAAATTATTAACTTAGAGGGTTTACATGAGAATTGAGATAATGTGTGGAAAGTATTTAAAACAGTGCTATATAAATTTTGGTTATTATTATACAAATCCTGTTTAAATTCATTACTTTTAAAAGGGAAGAAAAACTTCTTTTAAATACAACACTTTCTAACATTGATGTGACTGATCTATTTTACCCCAGTTACCATTATATTCAAGGCAAATTTTTTGCATCTATAGTAAGAAAACTAGTGCTTATATGATACTACTAAGAATTTGTTTCCTAGTAAATAAAAGCCTTTAGCTTTGAACTGGAGCTGTGTAACCGTATATTAATGGAGACAACACCACATGGAATTGAGAAAATATGGTATGTACAGCAAATTATGAATGAGTTCTCTAGCAGAACATTTTTCCATTTCCCTATTCTAAATAGGATGAGGAGAAATAATTTTCCCAAGTTGCTAAAATCTTGACATTTTTACTGAAAACTTCAAGTCATAGCTGTATTGTTTTCTCCAAGTTACCTTTAAAAGTGTAGACAATGTTCATAAGTAAAAAGAATCACTTTATGTAGTATGTGGCATTCTACACACTCAAAAAATAAAAAAGAAAAAGAAAACCTCAAAAGCCCCCAACAACAAAAACCAAAACACAAAAACCCCAAATAACAATGGAACAAATCTGCAATGTGAAAACTTGGGTAAAAATATATATCTTATTAAAATCAAATAGAGACTTCCCTGGCAGTCCAGTGGCTAAGACTCCGTGCTTCCACTGCCGGGGGCATGGGTTTGAACCCTGGTCAGGGAACCAAGATTCTGCATACTGTGCGGTATGGCCAAAAAAAAAAAAAAAAAAGTAAAATAAAAAAGCAGTGATTTTTAAAAAAAATTTTATTTATTTTTTGGGTCTTCATTGCTGCACACCAGCTTTGTCTAGTTGCGGTGAGTGGGGGCTACTCTTCCTTGTGGTGCGCAGGCTTCTCATTGTGGTGGCTTCTCTTGTTGTGGAGCACAGGCTCTAGGCATGCAGGCTTCAGTAGTTGTGGCTCGCAGGCTCTAGAGAGCAGGCTCAGTAGTTGTGGTGCACGGGCTTAGTTGCTCCACGGCATGTGGGATCTTACCAGACCAGGGATTGAACCTGAGTCTCCTGCATTGGCAGGTGGATTCTTAACCACTGCACCACCAGGGAAGCCCCAATAAGCAGTGATTTCAAGACACATGTTCAAGTAATAAGCAAAACTTTAAAATGTTATTTGATTAAAAAGATATTTAGCACAGGGAGCTCAGCTCAGTGCTCTGTGATGACCTAGATGGGTGGCAATGGGTGGGGTAGTGGGAAGGAGGTCCAAGAAAGAGGGGATATATGTATACATATAGCTGATTCACTTTGGTGTACAGCAAGAACTAACACAACATTGTAAAGCAATTATACTCCACTTAAAAAAAATATTTAGCTTTCAGAAATGCAGTATTCATTCTAATCAAAGGAATAGTATCAATAAAAAGGTGATTGATATATAATATATTTTGGTTCCATATATTATTATTCATTGGAGAGACTAGAATTATTTTTTTTAAATTGAAGTATAGTTGATTTACTATGTTGTGTTAATTTCTGCTGTAGAGCAAATTGATTCAGTTATATACCTACACACACAAACACACACACATATATATATACACATTCTTTTTTATATCTTTTCCATTATGGTTTATCACAGGATATTGAATATAGTTCCCTGTGCAATACAGTAGGACCTTGTTGTTTACCCATTCTTTATATAATAGTTTGCATCTGCTAACCCCAAACTCCCACTCTGTCCCTCCCCCCCGCCGCAACTCCCTCTTGGCAACCACAGTTCTGTTCTCCATGTCTGTGAGTCTGTTGCTGTTTCACAGATAAGTTCATTTGTGTCATATTTTAGATTACACATATAAGTGATATCTTATGGTATTTGTCTTTCTCTTTCTGACTTACTTCACTAGTATGATAATCTCTATTGCATCCATGTTGCTGCAAATGGCATTATTTCATTCTTTTTTATGCTGAGTAGTATTGCATTGTATATATAAACCAGCAGTCCCCAACCTTTCTGGCAGCAGGGACCAGTTTCATGGAAGACAATTTTTCCACGCACTGGGGTGGGGGATGGTTTTGGGATGATTCAATCTTATTACATTTACTGTGCACTTTATTTCTATTATTATTACACTGTAATATATAATGAAATATGTAAATATAATTATACAGCTCACCATAATGCTGACAGGAGGTGGAGCTCCGGCTGTAATGCGAGTGATGGGGAGTGGCTGTAAATACAGATGAAGCTTCACTCACTCGCCCGCCGCTCATCTCCTGCTGTGTGGCCTGGTTTGCTGACAGGTTGCAGACTGGTACTGGTCCATGGCCCAGGGGTTGGGGACCCTGATTTAAAACCACGTTTTCTTTATCCATTCATCTGTCAATGGACATTCAGGTTGTTTCCATCCTTGGCTATTGTGAATAGTGCTGCTGTGACATAGGGGTGCATGTATCTTTTTGGATTATAGTTCTGTCTAGATATATGCCCAAGAGTAGGATTGCTGGATCATATGGTAACTCTAGTTTTAGTTTTTTGAGGAACCTCCATACTGTTTTCTGTAGTGGCTATACTAATTTACATTCCCACCACAGTGTAGGAGGGTTCCCTTTTCTCCATACACTCTCCAGCATTTGTTATTTGTAGACATTTTAGGATGGCCATTCTGACTGGTATGAGGTGGTACCTCACTGTAGTTTTGACTTGCATTTCTCTAATAATTAGTGATGATGAGCATCTTTTCATGTGCCTGTTGGCCATCTGTATGTTTTCTTTGGAGAAGTGTCTATTTAGGTCTTCTGCCCATTTCAGTTTGTTTGTTTGTTTTTTTTATTGTTGAGTTACATGAGCTATTTGTATATTTTAGAAATTAAGCCCTTGTCAGTTGCATCATTTGTGAATATTTTCTCCCAGTCCATAGGTTGTCTTTTAATTTTGTTTATGGTTTCCTTGGCTGTACAAAAGCTTCTGAGTTTAATTAGATCTTATTTGTTTATTTTTGCTGTTACTTCTATTGCCTTGGGAGACTGACCTAAGAAAACATTGGTACGATTTATGTCAGAGATTGTTTTGCCTATGTTCTCTTCTAGGAGTTTTATGCTGTCATGTCTTATATTTAAATCTTTCAGACATTTTGAATTTATTTTTGTGTATTATGTGAGGATGTGTTCTAGCTTCATTGATTTACATGTGGCTGTCCAATTTTCCCAACACCAATTGCTGGAGAGACAGTCTTTTTCCCACTGTAGGTTCTTGCCTCCTTTGTCGAAGATTAATTGACCATAGGTGTGTGGGTTTATTTCTGGGTTCTCTATTCTGTTCCATTTATCCATATGTCTGTTTTTGTGCCAGTACCATGCTGTTTTGATTATTGTTGCTTTGTAGTATTGTCTGAAGTCTGGGAGGGTTATGCCTCCTGCTTTGTAGAAACTAGAAATCTTAATTTTAGCATATTAATTCCTTGTGAAAAATGGAACTTCATTTTATTTCAAAACTTGGGTAAAATGGACAGTCTCTTCAACAAGTGGTGTTGGGAAAGCTGGAGAGCTACATGTGAATCAATGAAATTAGAACACTTCTTCACACCATATAAAAAAATAAACTCAAATGGATTAAAGACCTATATATAAGGCATGACACCATAAAACTTCTAGAGGAGAACATAGGCAAAATATTCTTGGACATAAATCATAGCAATATTTTCTTAGATCAGTCTCCCAAGGCAAAAGAAATAAAAACAAAAATAAACAAATGGGACCTAATCAAACGTAAATATTTTTGCATAGCAAAGGAAACCACCAACAAAACAAAAGACAAGCTATGGAATGGGAGAAAATATTTGCAAACAATGCAACTTACAAGGGGTTAATATCCAAAAACTCATACAACTCAATTCAAAAAACAAACAACCCAAACAAAAAATGGGCAGAAGACCAACAAGGATTAGTATTCAGAATAAATAAAGAGGAAAGACAAACAACACATAAAATGGGCACAGCATATGAACAGAGATTACACAGAGGAGAAGAACTGATCTTCCAATCAACATTTGGAAAAATATTAAAGTCATCGGTAATCAGGGATAGTCAAATGACATACCACTTCACACATATAAAGTCAGCCAAAATTAAAATGACAAACCTCATGATGTATTGATAATCATGTTGAGAAATGGGAACTCTTAAATACTGTTAATGGGGAATATAAAAAATGAGTAATAATAATAATTGGAGTATGTTTGTCAAAGAAAATTGCTTTGGATAAATTAGCCAAGGAAGTCTTTATTCAAGACTATTGTAATAGAGGAGAGAAATTGAACTTAACTCTGCTAAAACTAAAGGTGGGGGGAGTTTTAAGTTCTGTAGTGAGCTAGTGGAAAAAGTTCTGGAGGATGTTAGGGG
Organism: Balaenoptera musculus; assembly: GCF_009873245.2. Taxonomy (NCBI): domain Eukaryota; kingdom Metazoa; phylum Chordata; class Mammalia; order Artiodactyla; family Balaenopteridae; genus Balaenoptera; species Balaenoptera musculus. The sequence goes on from NC_045786.1 coordinate 116,643,977, forward strand.
CAAGGTTGGTCCATCTGATTAGGCATCAGTTTTTGCTAATCTAAATTAGGCTACTACCCTCTCACAGAAACTGGGAAACAGGAGCACTACTTCCTTGAGGATTACATTAAAAAAAAGTATGGCTCCCAGGTCCTTGAGAAAGCATTCCTGGGTTGTAAAACCACAAGAAGCTTTCAAGAAGATTTGTATCTCTAAGGGATGACTGGTGGGGAGGAGAAAGAATTTGCAATTACAAGCTTTCTAAAGTTAATACTAAGAAAAGGGAGGTCAGTGGTCTAGAGTCAGGAAGAGACCTGTTTAAAATTCCATCAAGCTGAGGGGAATGTTAAGGCCATTTTGGTCACTTTGAAGAATAATTTGGCAATATCTAGTAAGCTTAAAGATGCATACAATCTAGGACCCAGACATTCCACTTCCAAATATATATACCCTAGGGAAAGTCTTAGACCTATGCATCAGGAGACATGTGCCACATATTTATTCATCGTAACGTTGTTACTAATAGCTAACTGTTGGGGGAAAAGAGAATGAATGAATGAATACGTTATAGAGTATTTATACAATAAAATACCATAGAGAAGTAAAAAATGAATGAACTAAAGCTACACAAATTGACATGAGTAATCCTCAAAACCAATATCAAGGAAAACTACAAGTTCCAGAATGAAATATGTAGAATAATACATTTACACAAAAATCCTATATACTTCTGGATAAAATTATGTGTAGGAGTAATACCTATCCACTTGAAGATAGTAGTTAGCTTTGGTGCAGGGAGAAGAGAAGAGAATGGGATTGAAGTGGTTATATAGAAAGCTTCAATCCTCTCTATAGCATTTTTATTTCTTGAATAAAAATAATCTGAAGCAATTATGGCCACATATTTTGATTGTTTTAATATGAAATATTTCCAGATTTCATAATAGAACACAGCCTAACAACTCCCTAAGGTTTTTTCAGAGTTTTTTAAAATTGGAGTGTAGTTGGTGTACAATATTATGTCACAGGTGTACAATATAGCAATTCATGATTTTAAAGGTTTACTCCATTTATAGTTATTATAAAATATTGACCATATTCCCTGTATTGTAAAATATATCTTTGTAGCTTATTTATATGTAATAGTTTGTACCTCTTAAATCCCTACCCCTATATTGCCCCTCCCCCATTCCCTCTCCCCTGGTAGCCACTAATTGTTCTCTATATCTATGAGTCTGCTTCTTTTTGTTATATTCACTAGTTGTTGTATTTTTTATATTCCACATGTAAGTGACATCATACAGTATTTGTCTTTCTGTCTGGCTTTTTTCACTTAGCATAGTACCCTCCAAGTCCATCCATGTTGTTGCAAATGGCAAAAATTTCATTCTTTTTTATGGCTGAGTAATGTTCTATTGTGTATACATAGGTACCACATCTTTAATCCATTCATCTGTTGATGGACACTTAGGTTGTTTCCATATCTTGGCAATGTAAATAATGCTGCTGTGAACACTGGGGTGCATGTGTCTTTTTGAATTAGTATTTTTGTTTTTTTGATATGTACCCAGGAGTGGAGTTGCTGGGTCATATACTATTTCCATTTTTAGTTTTTTGAGAAAGCTCCATACTGTTTTTCCACAGCAGCTGCACCAATGTACATTGCCACCAACATTGTACGAGGTTTCCCTTTTCTCTACATCCTTGCCAACATTTGTTTTTGTGTTCTTTTTGATGATAGCCATTCTGACAGGTGTTAGATGATATCTCATTGTGGTTTTGATTTACGTTTCCCTGGTGATTAGTGGAACATCTTTCATGTGCCTGTTGGCCATCTGCATATCCTCTTTGAAAAATGTACATTTAGGTCTTCTGCCCATTTTTTAATTAAGTTTTTATTTTTTTGGTATTGAGTTGTATGAACTGTTTATATATGTTTGATATTAATCCCGTATTAAGCATATCATTTGCAAATATTTATCCCATTCAGTAGGTTCTCTTTTCATTTTGTGATGGTTTCCTTTGCTGGCAAAAGCTTTTTAAGTTTAATTAGGTCCTATTTGTCTATATTTGCTTTTGTTTCCTTTGCTTTTGGAGACAGATCCAAAAAAAATATTGCTATGATTTATGTCAAGGAGTGTTCTGCCTATGTTTTCCTCTAGGAGTTTTATGGTTTCTGGTCTTACATTTAGGTATTTGATTAATTTTGAGTTTCTTTTTGTATATGGTGTTAGAAAATGTTCTAATTTCATTCTTTTACATACAACTCCCTAACTTTTTGAAGTTTAAACTTTTTGACATTTAAATTTCAGTAGCTCTGTAGAAAACTTACAGTATTAGTTTTTGTGTATCTTTTAATATAATGGTATCATATGTACCTGTATTAGTTTCCTATGAGTTCTGTAACAAATTACCACACATTAAAAAGAAATGAAATAGAGTTATTTGTAGTGAGGTGGATGGATCTTGAGTCTGTCATACGAGTGAAGTAAGTCAGAAGAGAAAAACAAATACCGTATCTAATACATATATAGGGAATCTAAAAAAGAAAAAGAAAAAGGTTCTGAAGACCTAGGGGCAGGACAGGAATAAAACTCAGATGTAGAGAATGGACCTGAGGACACAGGGAGTGGGGAGTGTAAGCTGGACGAAGTGAGAGAGTGGCATTGACATATATACACTACCAAATGTAAAATAGTTAGCTAGTGGGAAGCAGCCGCATAGCACAGGGAAAATCAGCTCTATGCTTTGTGACCACCTAGAGGGGTGGGGTAAGGAGGGTGGGAGGGAGATGCAAGAGGGAGGGGATTTGGGGATATATGTATACGTATAGCTGATTCACTTGTTATACAGCAGAAAACTAATAAACTAATGCAACATTGTAAAGCAATTATACTCCAATAAAGATGTTTAAAAAAAAACACAGAAATTTATTCCCTCTCATATCTGGAGGCCAGAAGTCCAAAGCAGTATCACTAAGCTGAAAACAAGGTGTCAGCAGGGCTGTGTTCCATCCAAAGGCTCTGAAAGGGAATATGTTCCTTGCCTCTTCCAGCCTCTTCCAGCTCTTGTGGCTGCCAACATTCCTCAGCTTGTGGCTACATCACTCTAGTCTTCAGGGCCAGCATTGTCAAATCTCATTCTGCTCCATTTTCACATTGCCTTCTCCTCTGTGTGTGTGTCTGTGTCAAATCTCCCTCTCCTCTCACTTGCGACTGTCTTTAGAGTCCACCTAGGTAATCCAGGGTAATCTCCCCATCTAAAGATCCTTAATTTAATCCCATCTGTAAAGACCCTTTTTCCAATAAGGTAATATTTACATATTCCAAGCATTAGGACTTGAAATCTTTGGGACTATTATTCATCCTATTACAGTATCTGACATGGCAACTTTTTCCTTTTATTCCATAATACAACTTAGAGTCCATATTGATCAATACAGACCTCTCTTATTCAATGTCATTGCTGTAGAGTATGCTCAAGATGCGTATTTCATTTTGTTTTTCAGTTCCTAAAGTGATGAGCAATGTTTTTATTTTTCTGTTTTATAGACATGCAATAATGATGGTGAATGGGCTAGAGTGATGTAACTGATAGATAACCATTGTTACATTTCAGGGGTAGGGGATAAGAACTATATTTGGGTTACTGGTGAAAGGGAATTTAGATCTATCTATATTATTTCAATTTTTCTTATAAAGAATTGCAATTATATATTACTTATTTCCTTAACTAAAATAAATAATAAATAATAAAATAATAATTAAATGTAGCTGGGTTTTGATGCTATTCCTCATTTGAACTTTTAAGACCAATGTTTATGGCCTATCCATTACTCTGAACTCTTAAACTCAGTCATTTTTTTTGTTTTGCCAAAAGGTCAAAGTCAAAAAAACATAACAAAGGAAATCATTATAATGAATATCTTACCTGATTTCTGAAATTATTACCAAGTACGGTGGTCCCAGATCTGGCAGAGTGCAACTTACACTGAGCTCCCTGAATTCCATCCATAATAATAGAACATTATACATTTCTCTTGCTAAATTTTGATGCTGCTGAGACCAATCTCTTAAATTATGATTTTGATGCTGCTGAGACCAATCTCTTAAATTATACTATAGCAATAATAGCAGAAATGTGAGGAATGATTGACTGCTTTGAGAGGAACTATTTAAATGGAATGTAATTTAGCAAAGACTGGTATTTTTGCCCAAAGTGTTAAATTCATAATTATCACTTTAAAATTTATGGTAGTATTAATATTATCTACTTATATCTACTTTTCATCAAACTAGATTATAAATAACCCAGGTGAAAAATCTAAGATTAAGTCATTTGTTTACTTAAACTAGATATATAAGTTTTAAATAAATGAGTGAACAAGTAGAGAAAATTAGCATCAAGGATCTCTAAGATGCTAACACTGTCTGAAGCTGTGCTCATTCTGATTATTCATTAACCAGAGAAGAGCTTTCCTAGCAAGAAACCCTCACAGCACAAACTTCCTTTCTCAATAGTACTGTTTGACAGCAGACAAGCAGGAAATATTTAGAACTGGAGAGCAGGCTTACAAATAATCAGTACACATAATTCATGATCACATAAATACATTGTATTTTATATACACTAATAATTAACTATCAGGAAGAGAAATTAAGGAAACAATCCAATTTACAATTGCATCAAAAAGAATAAGATACCTAGGAATAAATTTAACCAAAGATGTGAAAGACCTGTATGCTTAAAACTAGAAGATATTAATGAAATAAATTGAAGAAGACACAAATAATTGGAAAGATTGTTCCATGCTCATGTTTTGGAAGAGTTAATATTGTTAAAAAGTCCATACTACTCGAAGTAAGCTACAGATTCAATGTAATTTCTATAAAAATTCCAGTGGAATTTTTTACAAAAATAGAACAAATAATAATCTTAAAATTTATATGGCACCACAAAAGACCCCAAATAGCCAAGGCAATCTTGAAAAAGAAGAGCAAAGCTGGAGGCATCACGCGCCGTGATTTTAAACTATATAACAAAGACAAGTAATCAAAACAGTATAGTATTGGCATAAAAACAGGGACACAGTTCAATGGAACAGAATACAGAGTCCAGAAATAAACCTCACACATGTGGTAAATTAATTTATGACAAAGGAGCCAAGACTATACAGTGGAGAAAGGACCTTCTCTTCAGTTAATGGTGTTGTGAAAACTGGACAGCCACATGCAAAAAGAATATAATTCTACTGTTATCTTATACCATACACAAAAATTTACTCAAAATGGATAAAGACTTGAAAGTAAGACCTGAAACCATAAAACTCCTAGAAGAAAACATAGGCAGCAAACTCCTTGACATAGGTCTTGGTGATGATTTTTTTAATCTCATGCCAAAGTAAAAGCAGCAAAAGCAAAAATAAGCAAGTAGGACTACATCAAACTAAAAAGCACAGGAAAGGAAACCATCAACAAAATGAAAGGCAATCTGCTGAATTGGAGAAAATATTTTCATACTGTATATCTGACAAGAGGGTAAAATCCAAAATATATAAAGAACTTCTATAACTCAAAAGAAACAAACAAAACAAAAAAACCCCAAATAAACAGATTAAAAATTGGCAGAGGATCTGAATAGACATTTTTCCAAAGAAGACATACAGATGAACAATAGATACATGAAAAGGTGTTCAGCATCACTAATTACCAGGAAAATGCAAGTAAAAACCACAATGGGATATCATCTCTTACCTGTTAGAATGGTTATTATCAAAAAGACAAGATGTAGTTTTTTTTATTATTAGTTTTTATTGGAGTATAGTTGCTTTAACAATGTTGTGTTAGTTTCTGCTGTACAGCAAAGTGAATCAGCTATATGTGTATATATATCTCCTCTTTTTTGGATTTCCTTCCCATTTAGGTCACCACAAAGTACTGAGGAAAGTTCCCTGTGCTATCCAGTAGGTTCTCATTAGTTATCTATTTATACATAGTAGTGTATATTAAAAAACTACAATTTTTATTTTAAAAATAAAAAAATAAATTAGACTCTTTATTCCTGGCCCCTGTGGACCCACTCTACCACTCTCTACTTCATCAACTAGTTTTATTTTCTTCATATGATTTATCATTATTTGAGATTATTTATTTATTATAATGTTTGCTTTTTGTTGTCTATGACTTGCATCAGATTATAAACTGTGGGAGTAGTGAATAAACTGGTTTACCACCGGGGGGGAAAAACACAGAAATAACAAGTGTTGATGAGGAATGTGGAGGAAAGGGGAATTCTTGGCACTGTTGGTGGGAATGTAAATTGGTGCAGCCACTATGAAAAACAGTATGGAGGTTCCTCAAAAAATTAAAAATAGGACTACCACACAATCCCAGCAATTCCACTTCTGAGTATTTATCTGAAGAAAACAAAAGTGCTAACTCAAAAGATACATGCCCCCAAATCACTGCAGTGTTGTTTATAATAGCCAAGATATGGAAACAATTTATGTGTCCATCCATGGATGAATGGATAAAAATTGTGGTATGTGTACACAGTGGAATATTACACAGCTCATAAAAAAAGAATGAAATCTTGCCACCTGTGACAACATGGGTGGACCTCAAAGGCATTATACTAAGTGAATACGTCAGACAGAGGAAGGCAAATACCATATGATCTTTCTTATATGTGGACTCTTAAAAAATAGATAAACAAAAAAATTTAAATGCTGTGTGAATTAGTGATACAATAGATGAGGTTCTAGTTAACATAAGAAGGAAAATATATTTGAAGAGATTATGGATTTTCTCACTCTACTTATTCTGGACTTCCTACCACAAGGGAATCTTTTCTTGTTCCTATCCAGAAAAATGCACAAGGCAGGGTTATTTTAATTTGAATTTATTATTATTATGTGGGGTTATTTTCCTCTATGATATCAAGAATATGCCATGAAATTAATTTCATTCTTTTTTAAAAATGAGATGAAGCTTCAGTTCTTTACCAAGATTCTTCAAATGATTCATTCCATTCAAGAATATTTATTGAGCACTCACTTTGTTCAAGGTATAAAGACTGGTGACATAAGAGAGGACAGGGTAGAAGACATTGTTACTACTTACAAGACTTTATAGACTAGTTGTGCAGAGGATATGATGCCAACTGGTGATATGGCTGGCTGTGGTCCGGAGTCCCCAGGAGAGGCAGAACAGGGAGTTTGATAAAGCAAGAGCATCTAACAGATATTCTCATCTTTCAAAGCAACATTTAAGATGAGTAAGTTGTTAAGTATGTGGGAAAGAACAAGATTGTGTCTTTGGGAAATAAATGTCTGTTGGTAGGTGGTTAGGAGTACGTAGGAACTCTGAGTAGAGGTCCTTGCTTGCACACCCTAAATTCTGGAGAATTACCAAGTCAAGAGAAGCCAAGTGGGTTAGGATAAGAGGCAGTAGTCCCCAAAGTTATATTTTCTGATTCTAGGGCATAGCTGCTTCTCTCTGTTGGATTTACGTTCTTTTCTCTGAGAGGGTGGAAAAGATTTCCATTTATATCTATCCTTAGGGAGAGGAGCACTTGTAGAGATCTTATTTAATATAGTATTTGGGAATTTCAAACTGTTACCCTAGTTACACGCATCATATAACAAGTCTGCAAACTCTGGATAGAAACTTGCTTCTTCTGAGAGCTGCTATCTTTAGGCAGAATTTTTAAAAAGTACATTAATTTAGTGCTTAATTTTCAGAAAGAACTAGAAAATATTTCAATAATACACTCTGTTCAATTCTAGTTGCTCCTGGCCATGACACTCACAGATACAGAGTAGAACATCAATCCTTCAAACATTTCTGGCTCTATTCCCATCACTCTCACTTACTGATTTAGGGCTTCCAGCTTTCTGAAAGTTCACCTCTGAGTAAGATGACTGTCATTGGTAATGGGAAATGTATAAGTTTATGCTTGTTATACTGGTGTCTTGTCTTGTTTAGAGTTTGTCCTGGATTTCTTATTTTTTTAAACAAAGTATTGTTACTACTTGCTTAGATACAGCTATATGGATTTGGTAGACACCCCCTTTGTATATCTATTCTGCCTTGGTCTCTTCTAGTGTTATGTGAAATCCACATGCAGTGAATAGGGTTCTCACTTTAACACATGTTTACATCTGGAATTATGACCAGTGACAACTCATATCTCTTTTCCAACCCTTTCCAGACTCAATGTAACTAACAAGGACAGAATCCAGAGCTGATAAAACCAAGTATATGTGGACAGGAGTGCCTATTTTCTTCTTGGGTTGGTGGTAGGAAAAATATTTGGTGCTGCTGGCCACTTGATTGTCAACCTCTTCCCTCCTTGCCTGTACAATTTGGTTTTTTTTTCAAACAGGAAGACTCCAAAATTTATCCTACGTAAGCAAGGACGAAACTGACAAACTATATCACAGATCAATGGTGTACATTATTTAATTCTGAAATTCTATAATTAAACTTTGGAGTCAACTTACAGGAGAATATTTTTGATGGAACTATGATTTTTAATTGAATAAATGTATATTCTCTATGGAATGAATTTTGCTGCATACATTTCTGATGTAATGTTCAAAAGGTAATAGAGAAAAAGCTTTTTCTTGTAAAATTATTTTTAGGAGAAAAAGACTGAATGGAGGCAAAAAGACAGTAGAAATAGTTGGAGTAAGATATTTAAACACTGAAATTTCAACAGAAAATTAGAATTGAGAATATTCTCTATATAGGAGAATTTTTTCCTCTGAGTCTTCTAGGTATGTCAACATCTGTCTAGAGAATATCTTCCTAATTAATATATTATTGTCTACAGAAAAGAATCAATTTTAAGTCTCAACAATTTCAGGTTTCTAATTACAAAATTCAATTTTAAGAGGATTACATACAATTTTATGTAATAAAACATAATAGGGACCATTTTGAAACATATATTCTTCCAAATAAAATATACCATTGACATGGTATAATAAATAGATACAGAGGCTTCCCTGGTGGCACAGTGGTTAAGGGAGCAACTAAGCCCGTGCGCCACAACTACTGAGCCTGAGCTCTAGAGCCCGTGCACCACAACTACTGAGCCTGCGCTCTAGAGCCTGTGAGCCACAAATACTGAGCCTGAGTGCCACAAGTACTCAAGCCCATGCGCCTAGAGCCCGTGCTCTGCAAGAAGAGAAGCCACCGCAATGAGAAGCCCGAGCACCACAGGGAAGAGTAGCCCCCTCTTCCCGCAACTAGAGAAAGCCTGTGCGCAGCAATGAAGACCCAGTGCAGCCAAAAATAAATAAATAAATAAATAAATAAATAAATAAATAAAATAAATAAATAGATACAGCTAAAAAGATTGTGAATATATTCAAAGAATGATTGTTCTGCTTACATTATTTTTAATGTTCAGATAATAATTATAAAAAGTACTTTTACTTTGCTTTAATGTACCTGGATAAATGTTATTTTATTTTCTAAGAAAAATTTTCCTTTTGAAAACATTTTTTTGATAGAACTATTTTATAAGAACAACACTATGACAAAGCCAATTTATTAGTCAATAAACAAAAGTTTAAAATGATATGATTTTGGTTATTTTTAACAGCCCCTTTCACTCTCAGTTGTGTCCCTATTTGGATGGTAAATACCCTTCCTCCAAGCATATTTAGGAATTCCCTGGTCATGTCTTATAAACACTGCTATAAGTCGGTATCCCCAGGGTCCTGCTGAAACTCTGCATTTTCTGCCAGAGTCCACCACTATTCCATGAGGTGCGTATCTCTGCCAGGTGCTACTGTCACCTGGTAGAAACCATGGTGTCATGGCATTGGGCAGGCAGTGGTGTCCTGTAGCACAGACTGGTATGCTGCTTGCTGATGCAGATGCAGCACCACAGTGCTGGCCAAGCATCCCTGATGGTTCCTTGACTTTGACTGGACCAAAGCTGACCTTCAGATCAGAGGAGAAGTGGGAGAGACATGTTATCTCCCCTTTGTCTTATGCTCTCTAAGAGGGTCTTAAAGCAGTGTGGTTTGTGCTTCTATGATTTGTAGTGTTTTTAGTGAATTTGTGTTTTAAGTTTTGCTTGGTGTCTGTCTGTTGCTATGGTGTGTCTAAGGACTTTTGTGGGGACAAAGTGCACTACAGTGTACCCACAATCACTGCTTCCCTCTGGCGCTTAGAGTCAATCTTCTTTTTAATTAGTTCCCTCCCAGGTCCCCCTGCAAATAGACGCTTGTCAGGCCATCCCCCAAGTTTACCAGACATTTCCAGATATGTCTCAGATTCAGCAGAGGCATAACTTGTGTTGTTTCCTAAGAGGCTTTTAGCTCCCTTGCAAATAGGCTTCTCTTAAATTTGTCTTAACAGCTAAAGTCTGAATTCCCACAGTGGGCACAGCCTAAACTCAAGTGGAGAGTTCCATTATATGAAGAATTTAACAAGTAACAAAATGTTTAGATAAGCTGTTTAACTTGAGGGCATTCAACAAGTGTCTATCAGGTGTCTACAATGGAACAGGCATAATATTAGCCAGTTATACAAAGATCTCTAAGTTACAGTCTTCATCTTCAAGTAATCCAGTGTAACAGACAGATGCATATTAATGGGTAATTATTATACATTGTGGTAAGTTATGTAATAGCAGGATATGTGAAGCACAGTGATAACATTATAACACAGATTTGCATATGCACAAAGAGAAAGAGGTATGAAAGAGGAAACTATGACTTCAGATTTCTGGAGTGTTGAGGTATGTTTATGGTGGAGAGGAGGGAGTGAAGGTAATGGTGTGGAATGCAGGTTGAAAGGTGGACATGGGTCAAATACAAATACTGCATTCCATGCTAAAGAACTTCAACAATTTAGAATATCTGGAAGATTTAAAACATATTAAGGGAAGTAAGTCAGACAGAGAAAGACAAATATCATGATATTACTTATTTGTGGAATCTAAGAAAATAATATAAATGAACGTATTTACAAAACAGAAATAGACTCACAGACATAGAAAACAAACTTATGGTTACCAAGGGGATAGCAATGGTGGGGAGGGAGGAGAGGTAAATTAGGAGTTTGGGATTAACATATATACACTACTATATATAACACAGATAAACAACAAGATCCTACTGTATAGCACAGGGAACTATAATCAATATCTTGTAATAACCTATAATGGAAAAGAATCTGAAAAAACGAATCTATCATTTATCATCTATCATCTATCTATTTATCTATCTATCATCTATCTATCTATCTATCTATCTATCTATCTATCTATCTATCTATCTATCTATCATCTACCTATCTATCTAATCACTTGCTGTACACATGAAACTAACACAACATTGTAAATTAACTATACTTCAATTTAAAAAATGGTTTAAAAAAAACATGACAGAGACTTGATCTTATATGTGTTTTAGAGAAATTACTCCTGTTGGAGGGGGTGGATATGGATTAGATTGCACATGTTACCCCACAGAATGGACACAGAAAGATGGAGTATTGCAATCGTCTAGGCAAGAGTTGATGAATAATGCACAATGGGAATGGAGAGGATATTTCGGGAGGACGTTTGCATTATTTAGAAGGCAGAATAAATAGGACTCACTGAGTAGATATGGATGTTGTATGTGAGAGAGGTGGGAGTCTTTGAAGAATCCTGGATTTCTGATCTGGATTTCTATATGGTGACATACTTAAAACTACTTGAAACAGGGAATGCAGGATAAGAGAAGTTTCAGGGAGGAGAAATAATGCATTCTCTGTTGTAAATGACTAGTTAAAGAATAGGGCAAGAATGGAAAAAGGAGATGAAAATGCAGGGAAAGAAAATAGAAGAGACAGGAAAAATAAATATTGACAGAGACAGGCAGAGACAGAAAAATGATGTAAGAGAAAGTCATAAAAAGATTCAGAGTGAGACTTCTCTGGTGGTCCAGTGGTAAAGAATCCGCCTTCCAATTCAGGGGATGCAGGTTCGATCCCTGGTTGGTGAACTAAGATCCCACATGCTGTGGGGCAACTAAGCCCGAGTGCCACACTACTGAGCTCATGCGCCTCAACGAGAGAACCCGCATGCTGCAAACTACAGAGCCCATGCACCCTGAAACCCGCGCCCCACAACTAGAGAGAGGGAAAAAAAAAAAAAACCCTGCAGGCCGTAACTAGAGAGAAGCCCAAGCGCCACAACGAAGAGACCGCGCACCAGAATGAAAGATCCCACATGCCTCAACGAATATCCTGCATGCTGCAACTAAGACCCGAAGATTCAGAGTGACATCCATCTTTTAAAAAGATTCAGAGTGACACCTAGATTTGTATTGAGAAGTAATTTCATTATCAGTTCTTGGTAATATGGCTGTTTTAATATTGCTACTATAGGAATTGCTGTTCTTTTTTTTTTTTTCATGATTAAAGGTTGAAAAAGATAAAGATTTAATCTCTGAATTGGAGAAAAGTGACGAATGGTATGGAAAAGGGAGAGAAAAGTAAACAGAGACCAAGCTTGGTTATTCTGCAGTAAAACCTGTGTTTATCAATGATGTCAGCTCTTGCAAAGGAATTTGCATCTTTAAGATTAGTATTTTAGAAAAGCCAATTTAATTTTTCACTGGACTCATATTCAGTTAAGGTATTGGAAACTGAGGCACTAGAAAGATGGGATACATCTTTGGCTGTTTTTAAGTTTCTTTCATGGACTGGATAGGTAGCCATATCTTCTTGTAAAGGCACAAATAAGACATAGAATCATAGAAGATTGGAAAGAATTCACATAGATTGGTTTCCAAACACTGCTTCCATTATTGCTTCAACATAAAAATAATCACTCAAGCTTGCCTGGCCAAGTGTTCTCACATTCACAGAACTGTTTTGGTGGGATTGATTTTGGAGTGAATATAACACTTCTAAATAAACAAACCAAGAGATATTTACAAAGAACTGGGTCTTCTGTTCAGGGAATACACGCCCTGTCAAAACTATGAACCTTACTACAGTCAACATTTTAAAACTGTTAAAGAAAAATAAAAATTGTTCTGAGTTTTGCCTCAGCAGGTCACTATGCACCAAAAGTATTCTCTCTGAATTTTGCTCTGAAATCACCAAGGGCAGATATATTTTGAAATATGATTTGTATTAGAATATCCAGTCAATTGGATGCAATTGATTTTCAGTTCCTGAAACTGTGACTTCAAATTTAATCAATGCAGAGTAGAGGATCAGTAATTAAACAGTAATGATTTTTTTTCAAGTGGAGGTAGTTTAATATTATTCTAAATTGCTTTGCTGTGAGTGGGTTTGGGCTCTTAATGATTTTGTAAATGATTTTGGGAACAAAACCAAGCTTTCAATTACATTATTATTTCAGGCCTTATTATATAGAGTTTAAACAAAGGTATACAAACCTATCACAGAAAAAGTATGTGACAACCTGAGAATTACTTTACTAACTTGTGAGATAGCCTCTTCAGAAAAAGAAGGATCCAATGATTGTTTAATCATTCACCTGCCAACTCATATGAGATATGCATGAAAAGCAAACAGTTGTTCTGGGCAGAAGAACAAAAACAGACAAGAAATGAGCAAGTTTTCAACCAGATTGCTCTTCAACATAGCAGGTACTGTAGATTCTTATTCTAGCAGTTTGGAAACACTAGGAGACCATATCCATAGTTATAGTCACCAGAAGGTGGGGATTACTTTCTTCATTTTGTGGTAATCTTGGGATGTTGGCCTAAAACATGTAGGCTGTGGTGCTATGAGGGAGCCTTAATGGTTCAATGGTGGTCAAATTGCTTTGGAGGGAAGACTGGATTATCTGTTAGTGACACACTGATCCGTATGCTCTCCGAACCTTACGTGGAGAAAAGTTAAACAACAAAATTTAAGCAATACAGCATGATTGAACTCTGCTGATCACAAAGGTTGATGTGGTTGATAATGGGAAAATTAGTGAGAGGGTGGTTTCAGTATCCCAAACAAGAGTCTCTCTAGGCGTCTGTACCATTTCAGCCTGACCACCTACAAGAAAAGGATGGGGTACAGTGGTGATAGTTCAGATAGAACTTAATAGTTCAGGCCATGCATACACGCACCTAGGGCAAACTAGTTGTAACCCGTTGAAATTTGGTGTGAAACATGGAGTATCATGAGCTACTTATTTACTACAATCAAACGGTTCTTTCTCTTGCATGGTGCTGTAAAATCAATATGGATTTTAAAATTTTACTTAGTTTGTAATGTAATTGAATGCATAGGCAATGCCTAAATACATCTAGAGGATTTTATAGAAAATCCCAGACATTAAATAATTTCACACACAAATATTTAAATGTTTCTCTAACACGAGACCTTAAAAAAACATAAATAATGTTAACATATTTCTCAATATCATCTAACACCTAGTCCATGTTCTATTTTCCCTCATTGTCTCAAAAATATCTTTTTGTACTTTGTTGGAATCAGGATCTGGACAAGACACACACATTGCATTTGGTGGTTATTTCTCTTAAGTTTCCTTTCCTTTTTACTTTCCTTTTAATCTGTAATTTCTCTTTTTTCTTCCTTCCATTAACTTGTTGAGCAAATTGGGTCATTTGTCCTGTAAAATTTCTCAGGTTTTGGATTTAGCTTATTGTTTCTTCTGATGTTGTTTAACATGTTCCTGTTCCTATATTCCCTGAATTTTCTATAAATGAGGTTATATTTAGAGGTTTGATTAAGTTCCTTTTTAAAAAACATACTCTTCAATAGTGCTGGAGTCATGAATCTACTGGAGATATCATTTTTTTTTCACTGTTCAAATTGTCGAATCTTTAGCCAGGGGGAATGACCGCTCAAGTTCTTTAAATATGAGCCCAGTTGTTTTCATCATCTCTTTACTGTCAGGTACAAGCAAGATACTATAGGCTTATTTTGTATATTTTCTTATTCCAGACCTGAAATCAGTGATTTCTCAAAATGCTCTGGTTTTTTTTTAGTGGGTAATTGTGTTTAGAGACCACAATCTGGACACTGAGGGTTTTTATTGCTATTGGGTTGTCATTTTTAGGCCTCTTTAGTGGACAGAGCTAGGAAATAGGTATATTTTGTGAAGAGAAAAATAAATAATGAGTATACTAATGTTTCAAATTCAAATTTATTTATTCAATATTTTTTAGTATTCCATTTTAATTTATCTATTGTGATTTTGACTATCTCTTTGTATAGTGTTTTTAGTAGTTTCTAGGGCTTAAAAATAATTTTCACAGTCTACTTGGAATCAATAATTTACAACTTAAATTAGAAGATCCCTTTTGCCTTCTTCCCTTTATGCTACATTTGTGTTGTATATTATACCTACAAACATTATACATATATGTACGAACATTATAGATCTATAATGATCCCTTTTGCATTCCTTTTTTTATGCTACAGTTGTGTTATATATTATACCTATACACATAAAGCATCACAACAATGCTATAGTTTTTGCTTTCAACTATCAAGTTTAAAGTTTCAACTGTCAGTTTAAAGTGCTAAATAGAAGAAAAATGGTCTATTACAGCGGTCCCTAACCTTTTTGGCACCAGGGACCGGTTTTGTGGAAGAGAGTTTTTCCAGGGACCAGCAGTCGGGGAGCGTGTGTGGTTTCTGGATGATTCAAGCGCATTACTTTTATTGTGCACTTTATTTCTATTATTATTACATTGTAATATATAATGAAATAATTATACAACTCACCATAATGCTGACAGGAGATGGAGCTCAGGAGGTAATGTGAGCGATGGGGAGCAGCTGTAAATGCAGATGAAGCTTCCCTCGCTCTCCTGCTGCGCGACCCTGGCTCCTAATAGGCCACAGACTGGTACCAGTCTGTGGCCCGGGGGTTGGGGACCCCCGGTCTATTATATTTACCCAGATACCTCTTCTATTGTGGTTTCTTCATTCCTGAAGGCCCAAGTTTCCCTTCTGTCTGAAAAGCTTCTTCAACAATGTTTAGAGCAGGTCTACCCGATACGAATTCTGTTAGTTTCATCTGAGTATGTCTTTATTTTGCCTTTATTCCTGAAGGATATTCTTGCTGGATATAGATTTGTGTTGACAGTTATTTCCTTTTAGCACTTTAAAAACATCGTGCCACTTACTTCTGATCTCTGTATGGTTTCTGATTAGAAATTCAGTCATTCAAATTGTGTGTCGTTTTCCTCTGACTGCTTTAACGTTATTTGTTTTTATTTTCCTGCAGTTAATTATGGTCTGGGCATGGGTTTGTTTGAACTTATCTTCTTTGGGGTTCATTTAGATTTTTAAAACTGTACATTTGTCCTTCACCAAGATTGGGAATTTTTAAAGCCATTATTCTTCAAAGATTTTTTTCAGCATTCCATTCTTTAGCCATTCCTTCTGAGTCTCTGAAAACATGACTGTTAGACCTTCTGTTATTGTCTCAGTGGTCCATAAGGCTGATCATTTTTTTCAATCTTTATTCTTTCTGTTGTTCCTATTGGATCATTTTTAATGATCTATCTTGTCTTCAAGTTTATAATCTCTTTCCTCTGTCATATCCATCTGCTATTGAGTCCATCCAATTAGATTTTTATTTTGGTTGTCATGTTTTTCAGTTCTACAATTCCCATTTGGTTCTTTCCATTTCTATTTGGTTCTTTTTTATGTTTTCTCTTTCTTTGCTGAAACTTTTATTCTAACATATGCTGCAAGAATGTTTGCAATTGCTTGTTCCAGCATACTTTAAAGTCTTTGGCAGATAATTCCAGCATCTATGTTAATAGTGTGTCTGTTGGTGTCTGTTGATTGTTTTTTACCATGTGACTTGAAATTTTTGTGGGTCTTCAAATGCTGAGTAATTTTGGATTGTTCCCTAAATATTTTGAACATTATGCCGTGAGACTCTGTGTCTCATTTAAATTCTGTGGAGAGTGTTGACATTTTTGTTTTAGCAGGCAACAGACCTGGTTAGTTTCAGGCTGCAAGTTCCAACCTGAGTTTTATGGGTGATAATTCCAATGTCAGTTTACTTTTTAAAGCCTTTGTAGTGCTCTTTGGATCTGTCTTGGGTGTGTGCCATCCAGCAGTCAGTCTATAACCTAGGCATTGGTATATCTATTTGTTTCTTTCTCAACATTGCTGCCATGGTAATTAGGATTAGAGCCATGCATCTTTAATCTCCCCCCAGTACTTTCTGATTTCTGAGACTCTCCTTTTTGTCCTCTGGCCAGAAACTTGGGGCTCTAGTTACCCTGCTTTGTTGTGTTCTGTCACTCACCTCTGTGACTGAGTCTGTGTTCTGCCTCAAGCAGAGGGGGGGAGAAAGGGTTGAGGGGGAGAGAGAGAATACATAGGGGCTTGCCTCACACTTCAGAACTGCAGCTCCACCTACCAGAGAGGAGGGTGGCCTCCTTAGCCCTTGTGGGTTCTTGTGGCTCTTGCGGCTCTTGTGGGTTCCTGTAGCTGTCAGTGACTCCCCACCACAGGATAGCCTGGTGACTGGGGAGCTAGAGAAGGAGAAAGGGGGAAAAAGCCAGGGGATTTTTATATTTCCTTTGAGTGTCACGAGTACCTTTTTCTGACCCTCAAGGGAGAGCCTGTGGGCTTCTCCATCTGTATCACAGTGCTCACTTCTGGCTTTTTGGCTGTGGTGAACTCAAGAAAGGGTATACCAGAAAACTGGTAAACTCACAATTGATTCTATGATTCTTTGAATTCTGGTAACACTTGCTGTTATTTACAAAGTCTTCAAATATGTGCCTGTGCATTCTGTCCAGGTTTTATAGTTACATTCAGTGGGAGGAAAAGGATGAAGCATGCTTATTCTATCTCAACTGGAACCTGAATTTTTAAAATTTCATTTCATTTTTACTTGTGTAAAACATTATGTGGTTCCAAAGACAAAACTATGAACAAGATGAGCACTTAACAAAAATATGAACACTTAACAGATGTCAAGTTTCTATCCCTTTTTTTTCCTCCCCCAGAGGTAACCATATTTTAGTTTTTATTATCCTTTCATTTTTTTTTTTTTTATTAAGATTTTTTTTTTTTTTTTTTTTTTTTTTTTAAATTTTTGGCTGCGTTGGGTCTTCGTTGCTGCACGTGGGCTTCCTCTAGTTGCGGTGAGCGGGGACCACTCCTCATTGCGGTGCGCGGGCCTCTCATTGCAGTGGCCTCTCCCGTTGCGGAGCACTGGCTCCAGGCGCACAGGCTTCAGCAGTTGTGGCTCACGGGCTCTAGAGCACAGGCTCAGCAGCTGTGGCGCACGGGCCCAGCCGCTGCGCGGCATGTGGGATCCTCCCAGACCAGGGCTCGAACCCGTGTCCCCTGCATTGGCAGGCAGATTCTCAACCACTGCGCCACCAGGGAAGCCCCAATCCTTTCATTTTTTTAAAAAAATTTATTTATTTATTTTATTTATTTATTTTTGGCTGCTTTGGGTCTTCCTTGCTGCGTGTGTGCTTTCTCCAGTTGCGGTGAGCGGGGGCTACTCTTCGTTGCGGTGCGTGGGCTTCTCATTGCGGTGGCTTCTCTTGTTGCGGAGCACGGGCTCTAGGCGCGCGGGCTTCAGTAGTTGGGGCACGAGGACTCAGTAGTT
Organism: Balaenoptera musculus; assembly: GCF_009873245.2. Lineage (NCBI taxonomy): Eukaryota > Metazoa > Chordata > Mammalia > Artiodactyla > Balaenopteridae > Balaenoptera > Balaenoptera musculus. Next base: position 116,662,556 of record NC_045786.1, read on the forward strand.
GTGGCTTTTGGGCTCTAGAGCGCAGGCTCAGTAGTTGTGGCGCACGGGCTTCATTGCTCCGCGGCGTGTGGGAACTTCCCGGACCAGGGCTTGAACCCTTGTCCCCTGCATTGGCAGGCGGATTCTTAACCACTGCGCCACCAGGGAAGCCCCTTTCATTTTTTAATATTAAAATAAGTATTTATATTTGCATTCTTTCTTCCTTCACTTCTTACACAAAAGTTAACATACTACAAATACTCTTCTGCATCTTGCCCTTTTTCACTTACTTAATTATATATTCTTATAATAATTCCACAGCAGTATATAAAGATTTTCCTTATTCCTTTTTAAGACTGCATAGTGTTACCTTGTATGAACTTACCATTCTTTTTTCTAGTCTCTTATTTGTGGAAATATGCATTATTTCTGGACTTTGGTTTTTACTAATCAATATAGACTTTAAACCTAACTTTCTTATTCATTTTATTTGGGAAAATGGAAGAAGCCTTCACAGTGTTTTTTGTAACCCCAATCATTTTGCCTTCAAGATGTAGTTTATAGCCAATGCCATAAATCTCTTGGTAATAATTCATAGATTAATTACACATGCAACAAGACTAAGATATTTGAATGCTGGAATTTGCTCATAGACACTGTCTTTAATGGTAAACCACTCCTGGTGGTAATTATTTGCGAATAGCTTGAATTCCTTAAGTAGTTTTCCTACTGGTATTTTGGGGGAGGTAAAAACCTGTCAGTTTGTCAGCACTGAATTGGTAACAGAAAATAGGAAATAGAGCATTTAAGAGAGAGAAGAGCAGACATAATGGTGATGATTGGTAGTAGTGAGGTTGCTCCACAAAATGGAGTATAGTAATATGGATATTGGATGTGAAGAAAACTGAGTCCAGTGAAGGAGTCACTACGTCTAAGAGGCAACATACAGCAGGGTGTGGGAAACTAGAAAGCAGAAGGTCTGGGATAAGTTGAAGGCAGCTCTTTGCTGCTGTAGTACTTTTTCAAAAGTCTTTGATCCCACTCCCATGGGCATATTTCAGTTGCTGTTTAAGGGGACAGCCCAATATTTGGTATTTCCCACCTCTCCATCTGTAGTTTTCTGTTTTTTTAAAAAAGATTTATTTATTATTTATTTATTTTTGGCTGCATCAGGTCTTAGTTGCAGCATGCAGGATCTTTGTTGAGGAAAGTGGGATCTTTCGTTGTGACACACGGGCTTCTCTCTAGTTGTGGCGTGTGGATTCTCTCTCTAGTTGTGGTGTGTGGGCTTCTCTCTAGTTGTGGTGTGCAGGGTTTTTTTTTTGTCTGCTCTAGTTGTGGTGCGCAGGTTCCGGGGCACGTGGGCTCTGTAGTTTGCAGCATGCAGGTTCTCTAGTTGAGGCACAAGAGCTCAGTAGTTGTGGCGTGAGGGCTTAGTTGCCCTGCAGCATGTGGGATCTTAGTTCCCTGACCAGAGATTGAACCTGCGTCCCTTGCATTGGAAGGCAGATTCTTTACCGTTGGACCACAAGGGAAATTTCTCCATCTCTAGTTTAAATGCAAGCTTATGTGAAAGATAGGTTAATTTTTCTGTTTCATCAGTCTGAAGATGTGCATCAGAAGGTTGTTCCCCCATCCCTTTTTTCCTAACTTTAATGCTTCCAATATAGGAAATGATGTAATCTGGGAATTTCAGTGGCATATAGTTCAGGAATTTCATATTCAGTATTGCTTTTAGGGTGATAGACAAATATGTAGGAGTAATATTTGAGCAGAAGACTCCAGCATGGCCTACCTAATGACATAATTAAGAATTTGAGAAGAGATTATGAGAAAGAAGGTCCATAAGAAGCTTGTGATTAGCACAAATTTTAAGTAGTTAGCAGCAGAAGTAGTTGTGGGACTTCTTGACTCCTGTAGTAACAGTAAGGGTTCCATTCTCAGTTTCTGCTGGAGTCTGACCCTTAGGTGACATAATTCTTGAGCAATGTCCATACCCTCACACTTCAGACTTTTATAGCTAAGAACAGTTCTAACATTAAACTTGAAATATTTCTGATAAGATTGTGATTTGCATTCATCATAATGTTATAGCTTGAGAACAGAAACCTTTAACTGCTTCCCATTTTGGAAGTGTCTTATGAGTCTATTTTCTAGCATAAAGTAACTCAGCCATGCCTGCCTTTGGCTGAAGAAAAGAAAGTGATACAAACTTAAGTAGTCTAAAGAAAGAGTGAAATACCTGCTTTGCTCTTAGAGTAGCATATGTTATAGATGGCATGTGTATATTCTTGCATGGAGAAATTCTGGTACTGATAGGGACAAAGTAGGTGATTAGATAGTTAATCCCACTAGGGGATTGTAAGTAAAGAAAAGAGTATGGGAGACCCCTGTAAGCTAATGATCATTCAAGAAAGCAGGTTTGCTTAGCAGCAAAACCATGCAACAGAAGCATGAGACATGCCCCCAAACAGTAAAGCCATGATGGAATGAGACCCACATCCTGCCCAGTGATGTCAGTAAGTTAATGATTCCTAGGACACACACCTCTGTGCACATTAAAAACAGAAATATAAGGAAAAGGTGACATTATACTAAAACCTGAGATGATTTACCATTTTTAGCATATGTCACCACTTTTTTGCTCATTTCCATTGTGCCATGACAGTCCTGGATTGACCATGTAGGGACAAGAAAACTTCCCTGCCTGACATGGAGGACGAATTGATGATGAAAGCATGATGTCTACTCAAGAATGAGGAAGAAGGTGGTTTCCTCCCCCTCCCCACTTTTCCTTTGATTATAAAACTGTAGCCCACTAAGTTCTTGGGGCATGATACCCTCTCGCCTGCCCGCTTTTAAGCCTCTCAAGCATCCTATTCTAATAAATCACTTCTCATATATCACTTTGCCTCTCACTGAATTCTTTCTGCACTGAGACATAAAGAATTGGGGCTCCTCAGAGCCCCCCAAGATGCATTTCAGCAGTTGCAGTACCCCTAAAATTGTGGCACTGAAATGTCAATTTGGTATTTTGCTTTTATCACATGGATACCTGAACGTTGTTCTTCTGGAAATTATTCCCAGTTCTTCTGCTGTTGATACTATAGTGCCATATTTGTCATCTTAGAAATCCAGGTCATTATGAAGTATTGAGACGTCCAAAGGTGTACAGAATTTCCAAGCTGAAGGTAATCAACTTGACATAACCATTAAGATGTAACGATCATTTGGTAACATCTTCAAGCATCTGGTGATAATAGAGGGGGTGAAGAAAGGGAATGAATATTTATTGAACATTTGCTGTTTGATGGGTGATCTGTTAAGTGCTTTTCATAAATATCTTATATAATATTCATAATAAAACTTTAGGGGTAGGTATTACTATATTAATTTTTAAATCAGGAAGGTGGAGTTCCAAAAGTCTAAACAACTTTCTTAGTGTTACATAGACCATAAGTGGTGGGTAAGTGTTTGAATTCAGGTCTGTTAGCTTGGGTTCCTCCCACCATGCCTCACTGAATTCCTTAGTCTTTAAAAGACCCTGAACCTCAGTAGGAGTGGTAAAATGCTGCTTAGTAGGGGCTGGATATCGGTGTTATGTAAGAGTCTTGTAATATTCATAAATCTCACCTTAACTAGCACATTTGATATGTTTATTTACTATATATGACTGATTGAAAGACACTGTTAAAATGTTCAGTACTTTTAGAGTAAAATACATAAATTTAATTTTCTAGTGAATTGTTACTGTAGCTAAATACAGACAGAATAACACTGGTTTCTTTTCATAAATTGAAATCCTGAGTGTTTTGAATGTAAGCAAAAACTGTGAAATTTTAGAACTCTATTATGGTATCCTTATGACTTGGAATATCCTATGACAGAAAAATGTGTTTTAAGGATCCCTTTCTAATCAGACATCAGGATGATGTTGGCTTGGCAAGGGAGCAGCCTTTGTGTTAGGTGATAAAAGCTCTCAAAGTCTTGACTATGGTTTAAATAAGACAAACTTGAAGTAGAGGGTCACATGATTTACAGATATGAACTCTTTCCATCTCTAGAACTCTTTACCATCTTTGATAACAAGAAGTAGAGCTTCAAAGCTTAGAGCTCTGTGGGAAGCCAGGCAGGTAGGACTGCTGTGATGAGTTCTTCTGAGCTTACTTTAATATGCCTCAAGTGAGTAAGTATCTATAGACAGCCAGAAAGGACAGGTAGTTAAGATTGTGTTAAAAAATCCTCATTTTATTATACCTTCTGATTCTAAATCAAGGATGAGGCAACAAAAGCCTCTTGGATCTAGGAGTGCAAGGAAAAGTCTGAAAGAGGATTTTTTATTTTGCCCAGTGTGTTCCAATACATAGATATCTGTCTTCTTTTAAGCACCTGGATGTTGAGAGCTTAATGTAATTGACCTCATACAGGTTGTGATGAAAATTGGAAACTCTATGTCATGCTGAGAGCTATGTTTCATCAATAACTTGGACCTGGCCTGGGGGTCAGCTCTCAAAACCTGAAAACATACATCTATTTATTTCCCAAAGTACATTACTTAGAACACTATCCCTATAAGACATTTGTAGGAAAAAAAAGTTCCATAGTTAAATTTGTTTGGGAAACACTGTAGGAGATATATCTTCCTGTTAGAAAATTATAATACATTTTATCATATTAAATAAGATTTCTGATAATTTAAATAATTTGTTTTTAATTTGAAAAACAAAAGCAAAAAAAATGGTTTAACTTTGTTGAATAGTCATTCCAATGGGATCTCTCCTATTAAGATTTCGTAGAACTAGTAATTAAGGCAGTATGTTTTCAGCATAAAAGTAGACAAGTAGACCAATGGGATAGAATACAGAGTCTAGTAACAGACCCTCACAGTAATTAATGATGAAGGTGAAACTGCAGTACAGTGGATAAAGTATGGTCTTTTCATTGAAAGGTACTGGGTCAATTAGTTGTCCACAGGAGGAAAAAAAAGATCCTTCCTCATATCTAAATATGAAAGATGAAACTATGACTTTTAGGAGAAAATATAGGAGGCTGTCTTTATGACATGGAGGTTAAATTTTTCTTAATGGGAGACATAAAGGAAAAAGAATGGTAAATTGCCCGCATTTAAATTAAGAATTCTGCTGAAGACTGGGACAACATATTTGTACTATATATATGTGACAAAAATTTTTAAAAACTGCTGTTGCTGTTGTAAAGCAGTGTCAAAAAGGCAGACAATCCAATAGAAAAAGTGGACAAAATATTTGAACAGAGAAGATATTTAAAGCACCAACAGAGATATGAAAAAGTACTCAAATTCACTAGTCAGCAGGAAAAGGTACTCAAAAGGAAAAGGCAGTTCACTAGTCAGCAGGAAAAAGGTACTCAAATTCAGTAGTCAGCAGGAAAAAGCACCAAAATGTGGTTACAAAGGAATGGCTAAAATAAAAACAGAAAATTTTAAGATTCTCAAGGATGTAAACCAATGGCAGTGCTCATCCACTGTTGGTAGAAGTGTAAATTAGTGTAACCACTTTGGAAAACTGGTTGCAATATTATTAAAGCTAAACAGATGCTTACCTTATGCCCCAGCAATTCTACTCTTAGTCTATCCAACAAAAAACGCATATATACGTTCAGCAAAAGGCCAGGTGCTAAAGACATGGACATATTGATAGCAGTACTCCTTGTTAGGATCTGCAAACTGGAAAACAACTCAAATGTTATCAACAGTAGAATGAATAAAGTGTGGTAAATTCACACAGTGAAATGTAATAGCAATGAGAATAAACAACTATAACTACAAAGAATAACATGGGTAAATATCACAAATCTAATTTTGAGCTATAACAGGCAGACACAAAAAAGTACATACTGGATGATTTATTATCAAGTTTAGACAGGCAAAATGAATTTATGCTATTAGATATCGGACAGTGTTTACTCTGGAAGGGGACTCAAAGGGGCTTCTGGGGGTGCTAGAAATGGTTTGATCAGGGTGTTGGTTTCACTTTGTGAAAATCCATTGAGCAATGTATTTACAATTTGAGTATTTTTCTGAACGTTTGATATACTAAAATTAAAAGTATCCTTAAAAAGGCATTTATATCAAAACAAGAATTTACTTAAAAAAGATTCTTAGATCTAGCCTCCCAAGGAACACACTTTGGGAAATGCTGACCTATTCACACACTGATATTGATATATATTGTTCAAATCTTATTTTTTAATTGAAATAATATCGGATGAAATGATATTCAAAGGAGAACTTTAATGGACACTTTTTCCAATTAATGTTCAAATTTATCGTTATTTATGTATTGAAGATAGCACTAAATGATAAATTATGGAGAAAACATTTAATGAGCATTTGAAGACTAATGAAAGAAATAATGCATTTTAATTATATAAATTTTAAAACAAGATCAAACTTAGATTGTTTTTTTAGTTTGGAGCAATAGAAAATGTAAACTTTCTTTTCTTTTCTTTTTTTTTTTTTTTACTTGAAAGAAACAGTCTGCATGACTGCAGTTTTTGTTTTTGTTTTTGTTTTTTTTAACTTTGGGTTTATTTATTTATTTATTTATGGCTGTGTTGGGTTCTTCGTTTCTGTGCTAGGGCTTTCTCTAGTTGTGGCAAGTGGGGGCCACTCTTATCGCGATGCGCGGGCCTCTCATTATCGCGGCCTCATCTTGTAGCGGAGCACAGGCTCCAGACGCGCAGGCTCAGTAATTGTGGCTCACGGGCCTAGTTGCTCCGTGGCATGTTGGGCTCTTCCCAGACCAGGGCTCAAACCCGTGTCCCCTGCACTGGCAGGCAGATTCTCAACCACTGCGCCACCAGGGAAGCCCGAAAATGTAACTTTCAATAACTTCATAAATGTATAAAAAGTATTCTTCAGCAAACAGCAATTTTGGTGGATTTACTTATGATAATCCTATTTTGTTACTTAGATTTCCTTTTATCATTGAAATGTTAGTTAATCTAGTTTATACAATATATTCCTTTCCCAGTCCCTTAATATGTGTTTTGCTATTTTAGAGACATTTTTGATGACAGAGTGGATGCCTGGATCTTGTGTAGATGCTTTTCTCTTACACTAATTAAATAATTAAATCACTTGCTCCAGAATGTTGAAATGCCAAATGTCAGTTTCTCTGCTTCCACAGACTTCATACCCTGACAGCCAACAATGCTTTCTGTGTTTGACATTCAGAAATTGGAGAGAATAAGTCAGGACCCTGGTGAGGTGATTTGCATTTTAAACAGCTAGGAGTGAAAAGAGAGGAAGGAGATGTGCCCCTGTGGTAATTTCTCTTAGGTATTTTCTGTGGTTCTCTTAAGACATTTTGTTATTTAAGAGATAATAAATGCCAGACTAGTTGATCCTATCCCAACTTTACTTCTCTTGTAGTAATCCCTCTGGGAAGTTATAGGAATCTGAAAGTCTGGCTATTCAAAAAGTACATATCATATTTATAATATAGTCAAATGAGATCATTATACTTATTGTCATGGTGCACATTTTTAAGAGAATTAGAATCATTGATTATGACACAAATTTTTTTGTGGTAACAGCTTTACAGTGTCCCTGCTTAAATTACTTTTTATTTAGCAGATTTATAATTGGAAAATTCATTTCACATAAAAATGTAATTTTTTTTTAATGTGGACCATTTTTAAGGTCTTTATTGAATTTGTTACAATATTGCTTCTGTTTTATGTTTTGGTTTTTTTTGGCCACAAGACATGTGGGATCTTAGCTCCCTGACCAGAGATCGAACTTGCACCCCCTGCCTTGGAAGGTGAAGTCTTAAATACCTGACCGCCAGGGAAGTCCCAAAAATGTAATATGTATAGTTAGTTCTTTTTACTTAGGTTACAAGGAAAGGACTTAGGTTTAAGTCTTTTTACTTAGGTTTAGAAAATTAAAAATATTAATTCAATGACAAATTTTTTAAAAATAAATTTATTTATTTTTATTTATTTTATTTTTGGCTGCATTGGGTTTTCGTTGTCAGCGGGCTTTCTGTAGTTGCGGTGAGCGGGGGCTACACTTTGTTGCGGTGCATGGGCTTTTCATTGTGGTGGCTTCTCTTGTTGCAGAGCACAGGCTCTAGGTGCGCAGGCTTCAGTAGTTGTGGCACGCGGGCTCAGTAGTTGTGGTACGCGGGCTCAGTAGTTGTGGCATGTGGGCTCTAGAGCACAGGCTCAGTAGTTGTGGTGCACAGGCTTAGTTGCTCCGTGGCATTTGGTATCTTCCAGTACCAGGGCTCGAACCCGAGTCCCCTGCATTGGCAGGCGGATTCTTAACCACGGTGCCACCAGGGAAACCCAATAACAAGTTTTATATTAGTCAATTATATGTTAATTTTTCTCTTCAGTAGAAATGTTTACCTTATATTTTGACGAATATATTTGTTTGGGTTTTATCACCTGTATTTTCTCCTCCTTACCTGTTGCGGAAGGTGCAAATGATGCCAGTAAAATGACCAAAAGGGAGAGAAGGAAGGAGGAACAGCAACAGCAACAGTGACAGCAGCAAGGGGTCAGGCAAAATTAGCAAATTTAATAATTCGTATCTAAATAACCACGTCACAGGTCAAATCTCCAAATGGGACCTCTATGGGAAATTACCCTTTTGTTGCTGTACTGAACTTTTATGGAAATAAATATTATTAGAGGTGGGGGAGTTCCCATCTCTTGTCATTGACTTCCTGAGCCAGCAGTAGGTAATTGATGGGTGGTGACAACTTCATGGAGTGCAGTGAAAATGGTTGTAAAGTGATTACAGAGTAATATCCATGAGCTGGATGCCATCAGAGGATGCCTAATGGTGTCACCATTGTGGGTATCATGACAAATGTAAGGGAGGAGAGGTATCTAGGCCTTCTAGGATGGGTCTCACTGGCTAAGATTCTTAATTCCTTACAGCATTCAGAACTTGATATTAGAACTCCACTATGGAGAATCAGCTATGCTTATGTATGTATTTATAACTTAGTTAAAGCCATTGTATTATGAATTCGCTTCTCTTTTAGAGATTGTATTCAATTGTTTGCAAGCAAGTATGTTTGTCACTTTCAAAGTCCCTTGGTAAATGAACCCTCTAAGGATTGTTATTTATTTGTGAATGATTTGGGTAGACCCCGTTGGAATATTACAGTCAAAATTCTGGTGCCTGGGATGGGAGAAATTAGTTAAGTAATTTTTCTTAAGAAACCCTTTTAATGGGGATTGCCCTCATAGCTGAATGTTTGTAACATCACTTTAATCTATTTGGTAATGTCAGAAACACTTACAGAGCTTCAATACCCTGAATCACTGTGAACAATCTTTACCACAAATCCTTTATGATTAATATTTTTTATAAAGCTGTTGTATAAGTTTTCACATCTCAAACTGGTTTTTCTTAGTATTTTGGTTTACTTTACACATCGACAATCTGTTAGGCTAATGTATAATATTAACTATCTCATTATCAACATTATTTCATTGGTAAAAATAGGTAAATGTTAATACAGTTGTCCCTCAGTATCTGCAGGGGATTGGTTCCAGGACTCCCCTGAATACCAAAATCCACAGATGCACCAGTTCTTTATATAAAGTGGCATAGTATCGGTGGGTTCAAACAACCACAGATGGAATCGCAAATATGGTAGTCCAACTGTGATGTTACAGCCAGCCTTGTCTATATTACAGTTAGCCTGAATTGATCATGGTGGGAGTATTACATCATGGAATTGCAAATGTGATAAACCAGCTCTCTCCCCACACCCGTCCACTGGTTGTTAAACATTTAACAACACACCATTGGGTGTAGCAGAGAGAACACGGCTTTGAGGTTGATCGGACCTAGGATAAAATTGTACTTCTCTTTCTTTTTCTGGAAAGTTATTAAACTTCCTTAAATTTTCTGGTTTTCTCAACCTAAAACAAATAAGAGCGTTGTGAAAATTAAGTTAACTACTATACAAAGCACCTGGCACACTACAAGTTCTTAACGTATTTTTGAATCTTTTTTATTTCTCCATTCTGCTGGTAGAACTGGTGCTAGAATTTGGGGTGAGAATGAGTTGTAGTGGAGGTCATGAGTCTGCAGAGGAGAAGGGCCAGAATTTGGGCACCAGGAAAGAAATTCTGTATTAGGGATGGCGTATCTCAAATAGTTACACTCAAGATCTTCCTTGGGGGAAGTGAAGAAAAAATCCTTGATGGTAGAAGCCCCTACCTGGCATTACAGTACCTCTGGAGAGGCAGGGACAGCTGTAGTTCTTTACGTTTTAGAGAGCTGTGCTGAGTTGGGGTAACAAAACCAAGCCTGAGGAGTGGGAAACCCCTGGGTGAGTGGAGTGAGCCCTATTACTAGATATCAGACTGATCAGAGCCTCGGGTCTCCCAGCAAGGACTGCACTTGGTTCTGGTGAAGACGACCCCTCTTTCAGCCCCATGATTTTAGGCAGTAGAGAAGTGGATAGAGCCTGCAAGACACACAGTCCCAGATATGGTTGAAGGAAAACCAGGAAGTTTCAATACACGCAATGTCAGAGGAAATGTGTTCTGGACAGAGCTTCCCACATTAAGCACTATCAAAACAAAACAAGCAACAAAAACAACAAAAAGAATGATAACTATGGCAAACAACCAAAAACAAACATATAAAAACCTATGCATACATTCCAAGGGGAAAAGGGAGAAGGAAACTAGTACACAAAGCACAGAAAAAAATGCAGTCTAAAAGGAAACATTATCCAGAAAGCACGTTCCTGTTGATTCACTCTTCAGAGAAGTGTACTGAAAATATGAATTTATTAAAACCAGGGCTCAAAGATAAGATGATTAAAGAACAGAATGGGATAAAAAGAGGAATTGCTGAAATAAGAATACAAATTGAGAACCAAAACAACACTATTACAAATACAATAAGTAACTTAGAAGCAGAAAGGAATGGAAAACTTAAAACTGAATATGAGAGATGGAGTAAAGGTTTGAGATAATTACAGTGAATGCAAAAGAAAATGACTAAAGAGAAAAAACAATCACAGTCATTTCTCAAAGAAGAGCTCATAGTTTTGATTTCATGGTTTTCCTTCCAAAGAAGAGGGAGATTCTATAGTCACATAATCATTTCCATTTGCTTTTACCAAGACTGGAACAGGATGGAAAAGATGAAGGTGTGGGTCTTCACTGAAGTGACTCCTAACTGCCAAGGGCCTCTAGGAATGTCTTTTTCAATAAAGTGATGAAATTGTTTTATAAATCTCCCTGGTTATTTAAGGGAAAATAGTAATTCTGGGATTAGTGCAGCCTGAAAAAATTCTCATCTTCCCCAGATTTTGCTTAACAGTGTGTAACAGGATGGTGAATGAGACTTTTCTTATTTTGGAATTTTTGCTAAAACTCCAAACTGTAGAAAACTAATGAGTGTTTCCATGTTCTGCAGAAAGCCATCAGTAAGCCCTGAGTATCTCCCTTTTGTATCCTAGTAAGAGATAGCATGGACTAAAAAACATTTTTAAAAAAATTGTTTTTTAAATTTATTTTATTTTTTTTTGGCTGCATTGGATTTTTGTTGCTGTGTGTGGGTTTTCTCTAGTTGTGGCGAGTGGGGGCTACTCTTTGTTGCGGTGCACGGGCCTGTCATTGCAGTGGCTTCTCTTGTTGCAGAGCACAGGCTCTAGGCACACGGGCTTCAGTAGTTGTGGCTTGCGGGCTCAGTAGTTGTGGTTCGTGGGCTCTAGAGCGTAGGCTCAGTAGTTGTGGTGCACAGGCTTAGTTGCTCCATGGCATGTGGGATATTCCAGTACCAGGGCTCGAACCCATGTCCCCTGCATTGGCAGGCGGATTCTTAACCACTGCGCCACCAGGGAAGCCCCTAAAAAACATTTTTTAAAGGTACAAAGAATAAAACAAATATGAAATAGCATGAAATGGGTGAAGGGGGCAAAAGGTATAAAGTTCTAGTTATAAACTAAATGTCATGGGGATGTAATGTAAAGCATGGCAACTATAGTTAATAATGTTGTATTGCATATTTGAAAGTTGCTTAGAGAGTAGATTTTAGAAGTTCTCATCACAGGAAAAAAGTTTTTTAACTACATATGGTGATAGGTGTTAATTAGACATTGTGGTGATCATTTTGCAATAATACACATATTGACTCATTATGCTGTACACCAGAAATTAACATACTGTCATATGTCAATTAACCTTAATTTAAAAAGAACAAATCACATGAAAAGAGACAGTTGAATTGGCCTTGCTACTCCAACTATCATTCCCAGTAGATATCAACAAAAGTTATGGGCTTCAAGGATATTCACAAACCAAGATAAAAGGGGTTGAGGAGAATACCTCACAGGAATTGAGGGTGCTTGGAAGAGGATGGCATTGGTATCTCAGTCATGGATTAGATGTCTGTTCCCATAGCAGGCTTGCAGATCTGCTCCACAATTGTGTAAGCCGTGGTGGGGCAAACTGAGAGCAACTACAAGGTAGAGAGGGAGCAGCAGGTGAGAAGCTCGTGCATCCATTGTTTAGGGCACCAAGAGGTAGAATTTTACATAGGGGGCTACCTAATGCAAAGGAACCACGTGTGCTTGATCACCAGTGATGGTATTTGACGCAAGGTTGGAAGCACTGAGCCAGTGCAGCTGTTTCACATTAGAAGGCTATGCAGTGGGGAGGTATCCTCCAAGAGACACCCAATAGAATCCACGTGTGCTCTCCTCAATAAAAGAAGCGTTTCAACGCCTGCCACAAACAGAACGTTTTTGGCTGCGAGAGGACTGCCACTGCAAGGTAGGTAACAATGTTTTTGGCACGTTTCTTTAAACTCTTCTTTCTGCTTCAACAAAGGAAAAGCTAAAGCCAGAAATGGGAGGCAAGAAGGGGAAGTACAAGGAGCCTGGGTTAGGAGAGGGGAATGTTTACTGGATGTGAAATTGAAGTCTTAAATTTGGGCAGGATTGGAAAATTGTAGACTCCGGCTCAAATTGTTTTAAGAGGTAAGAAAGGGAGATTCAAATGATGATTATTAAAGACAAAACCATCTTATGTTTGGACTCTGCTGAATTCAGATTGTTCAATTAATCTATCAACACATGTGTGCTATAAAATACTGTTGATACTATAGGCTTTGTATAGGCTGCTAATTTTATTTATCCTTTGGTATGCCTGATATATTTATGGTTAGAAACCACATGATATCTTTTAGTAGTCTTAATTGAGTTAAATCTCAGGACAGAGATGATTGGCTTTATAATTCTTATCACACAAGGAAGCGTTTAACAACTTCTTTAGTACTGACAACTATCTGAAATGAGTATAAGTTTTACTCATAATTCTTTAAGAATTAGCACACCACTCATGTTTTAAAGTCAAATTAATTCAGATGTTTAGCCCCCACTTTTCAAGGACGTAAGAAAGTAATTATTGGTCACGTTTGGGGATTTTTGTCCATATTCCCAGAATTTCCAAAAGTCCTCTACAGCAGGCCAGTGTTCCTGGAGCAGAGGTAGGCAGAGCCCCAGAATACTTTTGAGCCCTAGGTTTTTGCTTGCTTGGAGCAAGGGAAGGCTGCTCTAAAAATGTTTATTCAATATTTGTTTGATGTGCAGCAGGACTGGGACCCTTGTATGCATTCCTGGCTTAGTAATTTTTGCTTTCTGTCTTCAGCTCTGCCAGTAGAAGTGAAGGGTCTGATGCATGTACACAGTTTCTTCCTCTACCCCTTTGAGGCTTCTTTTCCATAACTGCCCTTTTTTTTTTTGCAAATGGGCTCAATTTGATGAAGGTGTTTTATGGGAAAGGTAGCTCTGGTTTCTTTTTTTTACTTAAAAAAATTTTTTTATAAGCTGGTTCTTATTAGTTACCCATTTTATTCATATTAATGTATATGTCAATCCCAATCTTCCAATTCATCCCCCCCCCCCACTTTCCCCCCTTGGTGTCCATACGTTTGTTCTCTACATCTGTGTCTCTATTTCTGCCCTGCAAACTGGTTCATCTGTACCATTTTCTAGGTTCCACATATATGCATTAATATACGATATTTGTTTTTCTCTTTCTGACTTACTTCACTTGGTATGACAGTCTCTAGATCCATCCACGTCTCTACAAATGACCCAATTTCGTTCCTTTTTATGGCTGAGTAATATTCCATTGTATATATGTGCCACATTTTCTTTATCCATTCGTCTGTTGATGGGCATTTAGGTTGCTTCCATGACCTGGCTATTGTAAATAGTGCTGCAATGAACATTGGCGTGCATATGTCTTTTTGAATTATGGTTTTCTCTGGGTATATGCCCAGTAGTGGGATTGCTGGGTCATATGGTAATTCTATTTTTAGTTCTTTAAGGAACCTCCATACTGTTCTCCATAGTGGCTGTATCAACATAACCTCCCTTTTGTAACAGATTTCACCTGTTCTCTCCTAGATGGGCCTTTTCTGTTGTAATAAGGGGACGTTGACACTACCAGCTTTTTCTTATTATTTCATCATGTTACACAAGCAGTGCCTCTGGAACCCTTGACAGATATAATGAATAGTAAGAGGGAAAAGAAAACAAAATGGAGGAAAAAGGATGGCAATGAAAGTGGAATGAACAAGAAAAAGTAAAAAATTGGGTTAAATAAAAACAGAAAATCAATCAAGGATGGTAGAATGACATTGGAAGTTGCTTTGAATTTATCTCTGTGGAACTGGCACTTCTGGGTGACCCAGCTCCGTGGTTTCTGGTTTGCACAACTGAATGGATGTAACTGAAAGGATGTATGAATGGTGTTACTATGATTATATAACAGTCTAAGCAGCTCATTGTTGTGTGAAAGTGAACGAGCACTACATTTTACTAAACTGTTAGCCTGCTTTGGCAGCTGTTACACTGTGATAAATGATTGCAGAATTAATTAATTGAAGAGATTATTATACTATTAAAGTGTATTTCCACCAAGCAGTAATAATGAGAATTCATTGTTAGTCATTGACCGTCCACCATTCGCTAATGGGAAATTTCTCTCGTAGTATTATAGGTATTGTTTTTTGAAACACATCTCTGTTAGACCACATATTAGAGCTTTATTTGAAGAGGTGCCAATTTTTTATCTCTCCACTGAAGGAGAGGTTGTTATGAGAGGAGGGTCAAGATCTCCCATTTTAAGTTTGCTTTCTTCTCCTTTGAGTATTCTAGTATCTCGTTTTCCCTCAGTAAGTCATCAACTGATTCAGTTAGAGCTGAGTTGAATCTACCAATTCACTGCCATTAAGTTTCTTCAGGTGTTTAGAACAACTCCTTATTAAAAAAACTTGGAAATCAGTTTCTATTGATAAGAAGGCATTATCTTTCCTTCCTGTAGTTGTTAGAGGAATAAGTATTCCTGTTAAGTGCTGTTCCATTGAGTATGTTTTAAACATTCATATAAGCTCACCTCTATTTCAGAATATCTGGAATTTATAGCAGGAAGACTTGATAACTTTCTCTCATTTGCATACTCCTTAATAAGGGAAATTGTGATACGACAAGTGGAATTCTTAAACAGTGAGCTCACTTTGGGTAGTCTGGACAATGAGCCAGGTTCCCCCATCACCCAACAGGAGGGGCTACACTCAAATTTAGTATCCCAGGGGACTGGTGGTCTCCTTTCCTTTGTCACTAGAAGCTGTACCTGAAAACATGGTCTCCAGGTGGTGGGCAGCTTGTTTTCCCCATACAACTCCTGTAAATAGCTGACCCCCTGAAAGATCTAGTGTTTTCCCTCTAAGGAGAGAAGTCATGGTGGGTTGGGGGGAGGTCCTTCCCCTGGAATGTGAATGCATGTTGCATGTGCATCAAAGCACCCTGGTCCTCAGTCACTTCTCTGTGGGATGGTGGTAGGATGAGGGACTGAGGTCCTCTCTTTTCAGACTCTCATCTTCTAAGCTTCCTCAGTAAAGCCTATGCGATTCTGTAGAATGGAAGGAGCCACCTTACAGGACAGAAATCCACTGTATACTGGTTCTTGTCAGTTGTGACATGAGATACTACTTCACTCTTCTGGATTCTCAGAGGAGAAATTTCCCCTAAACATGCCAGATCTTTTACTCCACACCAGTCAGGGGTAATTGAATTATCTGGCTGGTAGGAAACAGCATTGATCTACATTTACCAGTTGTCAGGAGCTAAGCTATCAATCGTCTTAAATGAAAGGCATTTGGGGTTTCTTTCCCCTTCCCTCTACTCTGGAGGAGAGAAAACAGTGACTTGTGTAAATGTTTTGCTCTACAGACTGAAACTTTCCTGTGGGGGGTCTCTTCTTAGGGCTGGATTTGGAGGGCAGCGAGCTTTCAAGCCTAGTTGGTTCTCACACTTAGTGACAAGGATGGTATTCTGGATTCCCATTTACCTTGTACGCTTGCCTTATCTTTCAATTGGCTCAGAACTGAGGGGAGTAGGATGGCGTTGACTGGGCCTCCTTAGATTCCAACAGCTCCAGCATCTTCTCCAGCAGGGAGCTGTGGCAGGATTGAAGCATTGCCCCCAGTGCTGCTCTTTTGCACAGATGCTCTTTCTGCTGATTGATTTACTATTAGTTAAAAAGTCGTGCCGTAGGGAGAGATTTCAAATTCTAAATGTCTGAAACCAAGCATTTGCATCTGGTGAATTTGAAGATGACACCCCACTAGAAAAATTTTCCTTCCAGGCTCAATAAACAAGCGAATAGATCTTTTGAAGCTCAGATACTTTGCTCAGCCCCATTCTTACTGTGGCAAAGACATCTATCTGGCAACGGAATAATATTGTCTGTGAAGTATAGTCATAGGTATTTCATGGCCAGTTAGCTTAGCTGTATCCTGGCTGTTGAGGAGCTCTTAAATGGCTTTAGAAGTCTTTACGGAGGGATTCCCTTATGGCGCAGTGGTTAAGAATCCGCCTCTCAATGCAGGGGACACGGGTTTGAGCCCTGATCCGGGAAGATCCCGCATGCCACGGAGCAACTAAGCCCGTGCGTCACAACTACTGAGTCTGTGCTCTAGAGCCCACGAGCCACAACTACTGAGCCCATGTGCCACAACTACTGAAGCCCACGTGCCTAGAGCCTGTGCTCTGCAACAAGAGAAGTCCCTGCAATGAGAAGCCCGCGCACCACAAGGAAGAGTAGCCCCCACTCGCCACAACTAGAGAAAGCCCGTGCACAGCAACAAAGACCAAGCATAGCCAATAAATAAATTTATTTAAAAAAAAAGTCTTTATGGAGATAGAGCATAATTAAAGAAGTAATCAAGCACATAAACTCTAGCATTTAAAAGTAATCAAAGTCAAAATTCTGTTAAACTCTAAACATGCCCTAAATAAATGATTTAATTACCAAGTTGGTTTGCTGGGCATAGAGAATTCAGGTAGAAGAATCTTAATAGTTTCCTGAAAGATAGATTCTAGTTAAGATGACTTGATGTGAGAAATAGATAACTGCTTTAGATTGAAATTCCTTATGAGGCTAATTTTGTAGTCTGGACACAGCTTCTTTGTGCATTGTTAGGTCTTAATGGATAATTATCTGCTTGCTGACTATATTCTAAACTTTGGAAGATGTGTTTTGAAGTTAGACTGAATGAATAAACAGGAAAACTTCTGTTCTAAAATTAGAGCAAAAGTATATAATATGTGATTTTAAGCTTAAGTGAATTAAACTATTCTCTTGGTGGCCGAGAGCTATCATTGAGTTCGTTTTACTGAAATGCTTTTCATGTAAAACTAAAATCTCTTTATGACAAACTGATGGTTTTCCTTGTAGGTGAATTTGTTATTATATTTGAATATGCTGCTAGAAATCATATTGCCTGTCTAAAGGAAATGTGGATAGATTAAATTTGTCCAGATTCTCTGTAGAGGATTAGACAAATTTGAGAAAGTGATATGAGAATAGTAAGGGGAAAGAATCTCTCTCTCTCACTCTTTCTCTCTCTTTCTTCTTACTGTCATTTGACTGCCCTAGGAATTCAGTTAAGCCTTGAGACCTCAAGTTTGTATTACACGATATTATTTATGTCTTTTCTTTCATTTTACCTTTATTCTCTCTTCTCTGATACTCTCATTTCCTTTACTTCCTAATATCAGTGATTTTTACCCATAGCTCTACTGTGCCACATTACATTTTTCTAGACTGTGACTCCTTGAAGGAATTAGAGTGTGATTGTATCCATTGAACAATGCCTCTACAGGATAGAACCCATTTATTGACTAAATAAATGAGCTATTAGTATGTGCATTTATTGACTAAATAAGCATTTATTGACTAAATGAGCTATTAGTATGTGAATACATAATAATTTGTTATATGGAAGCCTTCTTTGTAATATATTCTGTTTTGTGATTTCATATTACAGAAGATTATTTTGCATATATTCTAAAGCAGAACAACTTTATCCTGAGGTTATTTCCTCTTCAACAAAATAGGTTTAATTGCAAAATATGCTTCTTTGCAAAGTTCCAGTGATAATTCATTGTTTTTCATTATTGCACTGGCATGTAACTGTACATGCTCCATTGCTCATGCCATCATCACTAATGAAGAAATACTTTCAAACAGTGGGATGGATGGGCCATGTGCTTTATCTTGTCAGCCTAACTGGAGACTGTTGGAAGAAATATGATTAGCTATTTCCTGGAAGTTTACTAGAACTATTTTTTTCCCCCTTGTATCTGGGTGTAAAATATGGATACATCTACTTATTTATAGTACTTTTATAAGGTTCTGGATAAATGTCTTCTACAAGGAGTACAATTTGCATGCCCTGGAAGTGACTCAGCCTAATATTTTTTGAAAGGATTCAAATATATCTGTTGAACAAATGAATGAAACAGGAAGCATTAGGATTGGTTACAACCACATAGAAATATGGTTTATCATTTCTGAGAGCAGGGGAATTCAGGGCATGTGACAAGAATGGCATTAAAGATACAATGTGAGTATGACAGATGTCCAATCTGGAAAGAAAGAGAGACAACTACATCCACACTACACTCCCCCACCTTTGCTAAGCGTCCTCTAGAAGTTGGTCTATGCTGTACTACCTTCTTTGAAAATTCTGTCTTACAGAATTTCATTACCATAACCTGTATGTGAGAAGCCTCAATGATATGAGAAATGCTAAGGAGTATGTTTGTTGTCTGAGTTAAGAGCAAGCTAGTTTACAAGTGTTTTCATGTACATAATTATCAGAAGTGATGGACTTCGGTGTTTTGCTTCATTCTCTGTACCTCCTCACGAACACATCCAGGAGTATTACTTCCTAATTTAGGGAAGGTATAATTTAACTGTGGGAAGAAACATTTTGACATTTCAATAAATCCTATTAGAAAACTGACATTTTAGTTTATAAATAAACTTGGGGTTTCCAAGTATCTGATTTAATTGAAAAATACTGTATTTGAGCTTCTGTCAGGAACACATATTGAGAAAATGCCAGATGCATAAAGTTCTGGTGTTTTCTCATTAACTTGTCTTATTATTACCATGCTATGCTCTGACCTGCATGTAAGTATTCCTGCTCATTCCCAAGGTCTGAAAAATATGGTACACAGAGGCTGCCGCTGGGCCAAGAGCCTCTGAGTCTTAAGCTGCTTCTACGGAGCAGTGCATACCAAGGTAGGTCATGCACAGTCATGCAGAAATGCTGACTAGTTTCTTCTTATGTATGTGCAGTTTGGGCATTGCTATTCTTCGCCTAAAATTTATAATTCCATATCAAAATGATCTTTTAGTTACAGGATATTTGGAAACTTTATTTTAAAAAGCTTGGCCACTTAAATCAATAATTTAAAGAATTAATCTTGTACTGAAATTCCTTTAAAAATGTATGAAACTTTTCAGCGTGAAATTTACATTCCCTTTTCGGAAGGTCTATTTTCCAGTAAATGTAGTCAGTAAACTTATCTATAAAGGCACAAATGTGTACACAAGAACCTAGAAACAGGCTTCCCTGGTGGCACAGTGGTTAAGAATCCGCCTGCCAATGCAGGGGACACGAGTTCAAGCCCTGGTCCGAGAAGAACCCACATGCGGAGCAACTAAGCCCGTGTGCCACAACTACTGAGCCTGCTCTCTAGATCCCGTGGGCCACAGCTACTGAGCCCGCATGCTCAGTAGGAGGTAGGCATGGGCTGGATTCTAAAGGGTCTTTATTTAGTAAGGGGTTTATACTTTATCCTATAGTATAGGGGTCAGCATACTTTTTCTGCAATAAGCCAGATAGTAAATATTTTAGTTTTTGTAGGCCATAGAGTCTCTATAACAAGGACAACTTTGTCATTGTACCATTAAAACAGCCATGGACAATATGTGAATGGACATGGATGCACTTTAAAAACTGTATGAACACTGAAATTTGAATTTCAAATAATTTCTACATGTCATGAAATATAACTGCTTTTTTCCAAACATTAAAAAAATGTAAAAACTATTCTTAGCTGACACATTGCACAAAAACAGACTCTATTTCGGATTTAACCCACAGGCTGTAGTTTGCTGACCCCCTACTATAGTAGGTGATGAAACACCACTGAAGAATTTTAATCCGGAAGAATATATTATCCTATCTGTATTCTAGAAGGGTTTCTCCAGTATGGCATTTTTAAAAACCATACTCTGTGGAATCATATTGGAAGTTGCTCTGGGCAAAATGGGTCCCAAGAGCAAGCAATCTTAGGAAACACTTCAATTTGTATCTTCTTAGAGAGTCACAAAGCACATTTTAGTGTACTAAGGCTCTGAGAAGGGTTGCAGAGAACAACTTGTTTAACTTTGTTTAGTTAATTCAGTGTTAACTACACTTATTTATGGAAACTTCTTTGGAACATGACTTAGGAAATGTTATTTTAATGGCAATTAATGGAGAAGTGAAATAAAGATCATTAAGAGCAATGAAGCAGAAATCCATTGCAAAATTTATGAAAAAATATTGAGGGAACGAACCAGGAAGTAAAGGCAGAGTGTAGAAAGTTCATTATTATCAAAGTAACACAAAATCTACAGGAGAAAAGGTGGACAGTCTTAAATACTTTTCTGTTAAAATAGGAAAAAATAAGAACCACATAAGCTTCTGATACACATAGGCCTCTTATATATGGTATATAAAAACACCACATTTAGAAAATAAAAACTAATGAACTGAAGAGTGAAGGAATAATTGAGTACTTCAGTTGAGCTCTGGATGTTCAATTTTTATCTACCAAGTCCAGTGGGGTAGAGCCTGTAATTCCCAAGTGGTCAAAGGAAGATGCTTGCGGATCACTTTAATACTATTCCAACATGCAAAAAAGAAAACAGTATGAAAGATGATTTTTTCAAAAAACTGGGTCATTTTCTAAGACTATGTCAGTCAGTGCTCTTGGTTGCTAGTAATAAAAATCAACTGGATAATTTAAGTTGAAAGGGAATTTATAAATGTTAGGTAGCTCACAGTTTCAGTACAAAGGTAGAGAGCCTGGCTTAGAAAACAGGCAGTGACCACAGACAGCAGAAACCACAACCTGGGTCAGCTCATAGGACTGATTTCTAAACTTGTCCAACGTCTTCACATTCTTCTCCCAAGATCCAAAGTCTTGAGGAAGAATATCAGATATCGAAGTAGCTGAGCCTACTTCCCAGGGTTTTGTCTTGGATCCCAGGGATAGGATCTACCTCCTTCCTTAAGCTCCCATGTTAGCGCTGGGATACTCTATCCTACCAGTATTATAACCAACTGAGAATTCTCCACAAATAGGAAAGAAGTTTGTATTGTCTCTCCTTAGATGATAAATATTCATCTCAAACACTAAGGGGACTATCTGTAAACATATCTGAAATCTGAAGTGTAATAATTTCATTATTATACAGACTAACTGTATTAACTGGGTTACAACACTTATTTAGAGGATAAGTAAGCTAATATGAAAAATTAAATATCCAAATATAAATGTGATTTTGTAAAACTTAAGCCTTTGGGATGGAGTAGAATTAGAACAGTTTGGGTTTTAATGAATAGGGTTCAGTGATATTCCCAAATCCCATAGAATTCAAACAGTAACTATCTAAAATCTTTCTAATTTATTTTAACAAAATTTCCTGAAAGCACATAAGAATTAAGATTTAAATAAGTGCTACATATTTTTCTGTGGATTGAAAAATCTAATACAAAACAAACATGTTTCATGTTCTAGGAATTTAGGAACTTTGACAAAATATTGTTTATTGAGATCATTTAAAACTATTTCTGTACCTCCATTTGGTTCCAATATTGTTTAAATATAATGTACTGTATTAAGAAAGTTTCACCCTGTCTACTGTAAGTTTGTAAGTTAGTGTCGTCATTGCTTGTTGAGGTTTTTGTTTTTTCTTCTGGAATCTTGGAAGAAAAATTTGACTATAAACTACCAAAATTAGTAAAATAAGCATCTGAAAATGAAACTGATATAGGTGACTGAGCTATCTTCCTTGGAGATTTATTTCAAGATGTAATAAGTAATGATTCAAAACTTAGTAATTTTTTTGCCCTTAACTTTGGCAGTAACTGTTAGTTTCTATTTGTTTCAAAACAAAATTATGAAGTAAAGACAGAATTGGTTCAGAGAAGAGGTGTATGGACATGCTTGTGTCTTTGCTCACTAACCCTGACATAGCAAGTTAGAAATATGTGAAGCAGGGCTTCCCTGGTGGCGCGGTGGTTGAGAGTCTGCCTGCCAATGCAGGGGACGCGGGTTCGAGCCCTGGTCTGGGAAGATCCCACGTGACGCGGAGCGACTGGGCCCGTGAGCCACAGTTGCTGAGCCTGCGCGTCTGGAGCCTGTGCTCCGCAACAAGAGAGGCCACGATAGTGAGAGGCCCGCGCACCGCGATGAAGAGTGGCCCCCACTTGCCGCTACTGGAGAAGGCCCTCGCGCAGAAACGAAGACCCAACACAGCCATAAATAAATAAATAAATAAACTCAAAAGTTAAAAAAAAAAAAAAAAAAAAAGCTCGTAAACTCAGTGATCAAAAGACAGGCAACTCATTTTAAAAAAAAAAAAAAAAAAAAAAAAGAAATATGTGAAGCAGCTAATTTAGCATCTGGAAGCTTAGCTGCACATCAATACAAGAACCATTATCCTTTTGCATGAACCTCTGGTGAACATGCACATCTGTTCCCCACCTCATCTCTAATGTACAACTGTTTAATAGTTTAATATCTAGAAATTTTATGGAATAGAAACTATAAGTAATTTTCATGAGCACGCGTTGATATGCCTAAGTTACTTTTTTTTTTTAAACATCTTTATTGGAGTAAGATTGCTTTACAATGGTGTGTTGGCTTCTGTTGTATAACAAAGTGAATCAGCTATACATATACATATATCCCCATATCTCCTCCCTCTTGCGTCTCCCTCCCATCCTCCCTATTCTACCCATCTAGGTGGGCACAAAGCACCAAGCTGATCTCCCTATGCTATGCAGCTGCTTCCCACTAGCTATCTCTTTTACATTTGGTAGTGTATATATGTCCGTGCCACTCTCTCACTTCGTCCCAGCTTATCCTTCCCCCTCCCCGTGTCCTCAAGTCCATTCTCTACATCTGTGCCTCTATTCCTTTCTTGCCCCTAGGTTCCTGAGAACCATTTTTTTTCTTTTGTTAGATTCCATATATATGTGTTAGCATACGGTATTTGTTTTTCTCTTTTTGACTTATTTCACTCTGTATGACAGACTGTAGGTCCATCTACCTCACTACAAAAAAACTAAATTTTGTTTCTTTTTATGGCTGAGTAATATTCCATTGTACATATGTGCCACATCTTCTTTATCCATTCATCTGTCGATGGACACTTAGGTTGCTTCCATGTCCTGGCTATTGTAAATAGAGCTGCAATGAACATTGTGATACATGACTCTTTGAATTATGGTTTTCTCAGGGTATATGCCCAGTAGTGGGATTGCTGGGTCGTATGGTAATTCTATTTTTAGTTTTTTAAGGAACCTCCATACTGTTCTCCATAGAGGCTGTATCAATTTACATTCCCACCAACAGTGCAAGAGGGTTCCCTTTTCTCCACACCCTCTCCAGCATTTATTGTTTCTAGATTTTTTGATGATGGCCATTCTGACTGGTGTGAGGTGATACCTCATTGTAGTTTTGATTTGCATTTCTCTAATGATTAATGATGTTGAGCATCATTTCATGTGTTTGTTGGCGATATGTATATCTTCTTTGGAGAAATGTCTATTCAGGTCTTCTGCTCATTTTTGGATTGGGTTGTTTGTTTTTTTGATATTGAGCTGCATGAGCTGCTTGTGTATTTTGGAGATTAATCCTTTGTCAGTTGCTTCATTTGCAAATATTTTCTCCCATTCTAAGGGCTGTCTTTTCGTCTTGTGTATGGTTTCCTTTGCTGTGCAAGTGCTTTTAAGTTTCATTAGGTCCCATTTGTTTATTTTTGTTTTTATTTCCCTTTCTCTAGGAGGTGGGTCAAAAAGGATCTTGCTGTGATTTATGTCATAGAGTGTGCTGCCTATGTTTTCCTCCAAGAGTTTTATAGTGTCTGGCCTTACATTTAGG
The DNA here is from genome assembly GCF_009873245.2 of Balaenoptera musculus. Classification (NCBI taxonomy): domain Eukaryota; kingdom Metazoa; phylum Chordata; class Mammalia; order Artiodactyla; family Balaenopteridae; genus Balaenoptera; species Balaenoptera musculus. Next base: position 116,687,086 of record NC_045786.1, read on the forward strand.
TCTTTAATCCATTTTGAGTTTATTTTTGTGTATAGTGTTAGGGAGTGTTCTAATTTCATTCTTTTACATGTAGCTGTCCAGTTTTCCCAGCACCACTTATTGAAGAGGCTGTCTTTTCTCCATTGTATATTCTTGCCTCCTTTATCAAAAATAAGGTGACCATATGTGCATGGATTTATCTCTGGTCTTTTTATCCTGTTCCATTGATCTATATTTCTGTTTTTGTGCCAGTAGCATACTGTCTTGATTACTGTAGCTTTGTAGTATACTCTGAAGTATGGGAGCCTGATTCCTCCAACTCCATTTTTCTTTCTCAAGATTACTTTGGCTATTCGGGGTCTTTTGTGTTTCCATACAAATTGTGAAATTTTTTGTTCTAGTTCTGTGAAAAATGCCAGTGGTAGTTTGATAGGGATTGCATTGAATCTGTAGATTTCTTTGGGTGGTATAGTCATTTTCACAGTGTTGATTCTTCCAACCCAAGAACATGATATATCTCTCCATCTGTTTGTATCATCTTTAATTTCTTTCATCAGTGTCTTATAGTTTTCTGCATACAAATCTTTTGTCTCCTTAGGTAGGTTTATTCCGAGGTGTTTTATTCTTTCTGTTGTAATGGTAAATGGGAGTGTTTCCTTAATTTCTTTTTCAGATTTTTCATCATTAGTATATAGGAATGCAAGAGATTTCTGTGCATTAATTTTGTATCCTGCTACTTTACCAAATTCATTGATTAGCTCTGGTAGTTTTCTGGTAACATTTTTAGGATTCTCTGTGTATAGTATCATGTCATATGCAAACAGTGACAGCTTTACTTCTTCTTTTCCGATTTGGATTCCTTTTATTTCTTGTTCTTCTCTGAGTGCTGTGGCTAAAACTTCCAAGACTATGTTGAATAATAGTGGTGAGAGTGGACAACCTTGTCTTGTTCCTGATCTTAGAGGAAATGGTTTCAGTTTTTCACCATTGAGAACTATGTTGGCTGTTAGCATTTGCCTTATGTATTTAGGTGTTCCTATGTTGGGTGCATAAATATTTACAATTCTTATATCTTCTTCTTGGATCGATCCCTTGATCATTATATAGTGTCCTTCTTTGTCTCTTGTAATAGTCTTTATTTTAAAGTCTATTTTGTGTGATATAACAATTGCTAATCCAGCTTTCTTTTGATTTCCATTTGCGTAGAATATCTTTTTTCATCCCCTCACATTCAGTCTATATGTGTCCCTAGGTCTGAAGTGGGTCTCTTGTAGACAACATATACACGGGTCTTGTTTTTGTATCCATTCAGCCAGTCTACTTCTTTTTATTGGAGGATTCAATCCACTTACATTTAAGGTAGTTTTCGATATGTATGTTCCTATTTCCATTTTCTTAATTGTTTTGCGTTTGTTATTGTAGGTCTTTCCCTTCTCTTGTGTTTCCTTCGTAGAGAAGTTCCTTTAGCATTTGTTGTAAAGCTGGTTTGGTGGTGCTGAATTCTCTCAGCTTTTGCTTGTCTGTAAAGGTTTTAATTTCTCCGTCAAATCTGAATGAGATTCTTGCTGTGTAAAGTAATATTGGTTGTAGGTTTTTCCCTTTCATCACTCTAAATATGTCCTGCCACTCCCTTCTGGATTGCAGAGTTTCTGCTGAAAGATCAGCTGTTATCCTTATGGGGATTCCCTTGTATGTTATTTGTTGTTTTTCCCTTGCTGCTTTTAATATTTTTTCTTTGTATTTAATTTTTGATAGTTTGATTAATATGTGTCTTGTCGTGTTTCTCCTTGGATTTATCCTGTATGGGACTCTCTGTTCTTCCTGGACTTGATTGCCTATTTCCTTTCCCATATTAGGGAAAGGAAAATCTCTTCAAATATTTTCTCAGTCCCTTTCTTTTTCTCTTCCTCTTCCTCTTCTGGGTCCCCTATAATTCGAATGTTGGTGCATTTAATGTTGTCCCAGAGGCCTCTGAGACTGTCCTCAATTCTTTTCATTCTTTTTTCTTTATTCTGCTCTGCCGTAGTTATTTCCACTATTTTATCTTCCAGGTCACTTATCTGCTCTTCTGCCTCTTTTATTCTGCTATTGATTCCTTCTAGAGAATTTTTAATTTCATTTATTGTGTTCATCATTGTTTGTTTGCTCTTTAGTTCTTCTAGGTCCTTCTTAAACGTTTCTTGTATTTTCTCCATTCTATTTCCAAGAGGTTGGATCATGTTTCCTATCGTTAGTCTGAATTCTTTTTCAGGAAGACTGCCTACTTCCTCTTCATTTGTTTGGTCTGGTGGCTTTCTACCTTGCTCCTTCATCTCCTGTGTGTTTCTCTGTCTTCTCATTTTGCCTAACTTACTGTGTTTGGGGTCTCCTTTACGCAGGCTGCGTGTTTGTAGTTCCTGTTGTTTTTGGTGTCTGCCCCCAGTGGCTAAGGTTGGTCAGTGGGTTGCATAGGCTTCCTGGTGGAGGGGATAGGTGCCTGTGTTCTGGTGGATGAGGCTGGATCTTGTCTTTCTGGTGGGCAGGATCACGTCTGGTGATGTGTTTTGGGGCGTCTGTGACCTTATTATTATTTTAGGGAGCCTCTCTGCTAATCGGAGGAGTTGTGTTCCTGTCTTACTAGTTGTTTGGCATGAGGTATCCAGCAGTGTATCTTGCTGGCTCATTGAGTGGAGTTGTGTGTTAGCATTGAGATGGAGATCTCTGGGAGAGCTTTCACTGTTTGATATTATGTGGAACTGGGATATCTCTGGTGGACCAATGTCCTGAACTCCGCTTTCCAACCTCAGGGGCACAGACCTGACATCCGGCTGGAGCACGAAGACACTGTCAGCCACATGGCTCAGAAGAAAAGTGAGAAAAAAAGAAAGAAGGAATAAAATAAAATAAAATAAAATAATTAAAATTTAAAAAAGCATTAAAAATTTAAAAATTTAAACGGAATTTAAAAAAGAGGAAAAAAAAAAAAAAAGAAAATAAAGAAAGGAGAGAGCAACCAAACCAAAAAACAAATCCACCAGTGATAACAAGTGCTAAAACCTATACTTAAAAAAAAAAAAAACAAAAAAAATGGGCAGACAGAACCCTAGGAGAAATGGTAAAAGCAAAGCTGTGCAGACAGAATCACAGAAAGAAGCATACACATACACACTCACAAAAAGAGAAAAAGGAAAAAAAAAAAAAAACTATGTAAAAAAATAAAAGAAGAGAGCAACCAAATCAATTAACAAATCTACCAATGAGAATAAACTCTAAATACTAAACTAAGATAAACATAAGACCAGAAACAAATTAGATGCAGAAAGCGAACCCCAGGTCTACAGTTGCTCCCAAAGTCCACCACCTCAATTTTGGGATGATTCGTTGTCTATTCAGGTATTCCACAGTTGCAGGGTACATCAAGTTGATTGTGGAGATTTAATCCGCTGCTCCTGAGACTGCTGGGAGAAATTTCCCTTTCTCTTCTGTGTTCGCACAGCTCCTGGGGTTCAGCTTTGGATTTGGCCCCGCCTGTGCATGTAGGTCACCTGAGGGCATCTGTTCCCTGCCCAGAGAGGATGGGGTTAAAGGAGCAGCTGATTCGGGGGCTCTGGCTCACTCAGGCCGGGGAGAGGGAGGGGTATGGAATGCGGGGCGAGCCTGCGGCGGCAGAGGCCAGCATGACGTTGCACCAGCCTGAGGCACACCGTGTGTTCCCCCTGGATTGCGGGACCCTGGCAGTGGTGGGCTGCACAGGCTCCCAGGAGGGGAGGGGTGGGGAGGTGTGGATAGTGACCTGTGCTTGCACACAGGCTTCTTGGTGGCTGCAGCAGCAGCCTTAGCGTCTCATGCCCATCTCTGGTGTCCGCACTGATAGCGGTGGCTCCTGCCTGTCTCTGGAGCTCGTTTAGGTGGTTCTCTGAATCCCCTCTCCTCGTGCACCCTAAAACAATGGTCTCTTGCCTCTTAGGCAGTTCCCGACTTTTTCCTGGACCCCTTCCTTGCCAGCTGTGGCACACTAGCCTCCTTCAGGCTGTGTTCTCGCAGCCAACCCCAGTCCTCTCCCTGTGATCCAACCTCCGAAGCCCGAGCCTCAGCTCCCAGCCCCCACCTGCCCCAGCGGGTGAGCAGACAAGCCTCTCGGGCTGGTGAGTGCTGCTCGGCACCGCTCCTCTGTGCGGGAATCTCTCTGCTTTGCCCTCCGCACCCCTGTTGCTGCACTCTCCTCCATGTCTCCAAAGCTTCCTCCCTGCCACACCCCTGTCTCCACCAGTAAAGTGCCTTCCTAGTGTGTGGAAACTTTTCCTCCTTCACAGCTCCCTCCCAGAGGTGCTGGTCCTGTCCCTATTCTTTTGTCTCTGTTTTTCCTTTTTTCTTTTGCCCTACCCATGTATGTGGGGAGTTTCTTGCCTTTTGGGAAGTCTGAGGTCTTCTGCCAGCGTTCAGTAGGTGTTCTGTAGGATTTGTTCCACATGTAGATGTATTTCTGATGTATTTGTTGGGGGGGGGGGGAACGTGATCTCCATGTCTTACTCCTCCACCATCTTGAAGGTCTCACCTACGTTACTTTTAAGATATGTTACAAGCAAGTGCTTGGTTGACTCCCTCACTCATCAACTGAGTGATTTGCTACAGTGCTGAAGAAAGAACACAGGTTGGTCAAACTTCCAAAGTGGTTTCATGCTATCTTCTAATAGATGAGCTACAGAAAAAGACTGTAGAAATTTGTGAAAAGTGTGTTGTAATGAAGACCTTTTACATTAGCTACATAGATCGTGATAGTTTTAGAGACAGTGAATACACATTTCTAGCGTTAAATTTTAAGTCACAGGAAAACATTAATCAAGCACCCAGTATTTGCAGAGCATGCTGCTGAGTGTAAATGAAGATCATTGAGAATTAGTAGATAGAGACCTTGTTTTCAAAAATGTTTCCATCCCTCCCATGCTCCCTCCTTTCCCTTCTCCCCACCTGCTTGCTTTCTTTCTACCAGGCTCTGGGACTAAACCTGTTGGCCCATCTTTTGGTTGCTACTTTCACCTGGGTATAATCCTTGGATTTCCTTTTTTTCCACAAACCTTGCTACCCTTTGCTATGCTCCTACTGCTATTCCCCTTGCTTTAGGAAAGCAGAAAGGAAGTAATAGAAATAAAAAGGGAGAAGTGCCAAATGTTCCAGAATTTTTCAAAGTCCTTACAAGTCCATTATAAAAGAGTAACTAGAAATCCTATTGAATGGCTACTCTTTTATTTATACGTGAGTGAGGGGACTAAATAACTTTTACTCCATTCCTCCTGACTTACAGTCAGTACCACTGGGGATCCAGGCAGGGAGAGAAGAGATGAGCTTTCCTTTGAACACATTATTAAGCAGACTAGTAAGGGGTCCATTTTCATTAAGGGGACAGTTTTCCTTTCTGAGGACTTCTAGACCTGTGACTTCTATTCCTTTGCTACTCACAGAATTAACAGTTTTGAGAAGTTCCTCATAGGACCTTGGCAGATTATATTAGTACCCTTGCCTTATTCAATGGGCTTGACTCAAAGTATCTTTTGTCTGTTTTTAAAAATCAAATACAATATAGGATTGAGATTCATCACAAAAATGCCAATTAAAAGTAAGCTATAACCTTAAAAAATGTGCTTTGAGTTCTGAACCCATTCTAGGAGGAGTAGTTCCATACCAGTTTTCACTATATCAGAGGCACTGGAAGGAATGTAGCTTTCTACAGCCAAACAGCGAGAGACACAGCACTCCTGCAGGCATATTTTCCAGATGCTTGTCAAGCAAAAATGTGATGCTTATAGACAATGACAGAGGTCCAGAAAGTTCTCCTTTAAAGAGGGCATCTATATAAATTAAAATTAACTGTCTACTTATCATTTCATTACATAAAAAGACTGAATGTTTTCACCACATTAGATATTATGCTGAAAGTGGTCTGACTCAAAATACTGGATAGATATATAGAGAGTACGCTCTGGCCAACATTGGGCAGGGGTGCCTCTGAGAGATGGGCAGACATTGTCCAGATGGATGATGATCATCTGGGCTCACTTATATGCAACCTCATGTTGTGCTCTGCGGTGATTTATATCTTTAAGAATGTTTAATGCTACCCAGAGCAATGCAGGAAAGTCAGTTTCAAAGATTCTCAAATTTAGTTCAGGGCCAACTCATTTTGATTTATCTGCTCCTTTTTGAAAAAAAAAGGACTAACAATTCTAAGTGATGTTGATTTTGGTTATTATATAATTATTTGGAATGAATTACTGGTCATTCTGAATGAATAAGTGGTCACTTCTGTTGTATAAATCATATTACTATTTTGTGGTTCACTGAAGTAGAAATAGGAATACTTGCACTCAGATGGCCCATACTTTCGCCCTAAGTATTCTTACATAAATCTGGGTCACTTAACTATTCTTATGAAATGAGATAGAATATAAATAAATAATGTTTCTGTGTGCTTGGGAAATTACTAATATAAACTCTTTGAAACTGAGTTTTATCATTTACAAAGTGGGAATACGAGTAGCCCCTCATCCTACCTCCTGGAATTGTGCTGAGAATGTCATGAAGTAACAAATGCTCTGTAAACTATAAAATACAAACTGTATGGTACTGTGGTCATCGCATCGTTGCCTTTGTTGGACTCCTCAAGAAACAGACCTCTCTGCAAAACAGACCCTTGTGTGCAGAGGGTTTGTTGTGGAGTGCTTTTGGCAACAGGTTCTATGAGAGAAGGGAAAAAGCGAGGATTGAGCAGAGGAAGAAATTGAACAACGATACAGTTACAGACAAGACCTCAGCCAATTACAAGGGAGCATTGAATTTCTTTCAGAGTCCTGAAATGAGGCAAGGGGGCCAGACTCTTGAACCTCTGAATCTACATATCATTAGATGTCGGCTGCCCTTTGTGATGGGATCATCTTGGATGAGGCAGTTCCTATGAGTAGATAAAAATTCCTAGGGAAGGACTCATTTGTGAACCCTCAGTGGGAAACGTTACCGGCTGCTGGGGAAATGAGTGACGGGGTCCTGAGGGAGTATCTTGATGGTGTACCATAGCATCCATCATGGTGCACCACTCAAATCCATTTGACCCATATAATAAGTTCACACCATCTGCGAGCAGCTCCTCCAGAGTTCTAGTTGGTCTCTTTTACTGGGGGAAATTGACAAAAGGAAGTTTAGAGATGTACTATATAGCCCCAGCTACTGCAGCTCATCTCAGGTCTATGCAAACAAACAAACGAAACAAAACAAAACAAACAAAAAAACCCCCCACCACACCAAGATCGTCCTTTTCCACTAGTCATTCTAGATGCTTTGTATCTTCAGCTAACACCTCTTCTGGTAAGTTGGCTTACACAGTAAAGTCACCCAATCCATCCCTGGGGGTTGTTTTCTCAGAGTGCCTCCTTCACTTTTCCATTTACTGTCAAAATTGGGCAAGGGAGTACTGACAAGCATCCCAGTGGATTTTTGCATGCCAGATGTGTTCTTCTCTGCCTCTATTCTGTAACTAACCTTGATGATCAGCATAAATTATCCCACCAGGCTAATGACTCTTCTTGCCTGTTAGTTTTTTTGGCACAAGAAACCCCAAAGACTAGGCAGAATATGTAGCTTAAAATTTAATGGAATTCTTGTTACATTCCCCGGTGGAAGCAAGACGTATAAATGCACAGAATCTGGAGTTGTAGCACAGGAAACACACATTTTCCCAAGTAAATCCCTGGGAATGATGGTAAGTGGGCCACTTCTGCTTTTATCCCTCATTCCCCTGACCCACGTTTTCTAAGAGCTGGGAACACAGCACCATAATGGTCATTTATTTATGGTATGCTTGCATCTTGGATGATGGATCCATGTCTTCTAGGATATCATCTCTAAGATGTACCACAGGTATTCTTTCAAAAGGCTCTTTAGTTATATTATCAAGCCAGCAGTTTCTGGGTGGTATAGTATATGATAGGATCAGTGGATTTCTTGGCCATATGTCCACTGCCTCCCTTCTTTTTCCACGAAGTGGGTTCCTTGGTCTGAGGTGGTTATATGGCATAATGTGTCAGTGGACCGGGCTAGAAACCCTAGCATCACCATGGTAGATGATAGAAAAGGCTCAGAGAAAGTGGGCATGCAGGTGTGAATGTACTACAGAAAGTTAAAAAAAAGTCACCAGCCAACTATGTTCCTGCAAGAGGCTCCAGAAGACACTTCATTCACCAAAGCAATTGGGAATATTCTGGTGAGAAGGGCGCCAGCATCCCTTGGAAGCTTTCTTCTCTGTGGGCCAGAACTATTGGTAGGCAATGCTGTTTATAGAACTGGGCTTCTTGATAACAGTGGAGATAATAGGATCCTGAAATAAGAGGCTGAGTAAATGGCAGTTGCTTTGGTGAGCTGTGGACGCAAATTTGTCTCAGGGAGGGGGCATGACCTTGGGCAAGGAAGCACCTTTTGGATGAGGGTAATGTCTAGGTAAAGACTTGGCTGTGAGCTGTAAACAGTCAATAGAACAAAGCCCAGCATCTGGGTAAATAAGTGCATTGATTGTTAAGGGTAGGGGGATTGTGAAGCACAGCATAGCATCTGTTTCGGCCTTCAAAAACAGGTGGGCAATGCCACTTATTAATTTTTAAGTAAAATGTGATAATGGTACAGCTGGTACATAGAGAGCATAGGTTACTTGAGGTGCTTAGCACCAAGATGGGAGCATTTAATATAATAAATTCTCGTATTGCTTCTTGGAAACCTAGTTAAAGCCTAAACCTAATTGTTTCGTACACAATTTAAGTGAGGAAATGCAATAGTTTAAAGTAATTAAATGAAAATTATTTAAAGAATATAACCACTGACCCTAGAGTTTACCTGTCCACTGTGTTGGAGAACACTGGTTAAAATGAGTCTAAACCAACTGACTTCAATGTGGAACATGGTTTAAGAGAGGTTTGCAGAGAGGTCAGGTAAGAAAAAAATCACTTCAGTAGTCCAGAGATATAAAGACTAGCCATTTACTATTAAATTCAGTTAGATACAAACATAAGCAACCCTTGCTTATTTCTCTTTTCATGAATTAGAGGGGAAAGAGTATGAAGAATGGATAGGGTAGAGAATGTATTGCTTGCAAGATATTTGGCAAGGTGACATTTGATTTTTAAGAAGTAAATGATTTTCATTATTATAGATATTGTTTAGCTGTTAATTAAATGTGTTCTGGGGCAAATACTTTTATTCCTGCCAGTGTTTTGAGGGCCTAGCATTTCTTCAGACTAGTGCATGTCTTCTGGATATTCCTGTTTGCCAACTTTTTGCTGCCACTAAGAAAGGATTATTGGTTATCTCTGCCCTGGGTTTTCTAAAATTAGTGCCTCCCTTGTTTGAAGTTCAATAGTAAAGTTCGATAGTAAAGTAGCGTGAGCAAAACGTAGTCTTATAGGTGCTGGTATTAACTTGAAAAGGGATTCAATACCAAATACTTGGAAGTATTTTGCCTCTGAGAGCATACCAATCTGACTCAAGTTATGACATTTTTATATTGTTTTATTCATTCAACAAATATTAGAATATGAAACACTACAGATGTGCCTGGCAGTCTTTTTTTTATATTCCCATTTGACTTAAGATGAACAAAATTTGAAAATTTTGGCACAGATGATTCCATTTTACAACTTTAGAGTGCATATATTCCTCCAAATATTCTGGTATTCACTCAGGGAGCAAACTTTTGACAGTCTTCCCTACTCTAATTTGATGTTTCTTTGGTGAGGGATCTGACATTTTCTCACAGCTCTTGTTTAATACTGACACTGTGCTTTTAATTATACGAGAAGCCACAGGCAACAAAATATAATTATAATAAAATGAATTACAGACCTCTAGATCATTTTACCTTTTGCTTCCTGGTGAAGATTGTATAGTCACAGCATCAAAGCATCTGATGCTTATTTCTAAGCTCCCTATTTGGGTGAGGCAAGGAGAAAATCTGATTGAGAAATTACCTGTTGTGCTATCACAAGATGAATTTTGAGACTGACAGTCTGTGAGATGTAGTGTGATGTGTTATCCTGCTTACTTCAAGGCGCAGCTACCTGCAGAGAGAGAACTGCCTGCCTGGCTTTTAAAGTACTACAGTCTTACCTTTTTTTTTTCTTGGTTGAAGAAAATTTAAGAAGAAAGATGTAAATGCTTACATTCTTGTATGTAGTTTTGAGTAAATTTACTTATTCCAGCAATTAAGTGGTTTTGGAAATTAGCAGTTACATTGATATTTGTGTGCTACAACATAATTATTATCAATGTTTGTGTGAAGTTCCACTAAATAGATCATTTGGACAAAAGTGAGAGATAAAGGACTAATACTTAAATTTCTTACTATAAAGAGCATTTACGCGTTGTGAAGTACGGTTGCCTCTTGGGTGAGGCAGTTCTGGAAATCGTGCAACTTCTTACCTTCTTTAGACAATTCTCATTTGGCAGGTTTTGGTGAGTGGAATTAGGCAGATACTGAAGCTAATTAACTGCCAAGTTACTTAATAGAACAATTTGTTCTCCTGATTATTCTGTAGTCACTAATCCATTCTTGAAGGATTAAATTTCATTATCTCATATTTTTTGGAGAAGCTGTTTAAAAGGTCTTGTCCTTGCAAGGACATTGAATTGTTCATATACTTATAGCACTTATATTTTAGGACTTTACTTTCTCATCTTGGGACACATTTCCTTGTGGAGTTATAACATATCAACAACAAGGTCAGAAGCTTCAATGCGAGAGGAAAGTCCAGGAAAGTAGGTGATGTTTCTCAACTGATGAAATGACAGATCTCACTCATGAAAGAGTCACTGTCTGGGGAAAAAGTAAGGAAGGCAGGCAAAGTATGGAATTTTTTTAAATCAAAAAGAGAGTAGGAGAAATTAGAGCAGACAAGGAAAGAAGGTCTCTGGGGAAGATGTGAGGTGAAGGATTAGAAGTTGGAAAGGGAGAAGAGGAGAACCACTACCAGGGAGTAATCACATAAACACTGTTTATTTCTGTAGTTTTTGAACCTTTTTGCTAGTTTACCTCCTAAAATAATTTAAAAACAAAAAACTATGTACTCTCCCATCCAAATTTAGGTTGATGCCTAAATTTGTCATTATAATTTTACATAGCTGTAAATAATAGAACGTCCAAATTTTGTAAATATTGACAATCCAGATTGTCAATTCAAACTCAAAATTTACGTGTCCAATACATGTTTATACATATATCCAATAAATTTAAATACAGTAACTTATTGATAAACCATAATTTAAAAAATGTATAAACATTCATTTTTACTTCAGTAGTCAATTTTTTATTTCTCTTCCTTTTTTGAACTTGTATTCCATTCCATTTGTCCCACAGTTTTTTTTCCCCTAAGATAATACATTTTTATGCTTGGAAGTCTTTCATTCATTACTCTTAATAATTTTCTGCAAGCAAAATATGTATATAAGTTGAAAATTTCCAGTGGCAATAGGGTTCTAAATGTTAAATTTTCTTTTTCTGGATGAAGTCATCATTAAATTATCAGTTCCCAATTGATCAAAGCAGCATAAATAAATGACCAATTTGGTAAATAATTGCTATTCTAAAATATTTATTGGAAACACATTTCTTAGTGAGTTAATTTCCCTAATTAGTTCATATACCTGTGAATAAATATTACTGATAAAAGAAGAAATGTTAATTTCTATTTTTTATTTCTGTAGATGTGACAACTGAGAACCTAGTTCATATTAAAAAGTAAATTGGAATAGAGTTTTGTTATAGCAGCAAGTGCTGTTTATTTACTATTGTTTCTTATTCCTAAACTTGCTCTCCTCTATTCTTCTGTGGGATGCAGGGGATTCAATTCAGAATACAGTAAGTCCCCTACATATGAACGAGTTCCATTCCGAGAGCACATTCGTAAGTCCAATTTGTTCATAAGTCCAACAAAGTTAGCCTAGGTACCCAACTAACACAATCGGCTATATAGTACTGTACTGTAATAGGTTTTTAAAACTTTTCACACAAATAATATTGGGTGGGCCAAAAAGTTCATTCAGGTTTTTCATAACCTCTTATGGAAAAACCTGAACGAACTTTTTGGCCGACCCAATACATAAAAAACACACACAAAATAAAACATTTTAAATCTTACAGTACAGTACCTTGAAAAGTACAGTAGTACAGTACAGCAGCTGGCATACAGGGGCTGGCATCGAGTGAACAGGCAAGAAGAGTTACTGACTGGAGGAGGGAGAGGAGGTGGGAGATGGTAGAGGTGAAGGATCATCAGCAATAGGAGATGGAGGGCAAGCTGCAATCTCACGCACGCCTGATGTTGATGCACAGGTTCTTGTTCCTTGCTGGATTCAATTCTATCTACTCTCTTGAAAAAATGATCCAGGGATGTCTGCGTAGTAGCTCTTTTTTTCTTGTCATAGATGACACGGTAGCACTGGATTGCATTCTGAACAGCTACTGCTTCCTTCATGTTCCATTCTACACTCGGGTCCTGTGCCTCAAAAACTAACAGTGCCTCCTCAAATAAAGAAAATCACTTGCTTCCAGACATCTTGGGCTTGAAATAAAGATACTGTACTACTGTACTCTATACAGTACTGCACATTAAAGTACACAAAAGCACAACCACTTGTAGGGGATGCACGCACATGACAATGTACACCAGATATGTAAACTACTCTACTTGATTGGACATGCGAACGCACATTCGAATCTTTGAAAGTTCGCAACTTGAACGGTCGTATGTAGGGGACTTACTGTACTGCATTTCCCAGACCCCTCTGCCTGCTGGATTCTAGGGGAAGACTAGAAGGCAGGAAGAGGGAAAAGGGTAATTCCTTCTTGTTTTCTCTGTACTTCTCAGTGTTTCTCCAACTGCAGTTGGTTGTTCCTTTAGTTTCTTTTGATCCTCTCAGAAGCAGCCCTGCTGTGCCCTTCTCCTTGGAGATTCCACAGTGGTTGCAGAGTAGCCCTTCTTCCTCAAAGATCTGTGCACCAGCTGTACAGGTCCCCTCTTTTGAGGGTTTGGTAAACCTACCTCTTCCCCTTTATTCCCCCAGCCCTTGAGGTTGTAGCTGCTTCCTGCAGTTATTTCTGAGTTATGTCAAGTTTTTTTTTCTTTCCTAATAGCTTTGACAACAGTGAAACGAATTCCCTGTACTAAATCTCCAATCTCCTATTTGAAATGTCTAGTTTGGTTTTTCTTTTTGACTGGACTCTGACTGACATAGTAGGTCATTCAATTCTTTGAACTCTTTCCTGGTTATATGCTAAATATCACACAGTGATCCATAATTATAAATTATTTTTAAATTGACAATTGGCTGACAATTTGACTAGGTTCTGCTTCAGTTCTTTTCATTTTTTCTTTTTGAAAGCCAAGAATGGACGTACAAAAGTATTAGTCACTCAGTCATTAGGAGTATTCATTTTCTGTTTCTGGAAGGTTTTCAAAATATAATTTATCAAGACTGATTAAATGGCTATTAAATATAGCTGTAACTAGTGGTACCTTGTTTATTGTACATGTTCAAAAGCATTGGGAACTATTGTTAATTTCAATACACCTTTGCCACTACCATATTTTTGATAAAATGCTTTTATCATATCATGTACTCTAAATATAATTTTGACCTTAGATGAACAAAATTAAATTAAAAATTTATGGAAAATGTTTGTTAGTAACCTAATTGAGAAAGCCATTGTCTGCCAATGAAGCAAATCTGACCCATGTCTATCAAAAAAATGACTATTTTTCAGTTTCTGTAGGTAAAAAACTTGTTTTCAAAAGTTTTCTCTATTAATAACATCAGGAAACACTTGTTTTCTCTAATATGTGGAATATTTACTTTGTTTTGTTGAAGAAGATCTCCAAGGAATTATAATGAAAAATGAAATTAATTCTCACATTGATCATTAAAAGTGTCAGAGAGGGTGGGGGAAGGAAGAGAAGCAGCAAAACTATTTCAAGTTTCTTAAAGGGGGTAGAATAATTTTTTTTTCTCTCTATTTTCTACATCTAAAATACTTCTTAGGGATTTTCTCTCCTTTGATTGGAAGGATATTAAATTTTAAAAATTCTCAAAATAGATAAGATTTTTTCACTTTGCAATGGTGTCCTTAATTTGTCACAACTACTCTATTCAAGAGAAGAAGTATACTTAATGGATTTTAAAATGTGGAAATGTAACATGTCACACTACTGTACAGGCAAAATATTGCTCTAGTGTTAGTCTCTAAAGAGTAGCATGATATCCCGGGAGAATCCGGGATGTTGAAGTCAGTTAGATCACTGAGTCTAAGTGGTGGTAGCACTAGCTGATGGGAAATTCATTAAGTACTTCAAAACTTCACTGTCTTTTCTATAAAATGGGCTAAAAAATGCCAATGTTGCAGGATAGTTTTAAGGATAAAATGACAAAATGTATGTAAAGCACTTAGGACAGTGTTGGGCACGTGGTAAGCATTTTGTTAAATGGTGGCTATTATTAAAGGCTGCTCCTTACTTGATCTTTCACACTGTGGACATAGAATATGGATCATAAAAGTTTGGTAGGGTACACTCCATTCTTTTTTTTTTATTCACTCATTTTTTTTTGGCCGCACTGTGCAGCATCTGGGATTCTAGTACCCTGACCAAGGATGTAACCCACGCCCCCTGCCATGGAAGCGCGTAGTCTTAACCACTTGACCACTAGGGAAGTCCCCACCCCATTCGTCTTGATGTTCTGCTGATCATCAGCAGATTTACTGATGATTTACCTTACTGTTTCTGCCCTCTTCCGTTCTGCTTTGGGACATATTTCACTTCCATTTGTCAGGACAGTCTTCATACAGTTGTCTTTTGGTGGAAGTTTTTGTTTGCCTCCAGCACATCCTCAAATTGTCTTTCCCCTGTTGTGTGCTTCCGCATGCCTCTTCTGTTTCTTGCTCGGGTGCCAGTATCATCTTCTGGATGCTGTTATACTTCCTATGTTTTACTGTTTAACCATTTCAAACCCACTAACCACTATGAAGTATAGATATCATTAGATTATCTAATTTTAGAACTTGATATAATATGGCCTAGGGGGTCACTTTGATTAAGACCATGTCCTTTCCCTCTTAAAAGAAGCGATTTGCTCTCAGTCTCTTATGCAATATTAGGATGTTCTCCTATCTGTGGATCTTTACTTGTGTCATCACTTTTTCCATGTAAGCAGAAGAAAAGAATTAAACAAGTTAACTTGAATATTTGGTGTCTAAAGACAATTATAGTATTTTAAAACACAGTTGAAAAATGACTACAATTTTTTCAACTCCAGTTGCTTTCCTGGGTCTAGGGCATAGGGTGGCTTTTAGCTCCCTTTTAATTGCATCTCAAAAGTGGATATTTTGGGAATTTAAAAAACTAATATACTTCAGATTTCGAAAACCCTCACTACTTTCAATCTTTGGTGTTAGAGTAACAGATGAAATTATCCTTCCGCTTCCTCACAAATCCCCTTATTTGTATTGTCATCCTCATGCTGCTTTTGGACAAAAGATTCCCTTCTGATCTCCTTCTGCTTAGACAGACCTCTGCCAAAATAGACTGGCAGAAAGGACGGTGAAGAGCTTCATGTAATGTGATTGTCTCCACTTCAAGTTAAAGCAGGAACCATGCCAGGAATACCCCTGACTTTTGACTGTGACTGTAGTACCCCGGGGGAGTTGGTTGCTTTTAAGGAAAAAAAAAATCCCCTTGAGCATCACTAAGAAATAAAGAGTAAAGGAAGAAAATTTGGGAGGAATTTCTGTAAGCATTTATGCTGGTTATGAACATAGGGGTTTTTAAAATTTGAAGCCTACTCTTTAGAATTACATTTTCAGGGACATCAAAGAAAGCCTATTTTTTCAGTTCTCGAAATAGCTCATGTGAATTTCTCTAACATCTTTCCAACTTGCACACTGATTTCCCTTCTCTCACATTTGCTAGGTGTATAGATAATGTTTCTCTTCACAATGCAGTGCAGTAAAAGTGAAACTAATTACTATGAAAAGCCCTTCCTTTGTTTCAGGAGGATTACAAGGTTTCCATCTCCTTAGTTTCTATTTCAGTTTATCTCTTGAAATTAAATTAAATCAAATCTTTTTCTTTTGAAATGCCAGGCTCCATTTGTGGTAATAGTTCCTGACAGTTCTAAGCTTTTACCCAAACTTCTCAGTGAAAATGTGTTGGATGATTTCTTTGTTCTTAATATTATAATTTAAAAATGAAAAACAAAGACAAGATAACATTTTATGAGAAAGTCAAACAGATCATTGGCATTTCCTAGTACGGAGAGTATAGTATCTTATCAATTTAATTAAGTTTATAAGACCTAAGTCTAAATAAGTTTTTGATCATACTGTTAAAATTCATCTATTACTACAATCATACTGAAAAATTAAAATGAATACTTAAATGTGGATGGTCCCAGTTAATTACAAGCCTTGTGTGTTTTCTTTTAAGAAAGGATTAGGAAGTGCATTTTTTTTAGCCTAAGAAATTATGGCTATAACACAGTTATTTGTTCCCTTTATTTGTGAAAATGTTGGTACAGCTCTCTCTGTTGGTCTGGCACAAAGATTAAGGCATGCATAAGAATGAAATTTGGGGCATCTAATGTGACCTACTAAGGTCTAGCACTCACAATTAAAAAAAAGATTTAATGTGGCAAAATGTATATAACAAATTTACCATTTTAATAATTTTTGATTCTACAATTCAGTGGCATTAAGTACATTCACATTGCACCACATCCATCTCCAGAACATTTTCATCATCCCAGACCAAAACTCTGTGCCCATTAAACAATAACTCCCTATTTCCCCCTCCCTCCGGGCCCTTTTAACCATTATTGTACTTTGTCTCTATGAATTTGACTCTTCAAGTACCTCATATAAGTAGACTCATACGATATTTGTGTATCTGGCTTATTTCACTAAGCATAATGTCTTCAAAGTTCATGTTTTAGCAGGTGTCAAAATTTCATTCCTTTTAAGGCTGAATAATGTTCCATTGTATATAGATAACAGGTTTCATTTGTCCATTCCGTTGGTGGACATTGGGTTGTTTCCACCTTCTGGCTATTATGAATAATGCCTCTATGAACAGTGGTATACAAATATCTTTTTGAATCCCTACTTCAATTCTTTGAGATATACACCCAGAAGTGAAATTGCTGGATCATATGGTAATTCTATGTTTATTTTTTTTGAGGAACGTCAATACTGTTTTCTACAGTGACTGGACTATTTTACATTCCCACCAGCAAAGCAGAAGGGTTCCAATTTCCCCACATCCTCACCAACACTTATTTTCTATATATGTGCATGTGTGTGTGTGTTTATAATAGCTATCCTAATGGGTGTGAAGTGATAGCTTGTGGTTTTGATTTGATTTTCATTGCACTAATGATTAGTGATGTTGAGCATCTCTCATGTGCTTACTGGCCATTTGTATATTATCTTTGGAGAAATGTCTATCCAAGTGCTCTGCCCATTTTCAATCTGATCGTTTATTTTCATTGAGTTGTAAGAGTTTTTTATATATAGTTGACCCTTGAATAACACAGGTTTGAACTGTGTGGGTCCACTTATCTGCTGATTTTTTCACTATATATACTATAGTACCACATGATCTATGGTTAGTTGAATCGTGGATGCAGAACTGTGGATACAGAGGGCCAACTGTAAAGTTATATGCAGAGTTTTGACTGTGTGGATGGTTGGCACCCCTAACCCCACGTTGTTCAATGGTCAACTGTATTCCAGATATTAATCCCTTATCAGATATGATTTTCAGATATCTTCTTCTATTCTTTGGATTTCCTTTCCAGTCCCTTGAATAGTGTCCCTTGAAGCACAAAAGTTCTTAATTTTGATGGTCTAACTTATCTATTTTTCTTTTGTTTGTGCTTTTGGTGCCATATTCAAGAAATCATTGCCAAATCCAATGTTATGAAGCTTTTCCCCTATGTTTTATTAGCACTAATAATTTGAAGAAGTGGAACTTTATAAGTGCTCTGTAGTGTATGCCACTCAAAGATTTTTGGGCTGAGTCCAGTGCAAGTCACAAAAATATACTCCAGGCCAGAGAAGAAGGAATCGAAATGGGAGGGAAAGCAAGACTTTTCCACGAATCCTCAATACACTTCTGCTTCAGTCTATTGGCCAGAACAACAGGTCACATTGCCACTTCTGCCTGCAAGAGAGGGTAGTTGGGAAATATGTAGGGGTTTTGTTATTGTATGTTTTTTAAGCTGGCCACGTTGCCATCTAAAGTGAAGATGAAGAAAAAAATTAATAATAGTTAGGCAACATGGTGTCTGCAACAAGTCTTAAATGTGTTGGTGTATCTGAAATTTTCTTAGCAGAACTGTTTAAAAGTTTGAGGCATGTAGACAATGTTTTTCTCTAGAGTCCAGTGTTGACATATAATTTTACCTGTTTCTATATTTAAGTCTATTTCTGGAGATGGGAAGTGGGGGCCAGGGCAGGGTCCAATGACACCTGGGGCAGGATGGGAACTTACACCCATATCATGTTCTTTCCTGAAAGTCTATAAAATACACCTTTGGACCACATTGATGAATGATGAATTTGTATTCTTTTTTCTAAGAAGAACTTAAATATTCTATTTTTTCAAGTTTTACATATTTGGCTGAGTTACTGTTAAAACTGTGGTGTTTTGTAGAGCATCAAGCAACCTGCCTATGCTGCAACGAACACTTAAATACTATTCTCTGGGTGCTGGCCCCTTCTTCTGGGGCCTCCCACACCAAACAGGGTACACCTAATCAGGCCAAGTGTAGAAAGCCTCTTTTTCTACATGTTACCTCGGACCTTGCTCTCTGCCTGCTTCTCTTGGAAATCCATTCTATTCTTTCTTAATCTGGTTTGATGCTTAGGCATCAAGTATAGCTGTTCATTGGGAAAATGCTTGTCTGGCCCTGTTTTTCTCTATAAAACCTTTGGATGTGAATTTCCTTTCTGAATCATAGAGCTTATATTACCTCCTTGAAAATAATAGGTTTTTGATAACAAGATATTGCAGGAGTTGTGACTTTTTACATTTAGTGTTTGTATATTGAGTTATGAAGAAGAAAAGTTAAACAGAAAAAAATTCAATGCAAAAGATAACAATACATGGAGAAAAATAACAAATATTTCTACTCTGGGAATTTTTTTTAAAGGCTTGAAAGTGATTTATGTTTTTTGGGTTTTCCTAATATTAGGTCTTACATAAAATGTATGATATTACCTCTGTATAAGGAATTCTCACATATTTACAGTGAACTATTTTACAGCCTTCAATTTTTGTTCCATTTAATTTTCCCTTAAAGATCTTTTTGAATCTTTTTTGACTATTTTATATTACCCTGAAGTTATGGAAATAATCATTTGTTGTGTGGTTTCCCTTTCCTGCATGGCCCTCACAGCTCTGACCACTTACCTTTAAATGGAAATTTCAGTCTCTACAGCCTCTAGCCTTGGGAACAATAGAGCCTTAATAAAGAGAAGCTCAAGAAATTTAAGTGTAAGGAGCTCAACATATTTATCCTTTTGGCTATTTCACTCTGATTTTGTACCTTAATCCTAAAACCTGGAACTTGGCTTTTTTTTCTTTATGCACAATATCCCATTTAAAACTCTGTTTCAAAAAATGAGTCCCTGTTTCACATCTCTCTTCCCAATCACTGACTTCTCTGGGATTAAGTTCCTGTTCTTAATTTTTTGGGCCTCAGCAGCTGATTCTCTATATTTTGGCAGCCTTGCCTTAATTTCTATAAGTATTGTGGGAACTTGGAGAAAGCTTTAGACAGGTTAACCCCTTGGTGGTTTGAATTTTGAATTAGATGTTCCTTGAGAAACTGATTTGGGAGAGGAACTCTTTTAATTCAGTGTTGCACATTCTGCAGAGGTTTGACCTGAGAGTACAGTAGAGTGATGAGTTAGTGCAGAGAAGTTTGAAAGTAACAAATGAAGGTCTCATAAAGTATGCATACCCCTTGCCTGTTTCGTTGTTGTTGTTGCTATATCCCAACAAAAACTGATGTGTATTCCTTTCACACAATGCAGTGAAAAGTTAATGTTGCAGTAATGTTCTGTTTTGAAATTGAGTATGATTGAGTCTTCCCTATAAAATTACATATTTTGCTACACATTAACTCAGTACATGCTTGCATACAACTACTGTGAATAATATGCTGTGGAGTTCTCACAACAATTTTTCCCTTCACTTAGGAACTTTTAACTAGGGTGGCCAAAAGATGTTTTCTATTTTGCTTTGGTCTAGAATCCTACCTTGTCTGCAAAGCAATTATTCAAAGTTTCAGCTCCTAAGCTTTTATTTGTTTCTATACTATAGCATTACATCTCCTCTGTTTTTTGTTATATTTAATAACTATATTTTGTTTCATTCTGACTTTCTTTTCATATCTTCAAGTGTTGAGTCTATGTTTTCTGGCTTCAAAATGTTGCTGTGTTGATGAGGGAGTATTTCAAATATGTTTTGGTGAAAAAGTTCGTCTACGTTGTGTTCTGAGCTGAAAACAGATTTCCCATTGGAGAGATGACAGATTTCCTCTGTTATCATCAAGCAAACTGTTTTAAAAGTAACTCAGGGCTTTGTTTTTCTTCTCATCCTTTTATTCATTATTCATTCAGTAAATATTAATGAGATGTCAACTAGTGCCAGACATTCTTCTAGGCACTTGGGATTCAGCAATGACCAAATTCTTACTTGTGTAGAGCTTACATTCTAGTTCAGTGGTGCTCAAACTTTGCTGCATATTATAATCGCCTGGAGAGACTTTAAAACTGCTATGTTTTGCCCCATGCCAATTAAATCAGAATCTCTGGGGATGGATGCAGGCATATGTTTTCCAACGATTCCAATGTACATTCTAAATTTGAGAACCATTAATCTACAGCAGGAGTTATCACATTATTGCATATGCCATAATGATCAGAAGGGCTTGTTACAATTCAGAATACAGGTGTCCCTTGAATAAGGCTGGGTTTAAGGGTGCCAATCCACCAGGAAGTTGAAAATCAACATAAAATTTATAGTTGGCCCTTGGAACCCACCAGTTCCACCAACTGCAGATCTTACTGTACATACTATTGAAGAAAAATCCAAGTATAAGTGGACCCAAGAGTCCAAACCCATGTTTTTCAAGAGTCAACTGTAGTTTCTGATTCAGAAGTCTGGGGCTAGGCCTAGGAATTTACATTGCTAACAAGTTCCCTGGTGAAGCTGATGGTGCTGTTTTGGGGGATTAACTGACAATAACTGATATAGAACCTTGGTACTCAATCCATGATAAAAGATCAGCAGCATGGGCTTTTCTAACAGAACTTGTTAGAAGTGTAGAATCTCCGCAAGCCAGAAGGGGGTGGCATGATATATTTAAAGTGATGAAAGGGAAGAACCTACAATCAAGATTACTCTATCTGGCAAGCATCTTATTCAGATTCAATGGAGAAATCAAAAGCTTTACAGACAAGCAAAAGCTAAGAGAATTCAGCACCACCAAACCAGCTCTACAACAAATGCTAAAGGAATTTCCATAAGTGGGAAACACAAGGGAAGAAAAGGACCTACAAAAACAAACCCAAAACAATTAAGAAGATGGTAATAGGAACATACATATTGATAATTACTTAAATGTGAATGGATTAAATGCTCCAACCAAAAGACAGAGGCTCACTGAATGTATACAAAAACAAGACCCATATGTATGCTGTCTACAAGAGACCCACTTCAGACCTAGGGACACATACAGACTGAAAGTGAGGGGATGGAAAAAGATATTCCATGCAAATGGAAATGAAAAGAAACCTGGAGGAGCAATTCTCATATCAGACAAAATAGACTTTAAAATAAAGAATGTTACAAGAGACAAGGAAGGACACTACATAATGATCAAGGGATCAATCCAAGATGAAGATATACCAATTGTAAATATATATGCACCCAACATAGGAGCACCTCAATACATAAGGCAAATGCTAACAGCTGTAAAAGACAGTAATATATTAATAGTGGGGGACTTTAACACCTCACTTACATGAATGGACAGATCCTCCAGACAGAAAATGAATAAGGAAACACAAGCTTTAAATGACACAATAGACTAGATAGATTTAATTGATATTTATAGGATATTCCATCCAAAAACAGCACATTACACTTTCTTAAGTGCACACGGAACATTCTCCAGGATAGATCACATCTTGGGTCACAAATCAAGCCTCGGTAAATTTAAGAAAATTGAAATCATATCAAGCGTCTTTTCCAACCATAACGCTATGAGATTAGAAATAAATTACAGGGAAATAAATGTAAAAAACACAAACACATGGAGGTTAAACAATACATTACTAAATAACTGAGAGATCACTGAAGAAATCAAAGAGGAAATCAAAAAGTACCTCGAGACAAATGACAAACATGATGATCCAAAACATATGGGATGCAGCAAAAGCAGTTCTAAGAGGGAAGTTTATAGCAATACAATCCTACTTCAAGAGTCAAGAAAAATCTCAAACAATCTAACCTAAAGGAACTAGAGAAAGAAGAATAAAGTTAGTAGAAGGAAAGAAATCATAAAGATTAGAGCAGAAATAAATGAAATAGAAACAAAATAATAGCAAAGATCAATAAAACGAAAAGCTGGTTTTTTGAGAAGATAAACAAAACTGATAATCTTTAACCAGACTCATCAAGAAAAGAGGAAGAGGACCCAAATCAGTAAAATTAGAAATGAAAAAGGAGAAAGTTACAACTGATGCCACAGAAATACAAAGCATCATAAGAGACTACTACAAGCAACTCTATTACAATAAAATGGACAACCTGGAGGAAATGGACAAATTCTTAGAAAGGTACAACTTTCCAAGACTGAACAAGGAAGAAATAGAAAATATGAACAGACCAATGACAAGTAATGAAATGGAAACTGTGATTAAAAATCTTCCAACAAACTAAAGTCCAGGACCAGATGGCTACACAGGAGAATTCTATGAAACATTTAGAGACAGAGGTAACACCCATCCTTCTCAAACTCTTCCAAAAAATTGCAGAGGAAGGAACACTCCCCAACTCATTCTATGAGACCACCATCACCCTGATACCAAAACCAGACAAAGATACTACAAAAAAAAATTACAGACCAATATCACTGATGAACATAGATGCAAAAATCCTCAACAAAATAGTAGCAAACAGAATCCAACAATACATTAAAAGGATCATACACCATGATCAAGTGGGATTTATCCCAAGGATGAAAGGATTCTTTAGTTTATGCAGATCAATCAACATGATACACCATATTAACAAATTGAAGAATAAAATCCATATGATCATCTCAGTAGATGCAGAAAAAGCTTTTGACAAAATTCAACACCCATTTATGATAAAAAGTCTCCAGAAAGTGGGCATAGAGGGAACCTGCCTCAACATAATAAAGGCCATATATGACAAACCCATAGCCAACATCGTTCTCAATGGTGAAAAACTGAAAGCATTTCCTCTAAGATCAGGAACAAGACAAGGATGTCCACTCCCGCCACTATTATTCAATATAGTTTTGGAAGTCCTAGCCACGGCAATCAGAGAAGAAAAAGAAATTAAAGGAATACAAATTGGAAAAAAGAAGTAAAACTGTCACTGTTTGCAGATGACATGATAATATACACAGATAATCCTAGAGATGCCACCAGAAAACTACTAGAGCTAAGTGATGAATTTGGTAAGGTAGCAGGATACAAAATTAATGCACAGAAATCTCTTGCATTCCTATACACTAACAATGAAAGATCAGGAAGAGAAATTAAGGAAACACTCCCATTCACCATTGCAACAAAAAGAATAAAATACCTAGGAATAAACCTACCTAAGGAGGTCAAAGACCTGTACTCAGAAAACTATAAGATACCGATGAAAGAAATCAAAGAGAACACAAACAGATGGAGAGATATACCATGTTCTTGGACTGGAAGAATCAATATTGTGAAAATGACTATATTACCCATAGCAATCTACAGATTCAATGCAATCCCTATCAAACTACCAATGGCATTTTTTACAGAACTAGGACAAAAAATCTTAAAATGTGTATGGAGACACAGAAGACCCCGAATAGCCAAAGCAATCTTGAGGGAAAAAAAAACGGAGCTGGAGGAATCAGATTCCCTGACTTCAGACTCTACTACAAAGCCACAGTAATCAAGACTATATAGTACTGGCACAAAAACAGAAATATGGATCAATGGTACAAGATAGAAAGCCCAGAGATAAACCCATGCACCTATGGTCAAGTAAACTATGACCAAGGAGGCAAGGATATACAATGGAGAAAAGACAGCCTCTTCAATAAGTGGTGCTGGGAAAACTGGGCAGCTACATGTAAAAGAATGAAATGAGAACACACCCTAACACCATACACAAAAATAAACTCAAAATGGATTAAAGACCTAAATGTAAGACTGGACGCTATTAATCTTAGAGGAAAGAACACATAGGAAGGACACTCTTTGACATAAATCACAGCAAGATCTTTTTTGACCCACCTCCTAGAGTAATGGAAATAAAACCAAAAATAAACAAATGGGACCTAATGAAATGTCAAAGCTTTTCACAGCAAAGGAAACCATAAAGAAGATGAAAAGACAACCCTCAGAAAGGGAGAAAATATTTACAAATGAATCAATGGACAAAGGATTACTCGGCACAATATATAAACGCCTCATGCAGCTCAGTATTAAAAAAACAAACAACCCAATCCAAAAATGAGCAGAAGACCTAAATAGACATTTCTTCAAAGAAGACATACAAATGGCCAAGAGACACATGAAAAGCTGCTCAATATCACTGATTATTAGAGAAATGCAAATCAAAACTGCAGTGAGATATCACCTCACTCCAGTTAGAATGGGCATCATCAGAAAATCTACAAACATCAAATGCCTCAGAAGGTGTGGAGAAAAGGGAACCCTCTTGCACTGTTGGTGGGAATGTAAATTGATACAGCCACTATGGAGAACAGTATGGAGGTTGCTTAAAAAACGAAAAATAGAATTACCATATGACCCAGCAATCCCACTACTGGGCATATACCCAGAGAAAACCATAATTCAAAAAGACACATGCACCCCTATGTTCATTGCAGCACTATTTACAATAGCCAGGTCATGGAAGCAATCTAAACGCCCACTGAGAGAAGAATGGATAAAGATGCGTTTCATGTATACAATGGAATATTACTCAGCCAGAAAAAGGAACGAATTAGGGTCATTTGTAGAGACGTGGATGGACCTAGACACTGTCGTACAGAGTGAAGTAAGTCGGAAAGAGAAAAACAAATATAGTATTTTAACTCATATATGTGGGATCTAGAAAAATGGTACAGATGAACCAGTTTGCAAGGCAGAAATGGAGACACAGATGTAGAGAACAAACGTATGGACACCAATGAGGGAAAGTGGTGGTGGTGGGATGGATTGAGAGATTGGGATTGACATATATACACTAATATGTGTAAAATAGATAACTAATAAGAACTGGCTGTATAAAAAAAGAATGTGTAGAATCTCTGGCTCACCCTAGACCTAATGAGTCAGTATCTGTGTTTTGACAAAATCTCCAGGTGATTCAAGTGCACACTAACGTTTGAGATCTGCTCCATTGCACTTTGTTACCTGCGTGTCATGTAAACTATAGACTTATTTCTTGACTTGAATATATTCATTTATATAAGCTGATATTACACATAATTTGAAAACAAAGCACATAGTGGTGATTTATAATGAGATAATCTGCTTTTTTTTATGTCTTTTTCTACTACAAAGGGCTTGTAGTAGTAAATACAAATGGAAAATAACAGGCTTAATTCTCCCTGTTGAAAATAAAGAAGTAACCCCTACCCCCCAGTTTTTTCTTAGAACATTTACTTTAGAAAACTTGCAACTTCATTCTCCATCTCTTTGAAATGTATGTAAAACTTTAAAAAAAGCTAAATAAGCCTCTAACCAGGACCTGGGAACTATATCTTTGAAATATAATCCAGAAAGATATCGCCCTATCTTCCAGTCTTTGTGAGAGGGTAGGAGCTTAACTTTGGTGGCCTCTTCCTCCAAGTGGCAAAACTTCCTCTTGTCATAAAGATATGAGAAGTTATCTTTTCTTTTGGATTAAGCCAATTAACTAACACAGATGGTCACCCCAACTACCAAGTGAATTTGAGATGAACTATTGTATGACAATGGGGCTGTCAAATCAACTTACTTGAGGACTAGTTACTGCTTCTCTTGAACATGTATGAATCATATCTGCTTGACTATATGAAGGGTGAGATTTATATATATCTTTGTAATCTCTTAGTGGATTGCCTGTGATGTACATCACATTCTGGCTTAATGCTTATTCAATGATAATTTTTTTTCTCTTCTACCTTTGAGGAGAGTTTTTCTGCATGGAGAAGAAATTATTTTTAATCTTATTTTCTCAGTAGGCTTTAGTCAGTATTAACTTTCCAGACTACTCTCCTACCCTAGCCAGTCATGGCAGTCATTAGGCATATGACATTTTTTGAGAGGAAGGGGGATGAGAGGGAGTACTCGTAGAATATATTATAAAAACAAAAGAGTCTAATTCAGATTCTGTTTTCCAAACTTAAAAAAACCCCACTCAATTATGGAGTTTTTCAACCATATATAAAAGTAGAGAAATTAGTATAATGAACCCCTCTGTACTCTTTTCCCAGCTTCAATAATTTTCAAAATTTTTTTCAGTCTTGTTTCATCTATATCCAGTCTTGTTTTTTTGGCTGAGGTGTTTTAAAGCAAAATCTAGACATCATTTAACCTCGAAATACTTCAGTATGTGTCTCTGATGTATTTCTTTAAAAAATTATATAACCGTAACTATTCACAATAGTCAGAAGATGGACACAGTAAAATATCCATCTTGAACATGTATAGAGTAATGGAAAAACAATTTGTGATATACACATACATACAATGGAATATTATTTAACTATAATATGAACAAAGACTGCATGCCCAATGTGGATGAACTTCCAAAACATTCTAAGTGAAAGAAGCTAGATATAAAAAGTCACATATTGTATGACTACACTTTTATGAACTATCTGTAATAGATACATCTGCAGAGACAGAATGAGGATTGGTGGTTGCCAGGGACTAGGGGGAAGGAGGAATGAGGAGAAACTGCTTAATGGCAAAGGGGTTTAATGTGAAGTGTTGGAACTGTTTAAGAACTAGATGGAGCTGGTTATACAACACTTGGAATAGAAAATTTATAGTCCTTCAGGATCTCTTATAGGATAATAACAAAGAGGTGAATATTTGAAGCAATTACAAATTGGGAAAGGTTACACTGAGAACATTGTTTTGAGAGAAAATAACTGGGAGATTCTTTACATAGCAAGGTTGGGGAAGACCTTTCCTAGTTTAGTTTCTAAACTAAGGTCTAGACGTTGAAGAGAGGCTTCTAGCAGACAAGAGTCTCGAGGCAAGAAAGGGGTTGGCATGTTTGAGGAACTGAATGCAGGTGTAGGTCATGGACGTGTTGGTGCAGACTTTCCCCGTAGGTGGATTGGGGCTGTATCGGGCTTAATAAATGGGACTTAAGTATTCAGTTCATGAAAGAATGATGGGTCATCATCTCTCTTCCCTCAAATCATGGTGGAATGAGGATGTTTATGTAGACTGGGGTAAGGACAATTGCATTTTATTTTCCTTATCACTCTGTGCATCCTTAACTGGATGAAACAAAGAAGTATGAAGAATGCTGATAATACTGGATACGTGTTAGGTGTGTATATATTAGGTATATCTATATATATCCAGTATATAATGTGGATATATATACTAGGCATATATTTAGTATATAATGTGGATAATACTAGGGTATGGTAATAAAACAACTTCTGAAGAGGATAGGATGAAGAAACTGTGCAAAGCCAGAACACCATAGGGATCTAGGGTCAGAGAAGAAAATAAGGGGCTGGAGGGAGAGGGATAGGGATGGCAGGGGAATGAAACCATCTTTTCTCGTGTGTAATAGATAGAAATAGGTAGAGTATCAACTCTGCTCACTCTAGTTGTGTGCATATAAACAAATCATTTTACCTCCGGAAGCATCAGCTGTGAAATGGGAATTATAATCATACTTATCCTACAGGGATTATGTGGGATTTAAATGAGATCATGATTGAAACTGGCTCAGTAGGATGACTTACACAAAGCAAACGCTTAAGTGTTTATTTGCAGTATGGATATTACAATTTTTTCTGCTCCTCACCTTTCTAGACCTTCTCAAATTTATGTTTTGTTCTCATGTTTTTATACCTTGAATTCATATTTTGGCTTTCTCCTTTCTAGGCTTTAAAAAAATGCCCCTATAGAGAAAGTTGTGTAAGTTTCTGAATGACCCAGGTTTTCGTTTCAACCTCTTAGTACATTTAAATAAATGAGAAGCTTCTTTGTTACTAGAACGTATGTCACTGACTGTAGTCAGTACGTTCATACTGGTCATTCAAACAGCAAAGTTGTAATTGAATTTAACCATTATTCAAAATATCTAGTTGTTTGCATAAAATAGCATAGATGCTTTTGTGTGTAAAAACTCTGGAATACTTAGAAGCATTAATCAAGTGACAGTTGCAAGCAAAGCATGTTATCAGATGCTTTCAAAGATATGGAGATGAATTACAAATAATGTAGGTTTAATATTTCTAACACTTTTCCAGCATATTTAACAGTTATTATCTCATTAAACTCA
Organism: Balaenoptera musculus; assembly: GCF_009873245.2. Classification (NCBI taxonomy): domain Eukaryota; kingdom Metazoa; phylum Chordata; class Mammalia; order Artiodactyla; family Balaenopteridae; genus Balaenoptera; species Balaenoptera musculus. Next base: position 116,715,897 of record NC_045786.1, read on the forward strand.
TAGCACATTTTATAAGTTATTACATTTTATGAATTTTTCTTATATATGCAGAAACAGAAGTTTGGAAAGGCAAAGTGAGTTACCCATGACTAGTAAATGGTGGTAATAGGGTATAAATTTAATTTTTTTTGACTCCCAAATCCAGTGCTCTTTTCACTACGTAAAAATCCAGGTAGATAAACCATATTCACTTAACAACTGAGGCTAAGCATAACTTCTCAAGTAACAAATCTATAAGCTCTAAGCAATAGGACATATGGAATATAGTACAAAATCACCAAGATTTGATAGTCCAAAGATATATGCTCAAGTCTCAGCTCTGCCGTTTACTATCTTTGGGGCGTTGAATGAGTCTCTTGACCTTGCTGAGGTTTAATTCCCTTATCTTGTTGTGAAGATAAAATTATATAGTATAGTGAAGCCACTGATATAACTAAATTGCTCTAGAAATATAACAATATCCCATTGGTTACAAGATGTTGACTTGATACTTACATAATACTGATTTTTTGAAAAATTTCATGATTTTTCTATATACATTTAAAATATGTAAGAAGTGTTTCATATAACTGATGTAGGATACATTAAACATTTTCACATGGGACAGTTTTCCCACAAAATACTTTTCTAGTGTGCACATGACTAATTTTAAGGAACATTATTTATCCTATTGTTTATCCAAACCCATGTAATAAGAAGGCATGTTATAGTTCTGCCCTACCCCATGTATTGTTCTTTAGAAGATCTTTTTAAAACTTCTCTCATTCCACCTGTTCTCTGGATTCTCTGAGCTAATTGATACTCAATATGCTAAGTACTTTCAAAAGACTATTTTTGTTAGGTCCTCAAATACTTGTAATAAAGTATTATTTCCCTCTGCCATTTGGGTACTTTAGTTGCCAGAAAGAGTCATAGAACTTCTAAAAGTGCTTGTTAGGGAATATCCTGCTAATTGCTTTTGATCTGCCTTAAAAAGAGCAATTAGCAACAACTCAAATTTTATGTTTGGAGATATGAACATTCTCATGACCAAACTTGAGTTTTTAGTCCTAAAAGTTTATCATAGAGAAAATGATGTTTCTGATCCCATGAACATGTTTGAAGAGTTAGGCTGATGTTTTTCTCAGATCTTTTTTCCTTTGAATCACACGGTATACCATTCCTTCATGAGGGGTTAGGTTTCACATATGTTTATATTTAGTACCTATGGGAGTCTAAACTGACGATTAATAGTTGAGAATCATTTTAAAAAATGTATGAAGGCAGAAAATCAAGTGCTGACTGGTTCATTAAACAATTCAATCCCAAACTGTAAAAAGTTTGTCTAATCTTGCCTGAAGCCTGACTGATCCGGTCATAAACACTCTTCATAAACCTTACACTTGAACCTGGTCTTGCAGTTGTATTAATCTAGCAGTAATTCAACGTGACATCCCATGTAGCAATATAAATCTATAAGATGGATATCATAAAACTTATACCATTACAGAACCATGGGTAATCATGTAAAAATGCAGTTTCTTTTAGTTAGGTATTCTCTCTGAATTGCTGCTTCTGCCTTGGTTGAACAGATGTATTGACTGTAACACAGTCTCAATGTGTTGGTATGCCTGAAGGAAAAGAAAGAAGTTCAGATAGACACTGATGATAAAAAGTTCTGGAGTTTGGAGAGCCTATTTGCAAAACTCAGGGAGCAATTTAGCAAAGATATATTTGTGGAGCTTATATTCTTTGGGAAGATTCCTTTTCTGTGTTGCTATGTGGAATTTTCAGCTCTTGGATTTAATGGCTGCATTGATATGCTATAGATGTATGAGGGGCCTTGGGCAATAGGTACACTTTCAGAAACTCAAATGAAGTCCCACCTGTCAGATTTTTGGTTTTCTTCTCAGTCTGGGGGTTGGATGACCTCTCAAACTAGATCATAGCAAACTTAATCTTAGAAATATTATATTACTACAATCCTGTTCTTTGGAACAGAAGACTGCATTTCTATTTTATATGAGGCAGAGAGACATTTCCAAGAATAAGCTTAGAAGAAGGAGTCCGTAAAAGCTGGAGGGTTTGTTTTCATATGCTTGCCATAGTTGCTCGCCAGCAGCAATCTGCTGTCAAATGAAAGTGAGCCTTGAAGGAATGTTCATATATCTATTATTGAGCCCATGGGACACTTATGCTTCTATAAGATAGGTGTTGGAAAAATATCTGAAGCCATAGGATGTTTTCCCTCTGCACATGCTTTGTGGATCTCTTGACTGTACATGAGAAAAAAAAAATCCACTTTGATGTGACAGGGAATAAAAACCAAGGTTGCATTACACATAGTGCTTTAACATTGTCACAACTATAATTCAATAAGATGTGTGTGTAATTATTTGAGGATTTTCTCTGCTAGATTTGGAACTCCTCTAGTGCTTAGTACAGTGCTTTAGTGCATGGTAAGTGCTCACTTAGCACGTTTAATGATTTAACCACTAAGGTCATATCTATACAATGGAAAGAGAAACAGAAAATTTTGAGTGTTGTCTACTTCACTGACCAACAACTGACATTCAAACTTCATTCCTAAGTAGTTACTTTTTAAGGAGTGTGTGGTATGTATGCGTACGTGTGTGTTTGAGGGGCACTTGTGTAGACTTTACGTAGGGCCAATTAGTTGGAAGACAATAAGCACTGCATATTTTATTTAGTAATTCATTAAAAATGTAGTAAACGTCCAATTTGACACTCTTACCTGGAAGTTTAAGACATCCACATTAGCTCCTATGTATTATGTGTTTTCCTTATCAGATGTGTGTCTCAATAAAAGCTTGCATTCCTTTCATCTTTCAAATATAGGAAAACACAGCAATAATGTGAATTTGAATACCACAAACAGTTGGCAATTGGCTCCAATTTTCTGCCCAGCCCTTGATCTTAGACAAAGCAGATAGTGGGTGTGGATGATAGGCTAACATTATTCATCTGTGGTGGTGGTGAGCTTAGGGAAACATGGAGGAGGGTGAGACCCTGTGGGGAATCTTCAGGCATTAGGCTATCCCTTTCCTCAAAAGTACCAAAGTAGAAGTTAGGAATCTTTGTTCCTCTTTTCCCAGTAGTCTCCTGACCCATTCTCCTCAGTTCAGGCTGAAATCCACCCCCACCCCTCCCTGTCCCTAAACTGCCATATTCTTGGAATTCCTGCTTCTGTTTTTGAAAACTCCTTGATATTTACATTGGAACAGGAAATTGTTACCAGAGGTGCCAAACTGCAGCCAAAACAGGTGAATTTGGGTAAATCTCTCATTTCATTAAGTTTGCAATGGTGGAGACCTATATTTTACCCACAGTTTTTATTTGTTTTTGCTTTTTGTTTTGTTTTGTTTTTTTAACTCCATTTATAGCCTTATGTCAGGGCTTTACTGGAGTACCAGTAACTTCATTTCTATAGCAACGACAGTCATTAAGTTTCAATAACTACTGACTATATAGCCGCTTTTCCGTTGAAATTATGCGGTCTATTATCATTAAGAAGCAATTTTATAGTAAGTAAAAATGTAAGCTTTGCCTAATGCAGTATTACTAGAGCTTTATGATCAGATACCAAAACAAATATAGGTATTTGCTATTTTCCTTCTTCCATCTTCATGTGATAGAATGAGATTTTTTTAAATTTAATTTTTTTGTTGGAGTATAGTTGATTTACAATGTTGTGTTAGTTTCTGCTGTACAGCAAAGTGAATCAGCTATACGTATACATATGTCCACTCTCTTCTAGACTCTATAGAATGAGCTTCTTGAATTCAACTTCCAGGTAGTGCAAATGATTCTCTTATTCTCTTATTTACATTCACTTATCATATTTAAAGCTCTTTAGATCAGCATTGAACTACCAGAGAACCAGCAAATATCAAAGCCAGAATCACAACTGAGTATATTATCCTAATTTGCTTTCCCAGTAGAGATACTTTTATTTTATTAAAATGAGAGGACAGTTATAATACACAATAATAAACACTCATTGTAGTAAACACTTTGGCTGCAACTATTTACATAACCCATTTGCAAAGAGCTGAATAAAATAATTGATTAACATTGGCTATTTTCCTTTAACCTTTAAAATAGACTGCTTGAATTTGTGTTTTTATTTGTACGTGGAGCCTGCATATCTACTGTTTGCCCTTTTCCTTTGTCATTTTCATGTCAAGGGGGTAGGAAAGGGAGAAGATAGACTCATCCTTAGGGCAAGAAAAACTCACCATTCCTTTTTTCTGTGCTTTTGCTAAAACAGTACTAATTAGGAGAGAAGAGAAAGTTAACAGTTGGGAAATTCTTTAGAACTTTTGAATGAATAGGGACAAGCAGAAAGAACTTTCATTTAGAAATAAAGTGGGACTTTTATAGTTCTGTTTTCATTATTGCTTTTGGGTAAGAACACAAGAGTTTTGCAGCTCTAGAATTTGCCACCTGTCTTTTCAAACAGTTAAGGTAGGGAAGAGCAGTACTTATTCACAAAAATAGATTTGACTTGCTGTCAACATTTAATACAAAAAAGCTTATTTAAATTAAAAAATCTCAAAGGGGCTTAATATATTTTTTCCTGTTCTGAGGTCATAAGTATTTGTAGAGGTTTTTTATTGATATCCTAATAATTCCATCTGTCACCCATCTTCTGAGGACAATAGAAAATTCTGAAATTTTAATTTTAAAATGTTTTAAAAATTTATATTTACCCACAAACTTCAGTCTTCTTGGTGTACAATTCTAAGAATTTTTGAGCAGAGTCCTATAACAACTACCATCATCAAGATATAGAAGAGTCCCATCACCCCAAATTATTTCCTCATGCTGCCTCTATTTAGTCAATCCTTTCTCCTACCTTAATCCCTGGCAACAGTGATCTATTGTCTATCTTTATAGTTTTACCTTGTCCAGAATGTCATATAAATGAAATCATACAGTATGTAGCTTTTTGAGTCTGGTTTTCCTCACTTAATATATTTCAGATCCTATGCTATTGTGTGTCAATAATTTGTTCATTTTTATTGCTAATATGTCATAGTCACTGGTTGAAAGATATTAGTGTTTTTTTCCCCAGTTTTGAATGATTATGAAGAAATTCTCTATAAACTTCTTGTGTTGTAAATGGGGGGGTAAGTTCCCCTTGTGGGGACTTTAAGGATCACTCCAACATGGTTGCAGAATTTACACTGAGGCATATGAAATTAAAAGATTTATTATACTCGCAGGTACTAGAAGAAGGAAGCAGGGGACCATATGGGAGGGGCTCCCAGGGAGAAGGCTCAGCCAAGCAGATGGGAGCCAAGAGAGGGAGGACCTGTGGGCAAGTGCCTTTACTGGGGGTCACGGTGGAGTACACAGCAAAAGATGTGAGGGATTTCTTTGGTGCATTGAATGTCGCTAGGTCATAGTCAATGGAGGGCAAGAAGGGGACCTAGTAGCAAGGACAGGCTTATTATCCTGGTTACCTGGGTCGGGTGCTCACACAGCGGGTTTGTGGGGCTGTTGAGGCATCAGGAAAATGTGACGTTTTAAAAATTTACAATATGCTCCTGCATACAAGTTCTGATGTGACCACTTTATAGGAAATCGACAAATTATATATATAATATATAGACACGTGTGTGTGTATATATATATATATATATATACACACACACACACATACACATTTTTTTCAGATTGTTTTCCATTATAGGTTATTACAAGATATTGAGTATAGTTCCCTGTGCTACAAATTCTTGTTGCTTATCTGTTTTATATATACAGGTTTGTATCTTTAATTCCATACTCCTAATTTATCCCTCCCTTCTTTTTCCATTTAGTAACCATAAGTTTGTTTTCTATGTTTATGAATCTGTTTCTGTTTTGTATATAGATTCATTTGTATTATTTTTTAGATTCTACATATAAGTGATATCATATAATCTTTCTCTGTCTGATTTAGTATAATATTCCCTAGGTACATCTATGTTGTTGCAAATGGCAATATTTCATTCATTTTTATGGCTGAGTAATATTCCATTGTGTATATATGCCACATCTTCTTAAACCAATTGTTTGTTTATGGGCACTTGTGTTGTTTCCATGTCATGGTTATTGTAAATAGCACTGCTATGAACATTGAGGGACCCCTTTTTTTAAAAAAAAAACAAATGAAGTCCCTCTTTATTCTAATATACTTTCCTTTGAACTCTACTTTGTCTAGTATTAATATGAACTTTGTCTAGTATTTTCCCTTCTTTTACTTTTAACCTATTTATGTCATTATATTTGAGTGGGTTTCTTGTAGATATAATTTTAAAAACAATCCAATCTCACATGCTATCTTTTAATTGGTGTGTTTAGACCATTTCTATTCAACGTAATTATTGATACGGTTGTATATAGATGCATCATTTTAATATTATTCATCTTTGTTTTATTTTTCTTCCTCCTTTTTGCCACCTTTTGGATGATTTCAATGTTTTTTGGTATACCATTTTAATTCATCTACCTTCTGGTTTAATTGCTTCATATTTTTAATAGATTGTGCTAGGGAATAAAGTGTACACAACTAATCTTTTACAGTATACATAGAATTAATATTTTATTATTTAAATGTAGAAGGCTTGATGGATCTAGAGATTATCATACTAAGTGAAGTAAGCCAGACAGAGAAAGACAAATATCATATGATATCGCTTATATGTGGAACCTGGAAAAAAAAAAGATACAAATGAACTTATTTACAAAACAAAAATAGATCCACAGACATAGAAAACAAACTTACGGTTACCAAAGGGGAAAGGAGGTGGGAGATAAATTAGGAGGTTGGGATTAATATATACACACCACTGTTTATAAAATAGATAACTAAAAAGGTTATATATTTATATACATATATATACACATACACATATATATATAATCTGAATCACATTGCTGTACACCTGAAACTAACACAACATTGTAATTATCAATTATACTTCAATAAAAAAATATATATATTTAAAAAATTAATGTAGAAGGCTTGCAATCATATAGACCCCTTTACGCTTCCCCATTTCTTAGAATTGTCATACATATTACAGCTACATATTGAAAACCCACCAGAAAATGTTAGAATTTTGTTTTTATCAATAATACATATTTTAAAGAACTTAAGAGGATAAAAATATTGTCCAAATATTTACCATTTATGTTGCTTCTCACTCATTTCTCAAGTTCTAAATTTCTCTCTGGTAACATTTTATGAACAGTTATAATGGGTGCTTTAAAGTGTTGGGCTGATGATTCTAATATCTAAGTCATCTTGGGATTGCAGTTAGTTGATTGTCTTTTCCACTGAGAGTTGATCAATTTTGTAGTTATTTATATGTTGAGCAATTTTTGACTGTAGTAATATTTATCGTAATATTTTAAATGTTACATCATGTTTTCCTTAGTCCTCCAGATAATGTTGTTTTTTTGCACTCCCTCCCCTACCCCTTAACTTCTGTAGGCAATAAACCTACACCAGATTAAGTTCAGACTGTCAGTTTTATCTCACTTTCAGTTGGAATTTTTACAACAGTTCAGTTTTCAAACCTTTGCTATGCTGCTTTCACTAAGTTCTGTGCATGTGCCGCTCATGGCTTATTTTGGTAAGTTGGTCATGTTTTGTACTATTTGGTTCTTATAGCCTATGCTCTGCTAATCTGGGTTTGTGTTGTGCATGTAACACGTACATGTTAAGGGGTGAGCCTGAAAATTGTGCTGGATCATAGACAGAATTAGAGAATTCCCTTCTCCATCTCTCTACTTCACAGGAATCCCCCCTACAGTCTTTGACTTCCAGGTTCCCCTTTTCTTTGTTCTCTTTCCAGAAAGACAAGAATTCTCTTTGACATTTTTGTTGTTTGTGTCCACTGCAGAGTTCATAACTGGAGCCATCCTCTGGTCAAAACTAGGGGAGGAAAGATGGCGTCTTAGTTTGCAGGGCTGCCATAACAAATTACCACAAAGTGAGTGCCTTAAAAAACAGACATTTGTTGTTTCACAGTTCTGGAGGTTTTAACTTAACTTAATCTCTTAACTTTGAGATTAAGGTGTTGGCAGGGCCATGCTCCCTCTGGTGCCAGGAAGGATCTGTTCCTAGCCTCTCTCCTAGCTTCTGGTAGCTCCTTGGTTGTGGCAGTAGTATGCTGATCTTCACATGGCATTCTTCCTGTGTACATGTTTCTCTGTGACCAAACTTTCTCCTTTCTCTAAGAACATCAGTACTATTGGATCAGGGTCTACCCTAATGACCTCATTTTACTCGATTATCTCTGAAAAGACACTTTATCCAATACGGTCACATTCTTAGGTACTAGGGATTAGGACCCCAACATATCTTTTGGGGGGATAGACTTCAACCCGTAACAGACGAGGGGGGAAAAAACCTCCAGGGAATTAACCAAGTGGTCACTTAAAGTTTTGACCACCCTTTTCAATCGACTTACCTGCCTTTCAGAGTTCTCAGGTTTTGTCCAGAGATTTTATTTGTAATCAGTGGATAGATAGGTTGTCGTTGACTTACTTCCAACAGAAAGCTGTAACTTTTAAAAACAAGGAAAAGATCCTTTAGTTTTAGGGTCGTACCAGTACTTCTAAGGATCAATCCGGTGTGGCAGCCAAAATGAGAACCAAAGTTGAAATGAGTGGCAGGCTGCAAGTTTATTTGGAAGAGAGTTTTGAGTCCAATACACAGGAAACTAGCTCGGGGTTGAGATGAAGTTTATTCCAATCTCTGAAATGTTATGACTTAGAGCAAGTCAGATTCATACTCACAGTTCTCCTTCAGTGGTACTCCTCTTGATTGATCTTCTTGGGGTAAGAATTTGGCAGTAGGATTAGGACTAGAAAAATAAGTTACATGTTATTTCAAATGGTTGCTATTTATGATAAAAGTCACTTCAATTTATCATATACATATTCACTTACTGCTTTCTGGGATTACAAAGATACATTAGAAATAGTTTCTGAGTTTAAGGAGTCACAGTCTAGGAAGGGAGTGAGAAATGTGGATAGATAAATGTAGTATTGTTGTGCTAAGTGCTGTAACTGACAGAGGTACTAAGGCACACTAAGGGTGGAGGTGGGGTTGGAGGGCTAGGAAAACAGGTAATATCTAAAGCAAGAGTTGAAGAAAGAGAAGGATCTCACTATGTGGAAGAAAAAAAAGGGGGGAGTAGAGAAAAGCTGCTAAGCAAACAATGCAAATGAGCTCTAAGACTGTAAAGGGTGCTCTGGTGCATATTTCTTGAAAATATTGTTTATCAAAAAGCATTATGTATTGGCCCTAAGACTTTGTTATTTTGTGGCCAAGACAGAGATGAACAGGAGCCTTAAAAAAACCCCTTGGTTGGAGGAAGTATATTTTAGGGAAAGGACTGAAGCATTTGCTACTATTTTTGAAATTTTCTTTCAAGGATTGATCTGAGAAAGATCACACAAGATAGAAATATAGAAGGATCTCAGGAGAATGAACTTTTATGCCCACACATACATTTCTATTTCTTTGATTCATTACATTCAATAACTCACAACGGTTTATTCACAGTTTGATCTGATCATAATTGGGCAGGGAAGGGGAAGTAATTTATAAATGTCACCCCAAGTTAGGTTGTGCCCTGAAGTCTTTTATTGGAAATCTTATTTTGTTTTGAAGTTAATTGGAGAACAGTGTTGGTCAAGGCATTGGAGAAAGAATTAACTTAAGGTTCCATGAAAATTGGCACTCAGGACTTATGTGAACCATATAGGGCAGAATTTGTATAGTTTTGCTCTTGCCAGTTATTATCTAGTGAACCACAGTGATAGCTATTTATCATAAAGTAAGTCTGCTCGTAGAGAATGGACTTGAGGACACGGGGAGTGGGAAGGGTAAGCTGGGATGAAGTGAGAGAGTGGCATGGACATATACACACTACCAAACGTAAAATAGATAGCTAGAGGGAAGCAGCCACATAGCACAGCGAGATCAGCTCGGTGCTTTGTGACCACTTAGAGGGGTGGGATAGGGAGGGTGGGAGGGAGATGCAAGAGGGAGGAGATATGGGGATATATGTATATGTATAGCTGATTCACTTTGTTATAAAGCAGAAACTAACACACCATTGTAAAGCAATTATACTCCAATAAAGATGTTAAAAAAAAATAAAAATAAATAAAAAAGTAAGTCTGCTAATGGAACTGTTTGGGCTGTCCTTTTCTAGCAGGCTCTCTTATACTGTTTGAATAGCCACAATTTCAGATAGTACATCCTAAAATTATATCAAATAGATCATGTGGCAATCATCTGGAAAACAAAAAAGTTGTCCTCTACAGCATCAGAGCAACACGTAGCCTCGGAAGAGTGGGATGGGATAAGTAAAATTGATTGGGGGTTGGGGCACAGAGCCATTATTATCCTATCAGTAGTCGAGGCAGACACTGATCTCTAATTTCTTACTTAAAATAGCATTTAAAAAAAATGTTTTTAGGTGTAGAATAAATTCCAGAGTCCTAGAATTACTACAAGACTCTAATAGTGCTTCCGGTTTTACCTACCACAGCTTCATAACATGACCCGCACAATCAACAATATAGAACCTCTTACCAATCCCTGCACAAAATATGCCTTTTTTACACATCCCTGCCTTTGCATATATTATTCCTTCTGCTAGAGATGCATTCCCTGACTTTATCAGCCACCCTGCCTGGAAAATCTTCTATTCATCCTTCATTACTCAGTTTAAACAAATGTCACTTCTTTTCTAGTGGCCATTTGGCTTTCCCAGGCAGAGTTACTTTATCTTCCCTGTAAACTTACAGCAATTTATTTATACTTCTATTATAGCCCTAATTAAGTTGCATTTTAGTTTATATTTTTACCTTTCTCTTGTGCCTTCTTGTCTGTCAGCTCCTTTGGGATCTTGTGTCTGTGTTTTCCTACTGTAGTAGAAGCCAAATAAGTACTGACAAATATTTCAACAAAATAATCTTTGTTGGAAAAAAATGAATGAATAAATTAATATATGCCATACCTAAGAGAGAAAAAAAATCCTACTGAATAGACCTCAGATGTATTATTAGTGTGCTGGGTATTTGCCAGTCTAGATCCACTATTTACCTTTTTATATCCTGCTCTGTGCCCAAGGAGGCCAAGCTTTATATACAGAATTAATGTGGTCTCTTGCTCTCTGGATTTGATTGAGTTTGGCCAATGGGTGCCAATGATAGGCTATCAGATGGTGAGAAGAGAGTGGAGCTGGTTATTTGTTCCCTCAGCTTCCTCTTTGCTATGTCTCATTAGGTTGGCTAGGTCCTTCTACCAAAGGTCACAGCTCCAAATAATAGTCACCCTCTCTGTGTTCAGTTTCCAGTCCTTCCTTGGTCCCTGGTAATGGTCCCTTGATGTTTGCTAGACCCTGGAAAATACACCATATCTTATTTCCTTAATCTTATCTACACCTTTGTAAATAGTCCTCTTACTAAATCCTCCCCAATTGTCCAGTTTGAGTGTGACTATTAGTATAAAAATCTTTAGGTCAGATTTTTAAGAACAAGTGTTTCATGGAATAACTTCTCTCAGGTTATTAGTGACTGAGTATGTGATTAAACAAAAAGTGCCTATACTTATGTGTTTAAGAAATATTGAGGGCTTCCCTGGTGGCGCAGTGGTTGAGAATCTGCCTGCCAATGCAGGGGACACGGGTTCGAGCCCTGGTCTGGGAAGATCCCACATGCTGCGGAGCAACTGGGCCCGTGAGCCACAACTACTGAGCCTGCGCGTCTGGAGCCTGTGCCCCTCAACAAGAGAGGCCACGACAGTGAGAGGCCCGCGCACCGCGATGAAGAGTGGCACCCGCTCGCCACAACCAAAGAAAGCCCTCGCACAGAAACGAAGACCCAACACAGCCAAAAATAAATAACTAAATAAATTTAAGAACAGTAAAAAAAAAAAAAAAAAAAAAAAAAGAAATATTGAGTTCAATAGGTTTTGTTTTGGACTCACAGACATAGAGAACAAACTTATGGTTACCGAAGGAGAAAGGAGGGGGATAAATTAGGAGTTTGGGATTAGCAGATACAAACTGCTATATATAAAATAAACAACAAGGTCCTACTGTATAGCACAGGGAACTATATTCAATATTTTGTAATAAACTATAATGGAAAAGAATATGAAAAAAATATATACATGTATAACTGAATCACTTTTCTCTGCACTAGAAACTAACACAACATTGTAAATCAACTATACATGAATTAAAAAAAAAAGAATCAGAGACCTAGGATAGAAATGAAGTGAAGAGAAAATATGTTAAATAACATCATTACAGATTTAGGGCATAAAGACAAAAGATCTTAAATGTTAAAAAAAAAAAAAAAAAGTTGTTTTTTTTTTTTTGGTTTGTACTTTGAAGAGCTTTATTGAATGTTCTGAGTGTGAGATATAGCATATAGTGTTCCATGTACACTCACACACACACACACACATATATTTACCACTTTGAAGTTTTCTTTGGTTGTCTTATTTTGTTTTGTAGCATAGCCATTAATGTCTTTCAAAACTAGGTGTTTTTACTTTTTGCCAAGTGAAGTTCCAAAAAATGCTGCCTTAACTCACCAAGGACAAACTGTTGTAAAATATCAACTTATACTCCTTATCAACTTTCCTGTTTGTTGTGAATATTATTTATTTTATTCTAGTAAAACTCTGGGACTTTATATCACCATTTGGATACTGAATTGATTATCTGCTTTTGTCTTTAGCTTTAAAGAATGTCTTAAACTACTTCTACTACATAACTGTAAGGCCCAGAGAGAAAATGATCACAGTAAGAATTATAGGGATATAAATATAGTCTCTTATAAGTTATTCCTTTTTGAAAGCAAAATAAATTGAGTACTATAAACTCCTTGTTAGCAGATGTGAACTTGAGAGACTGCTAATTTGTTTTACTGCTGAACTCATAACTATATATATCAAGACTGACAATATTTGCAAGGACATTTATTACTTAGATTTTCTTAGCAGGAATTAAAAATCCACCTATATAATAAATTACCTCCTCTTGGACTGATAAAATAATTTATTTTATAATAAGAGAGATTTATCAAACCTAACTAGATCATAAATTACAGATTTTGATCAAAGTGTCAAATTGTTCTATGTTTGATAACCTAAGTGGCCATTAATAGTGACAGTGATATTAAGCCATTTAATTTAGAAACTTTAACATACTGAGAAGTAATAGTAAATCTCATATTTATCAACATTACTTAAATGAACTCTTAGTGAACTTGCTATGTGCTCAGAAATTCCAAGTCCAAGCTTTTCAATTACTTTAACTCTTGAAATTTTAATGCTTATATTACAACATTTCTAAATTTTTAAAACTGGAGTTATAAAAGGAACACTGGTCCCTTTTTCTTGGTGGTCCAAGAAGTACTTGTTTTGAAAGTTTGTCAGCTATAGTAGAGGTAAAAGATGATAGATACTTAGCGCAAAGAACACAAAAATCTTTTCTAGGATTATACGTTGTTCCTGATATAAGAGTAAGAACAATATGATAGAAGTGATGAAGAAAACATAAAGGAAGAAAACTTTTCAGCCAAAAAATAGTTGAATGAAACAAACTTGACTTGCATATTAAAGTGCTCATCATATTTTAGGCAAAATCTAAGTGACACCTAGTATAGCAAAATACTTACGATATAAGATTATAGAGGCAATTCTATAACTATCAATATTAAGAAATGTGTACCAAGCAACAAAAATCAGGTTGCTTCAGGCTTCTCCATCCTAGTAATGTTGGACTTTTATACGCAGTCATTCAAGGGCTCAGGAAAGAAATTACTTAAGTACTTTTCTTAGAACTATTTCCTGAATAAGTTTCTCAGTCAAGTGAGAGATGACTCAAAATTAAGAATCAAGATGAGAATGATGCTCTAAAATTTGTGCCTAAAAGTGTTGTGTTCTACTGCATGTATTCAGTAATAGCCATGTGGCCCAGTTGGTTGAGCATTTCAGAAAGAGATAGGTAGCACAGAATTTACCATTACCTTTGGGTTCGCTGTCAGTGTCGACGCACTGCACAGTATCACAAGGCTTGGATTGTGTCATCGGGAATTACATGCCCAACTCTGCAGAAAAAAAGGAAAGCTCAAGGAGCTTAGATAGTTGGCTGTCTTCTAGTATAGTGAACCAAATCAGCAGCAGCCTCCAAACTGAGCTGAGATCAGTGCCTCAGTTTTATCACAAGATGTATTGGGTATTAGTCTGTATTTGATTAGACCTCTAACTTAGTTTGGATGCCAAACTAAGTGTGCCATCTCCTTTCAGATATGTATTATAAAATAGAATCACTTTGAGACATTTGTATACAGACTCCACTTCTACAATAGGTGGAGACTGTGTGTGTGTGTGTGTGTGTGTGTGTGTGTGTGTGTATTCCAGAAGGAACATGTTGTTCTTGATAAAAACAACTTCTCTCCTGAGAAATTCAATCATAGTAGAAAAGGCTGGTGAGGGAAGTTTCTGTGATCACTGCTTTGGTTGTAAAACACTTTTAATCTTGAGAAGAAAATAAAACAGATGGCCACACCAACTAGATAAAATGAAAGAGCTTAGGTAGAAGCCAACTGAACTTGAAACTATTTGGGGAGTTGAGCTAAAAGACATTATGATGGAGACTACCCTAGGAGGATTGCAGTACAATTGGACCATGTTGTATGCATACCAGGTGGAAGCAGTAAACTAATTCATTTTCTCCCATTGGATGACCTTCATTAGAAGATCTCTTTAACCTAATCATATGTAAGACTCTAATGCACTTACGCATGGTACAAAGTGACTGAAACAAAAGGAATGATGTCAATATGTTATTGGTTGTAGTTAGATGAGGCAAATCTAGCAGTATTCCAAAGAAGCAATAGTTCTTACATTTCAGTAGAGCAGAAAAATCACTTAGGGTGGTAGTTGAATTTGTATATTTTATGAGATTTTGATTCAGAGGGTTTGGAATAGAGGTACATAAATTTACATTTTTTGATAAGCACCCCAGTTAATTTTTTCACAGAATGTGTTTCAAAAAACATTAGCAGGATGGTAATACCTCTATGCTGTAGCTTCTCTATTTGTAAAACTAGGTCAATAATTACCTTAAATTTTTAAAGTGAGGACAATAATTACCTTTAGTTTTTAAAAATTAGGATGATAATTACCTTAAAAGGTGGTTGTGGTGATTAAATGAACTACTAATGTGAATCTCTTAGCATTGAACCTGGAACACTGTAAATATTTCATTTTAATAAAATTATATTCAAAATGGGGTAATACTTATGCTATAATTTAAATTTAAAAGGTTATAGACCTGGATATATAGCAAATCAATTATGTAACTATTTATTGAAAAAGGACTAGAAAAATAATTACTAACATGTTAGAAGTCGTCATTAGCCATTTTGATCGTTTTCTCCAACTTTTTTCAGTATTGTGAGTATATAACAGCATATTACTTTCATAATAAAAAGTAAACTTAAAAAAATGAAGGCAGGCAATAACTATGCTATATTCTTTATATTACAGATCCCTGCCTTGCTATGCATTTTCATGATCTTAAGTGACTGTGAATAAGGTTGATTACTGTATTACTAACTTGCAAAGAATGTTTCTGGGTCTTGCAAACTTTTATTTTAAACTACTCTGTAGACTCTAAAATAAGGAGAGCAAGAATTTATAATAGGGAACATTTTGAAGACAATGAAGTCTGAATTCTTTGTAAATTTTATTTTTATTCCTTTCGAGACAGAAATAAAAAACCTCCATCCCTTAAAAAAAAAAAAAAGATTAATCCATGAGAAACTTTACATAAAGGGAGCCCATTCCTCATGGGAGAAATGGGTGCTGTACTGCTTGTGTGGTTTGTATCACTTGCTACCGTGAGAGATGCAGGTAGTTTGAAGAGGCTGAGGGGTAAATTATCCAAGACTTTGAAAGTAATAAAAGAAACCATGGTCTGAAAAAAGTGTTCTAGACATAATTCACAGATTTATTGTACTCATTTTGGAAGCACTGAAACAGACCAAATGTGTGGAGAAATTATTTCTAATGCGTACTGAAATTTTAAAGGCAATCAGATGACCGAGGTTTGTGTTCCATGTAAAAACTGACTTTGAATACGAGGTTTGGGAACTGGATAGGAAAATGGGGAGATTCACATTTTGAGTAACCTTGAGTGGCATACAGGCAGGAGAAACTTAGAAAGAGAAGGGGAAAACCTGAGGAAATTAAAGTGAGAATTGGCCTGGGTAGAACAGTAAAATAGACCTTTTTTCATTCAGTCTCTATCTGAGAACAGAAAGGGCTTCAAAAGCATTCATTGCAACTTAGGTAAAGGCTAAGTTATTATTTCTTAAAATGAAAAAACAAAACCCAAAAAGCATAGCTAAGCATAGAGTATTGAAGCAAGAAGTAGGCATAGATATTTAATGGGGAAAAAAATCATACTGAAGACCTTGTTCTCTTTTCTTATTTGCTTATTATTGTGACTCATTGGGAGTCACATATTCTGAGTTTTCTGTAATATGTGATCAATGGTGTTTTATCTATAAATCTTAGTGTTGTTCTCTATGGTATACATAGGCTTTTAGATTGGTTTCCATAATTCATGTCCTGCTTGTTTCAGAGAACAAACGTAGTCTTCTAAATTTGATGGCGGCAGTAGTGGTAGGAAATTATAAACAAACCAGTGCACTGCAGTTCCAAATACTCTAGCTCTCCTTCCCAATAGAACCCCAGAAGAGTTGAAATGGAACTTTGAAGTTATCTTCCCATTCACTAAAGAAGTCTCCTTCATACCATCTCCAAAAGATGGCCATCTGACTTCTGCTTGAATCAAGATATAGTATGTGTGTTATCAACCCTGATCTCACCATTTTAGTAATTCTATCAAAAATGAAAGAATGAAAGGTTAATTGGGAATGAAATGGTCTTAGGAAATTTAATAGTTTTCTGGAATTTTTGGGGGGGGGTGCATATCAATATTACCCTTAGATCATAATTTGTAAAATCTTTTTTCCCATTAAAACTTGAATCTTTTCATAGCTCTTAACTCTGTGATTTAGCAATAGTAGCCAGTGTCATCTCTGACATGATTCTCTTCATCTCTCCAATTGCACCTTCAGGCTTTGCCCCATTCTGACCACTCTGTCACATTGCTGCCAGAATAATTTTTCTCAAAACAAAACTGTTCCTAAATGTCTCCTGCTAATGTCATTCAATGGCTTCTCACTAGCTTCAAGATAAAAATTCAAACTCCATTATGTATGGTATATAATATGTCCATAATCTGGATATTTCTGTATCAGTTATTGATTGCTGCAAGAATGCTGCATAATAACACCCAAACTCAGTGGCTTAAAACAACAAACATTTACCCTTTATGGGTCTACGGGTCAGCTGGGGAGTTGTGCTGATCTAGCTCAGGCTTAGGTGACCTCACCTAGATCTCATGCATCTGTGGTTAGCTGACAGGTGCCTGGTGGCTGGCTCTTGGCTGGTATGATGGAGCGATTAGGCCACGAGTCTCCTTATCCAGCAGACTTGCCAGAGCTTGTTTTCTGGCTGTTGAGCAAGGTTCCAGGAGAGGGAGTAAAAGTTCACGGACCTCTTAAGGCCTAGGCTTGGTCCTGGCACACTGTCACTTCTGTTGGATTGCATTGGCCAAAGTAAGTCATAAAGTTAGCTCAGATACAAGGAGTAGGAAAATAGAATTTTGATGGGAGAAACTACAAATCTGCAGAGCAAAGGATGTGGATACAGGTGAGGGTGAAAACTGGGGAGATTTTGCCTTCAGCCCTATTATACTTGCCCACCTCTCCGTCTTCGATTCTTGCTAAGCACCAACCTACTCATTATATCCAATGTAGTGAACTTTGTATAGTTCTCTAAAATAGAGTGTCACTGCTTTCTTTTATTTTTGCCCCCCATATTCCATTTGCCTGGAATTACCTTTTGCACTTGACTAACTTCTATACTTCCTTCAATTAAAAATGTAATAATAACTACAACAGTGATAGCTAAAGTATTAAGTACCTACTGTATGTACTGGGCACCCTTCTAAGTCCTTAACATGTAGTAACTCATTCAATTCCCATTTTTGAGATAAGTACTATTTTCTAGACTTTACAAATGAAAAAACTGAGGCACATCAGTTCTATAAGTTGACCAAAGACACAGCTATTTTGTATGGTAAAGTTAAGATTTGAACCAGAAGATCTGAGTGCAGCCATCACTGTCACGGTTACTGCCAACAGCAGATGCTGATGGGGAATGCCCTTTTAGGGGGAAGACTTCCTTCACCCTCCCAACAAGCTTAGGTATTGCTCCCCTTGTTTTACATATTCCCCTGTGATCACCTTGAGCTGGGTTTTTATCATGTCATACACACTATCCTTTGGTTATTATCGCCCTTGCTTGTGGATGGTAATTCTGGAGGACAGAGTCTTGTCCTTCATGTCTGGGTTCCCAGAACCTAGCACAGTGTCTGACACAGATTCAGGTTCTGTGGCTCTTATTTCTTGAATGAATGAATGAGTGTTTCTCAGCCTTGGCACTCTTGACATTTTCAGTGTGATAATGCTTTGTTGTTGGGACTGTCCTGTGCATTATAGGATGTTCATCAGCATTTCTGTTCTCTACTCAATGGATGCCAGTAACACTTCCCTAGTTGTAACAGCCAAAAATGTCTCCAGATGTTGTCAAATGTACCCTGGGGGCAAAATCACCCCTGGTTGAGAACCACTGACATAGATAAAGGAACTAAGGCAATCATTTTTAAAGTTGTCTGAATAGTAAAATAATCTGGTCAACTTTTAAAAGTTCCCTAACCCCTTAGACTAATTAATCAGGAATTCTGGGCATGGAACCCAGGCCTCAGTATTTTTTTGGAGCTCTCCAGATGATTCCAATATGCAGACATTTGAGAATGTTTAAACCTTTGGACCAGAGGCTTATACTCTTTGAACAGTTGCTGTCTTACCTGTGAAGACTTCTCTTAGAGTTGCAGCCAGAAGTGAAATCTCTTGCCCATTTAGCTTTTTGAAGTCAGGAACTATATTTGATGTTTCTTTGAATTTTCCTAAGAAGCTAACGTAGTGCTTCATACAGATGGAATTTTTTTTTTTTACCTTTCAGATGAGATTGAATTAGATAAAAGTTAGCCATCCCCAAAGCCAAGGGAAGAAGGGGCATAGCAAGCATGTCTGAGGGCATTTTTGTCCTTGGCAATTGTTTGGCTAAGAGTGATTACCCAAATTTCTGAGTTTATATTCACCAAACTAATAGAGTGCGCTGTGCACAGCACCTCTGACCCCCACGTGCTGTTTGCATGGTACATGGTGTAAGAATATTGCTGTTGCTTGCTTTTACATTGCTCAGCATTTCAAATGTTTCTCTTGAATTGAAAGGGATCTATGTTACAGGTGATACTTTGAAGGCAATTGTAAAAACTTTCTGCATCTCAAATAGACTCAGCCATAGAAGTCTGTACACAGGCATATTATACTTCTCTATGTCCCAGTATAATTTAAGTCCTTTTAATTTACAAAAGTCATTTTATTTTCAAGCAGCTTTCCAAGTGTGTTTATTAAGTTTGTTGTGTTATGAACTAAATAATTATATCCTGGGAATTTGGGTTCTTTAGTTAATTCTTTTATACAGTGGAATATTGATTAGTACCATATTATAAAATAGCTTCCAAGTAAACCACAGTATATAAGGAGTGCAATTCCTGGAAGGAATTTATGATCATCTGATTTTATTACAATGACTCAATGACTTTCACTCTTAAAAAGGAACATAAATTGAAATGTCTTTTTTGAGTACAAAGAAAGCTGTAAAGTTGTAAATATTGACCATTCATAACATTACTATAAAGGCAACAGATTAAAAAACCCACCAAAATATGCTTATTATTATTTAGTTTCAAATACTACTTTAGGTTTGGTTTAGTTAAAAATCTTGACTTTTTATTGGATAAAACTTCATCTTAAAAATAGTAAAATATTATGCTACTGCCTAGATATAATAAAGCTGGTTTTAAAAATTGGTCACTGTGTCTCAAACTGAAGGGTTTGACATGCCATGACATTCTGTCTTATTTATGTTAAGGCACCTTGGACTTTTGTGCCTTGATAAATTGTGTTTTTGACTTCACATAACTCAATGAAAAGAGGACCATATTTTAAACCCTAGCCGTAAATTTAAAAGTTTATTTTCAGCAGAAAAATCTACCTACAATCATAGTATTCTGTTAACTAGTGATGACAGTCATGAGTGAGCCTTCTTTTATTGCTGTACATGACTATGCCATAATTAGGCCACATAAATGCAGATTTCATTCAGTGGGAACTCCCTAGTTTCCTTGCTTATATTTGATAACTATTGCCTATGCTTGTTTTGTTGGGAAATGTACTACTCTATGTTTCCAATTTTCATTGAAATCTATTATATGAAAATAATTTACCTTGAAAGTAGAACCCCTCTTTTACATTAATAAATGGACATATATAATCCAGCAAATCAGATCTTATTAACACATTAGTGTGACATTTATAGGCAGTGTGGTTCCTCAACCAATGAAGACCACTTTTAATCTGAAGCTAATAAAGAGATGAACGAGATGATCAGAAATATAACGTTATTTGCTCATGGGACAATTAGAGTACATAAAATCACCTGAATCAGGCATAGCTCTGGAGGATGATTAGAAATTGGTTGGTGTCCATAAATCAACCTATGACCAAAAGGTGACTTAATCAATGGACAGATGACTAGTTCTCAAGCTTTTGATGCCCACTGGGCAGTCACTCTTGGAATCCTTTTAGCACCCAGCTAGAAATCCCTATCAACTTCAAAAGAAAAGCCTGTCTTATAATTGAACAAACTGTTTTCCTACCTTAGAAGTGGTATGTAATGTTTGTTTAATGGCAAAGTGGCAAGTAAAGCTTCGAGAGAATTGATATACACTAAAATATCTAAATAGGAAGAACTGTCCAACTCTTAAATGGTCAACAACACTTTAGTCATGTCATTTTGACCCTCTTTTACCAATGACAGCCTCTGTCTTTATAGCACAAATTGGCCCACAGTGATCCCTAGAGAACATGGCATCACTACAACCCAAGAACATTAGCAAATAATTAAACATTTTTTATATGGCCTGAATTATTTAAATGGACATTCATTATTATTTTCTATACACAGAAACTTTTTAGAACAATTTGTTTCTTAATGCTTCCAGTAAGACTTCAGGATAGATAATTTTATGATCTTATAAAAGGAAAAGCACAGTAGATGAACCGTCCTCAAGTTTCTTCTTAATCTTTAACTAAGTTAAGGTAACTTGGGTTGCTTCCATGTCTTGGCTATTGTAAATAGTGTTGCTATGAGCACTGGGTGCATGTATCTTTTCTAATTAGGGGTTTAGTTTTTCCCGGATATATACCCAGGAATAGGACTACTGGATCACATGGTAGTTCTATTTTTAGTTTTGTAAGGAACTTCCATACTGTTTTCCATAGTGGCTGCACTAATTTGCATCCCCACCAACAGTGTACAAGTATATGCAATGGACCATAACTCAGCCATAGAAAAGAATGAAACATTGCCATTCGCAGCATCGTGGGCAGACCTAGAGAATATTATGCTTAGTGAAATAAGTCAGACAAAGACAAATACTATATATCACTTATACATGGAGTCTGAAAAGTAATACAAAGGAATGTGTATACAAAACAGAAACAGACTCCCAGGTATAGAAAACAAACTTGTGGTTACCAAAGGGGAAAGGAAAAGGGGGTGGAACAAATTAGGGGTATGGGATTAACAGATACAAACTACTATATATAAAACAGATAAGCAACAAGGATATACTGTATAGCACAAGAAATTATACCCATTATCTTCTAATAATCTATAATGGAATATCCGCCAAAATACTGAATCACTATGCTGTACTCCTGAAACTAACACAGTATTGTAAATCCAACTATACTTCAGGAAAAAAGATAAAGTAACTTACTTCAATTTTATTAACAAAAGGACAGTTAAAATGGTCACAGAAAGATCCAGATTCCTACTTTATTTCTGCCACAAAACAGAGCATTACAAATACTCCTGCACCTGCACAAATTGTCTACATCCTCAGCCTGCCTTTCCATTGTTGAACTATCACTGAATTATTGGGCAGGTCCAGACTTGCTTTTTTTGTATAGACTTGCCCTCAAATTGATTTTAAATTACTTTGAAAGATCTGGTAAAATTTTGAAGGTGACAAGATTTGTATTAAAATGAAGTATAAATTGGCTTCAAATTCCTTGTCCAACAGAACCAATGAATAGGGTAATGAAAAAACAAATGGGGTACAGCAAGAATTCTGAGTTCATCAGCCACCCCAGTAAATTGCGAAAAGACTGCACATTTTCACAGTGCAGCTGGCTGCTGCAAGAAATAAGAGAGCACCAAGAAAAAAGACATTTTCCAAGCTTTATACTTTCAGGAAATACGCAGATAACCCAGTTGAAATGATTACTAGTTTATGATGCAAATTAAAAGCACTCTACAGGATTCTTCCATATTGCAGCATGTTTGATACTTCCAAATATCAAACAATTTCTTCTAGGTAGATCCCTTTCTTTATCAAAAGATACTCTTCCCTGTGAGAGGGTCACAGAAGAGAAATTAAATTGTTTATAAATTAAATAGTTGTCTTGTATCTTCAGACAATTGTTTTTAACTATGTTTTTATTTTCAAAGATTTAATTACCCTATTGCCGGTTACAAAAGTCCTTCTTTTTAAATTTCCTCCTCCTTTCTGTTGACTCACTGTTCATAGTCCTTTGTTACCACCTCTGAGGGTTGGACAGTGTAGGAATATTAATGTGGGGGCCATTTCTCTGATTGTTAGTAGCTCTGCTGTGTCTGGATGAAATAATCTATTCCACAATTGCCAACTGTTAAATGCTTAATCTTCTCCAGGCATCATGCGAGTGGTACATATCTGTTCTCTTTAGTCCTTACCAAAATCCCCGCAAACTAGGTACTGCTATACCAATTTTTTTTTAACAGAAAAACAACTGAACATTATGAAGTTCATATAATTTTCCCAATGCCCCCTGCTAGTAAGAGGCAAATCCACGTCTGACTAATTCTAAAGCCTTCATTTTCCCCAACCTGGCACATTGTGTCTTTGAGTGTAATTAGAGTTGACTGTACCATGGAATTTACTTATTGGAATTAAATTGGAATATGAATTGGGGAAGCATGGCAAAGCCTTTGGAATCAAATGACTGGTTTTAAATCTCAGAACTTTATCTGACATCACAGAGACTCAGTTTCCTAGTGGAGATAAAATACCTAACTTTATGGGGTTGTTCAAATAATTAAAGGAGGTAAAAATTTATAGCACTCAACACAGATTTGTTGTTCAATAATTTTGGGGGGAGTTTCTGTCCTTCCCATAAGTTGTTTAACCATATTTATTGAGCACCAGGTACTTTTCTAAGTGTGGGGAGGATAGAGATGAAAAAAAAAGCCTTGAATTTTTTGCTCAAAAATGGGAAAAACTCAGTCTTTTGGAGGATTGAGATACAAATATTTATAATGTAATCTAGAAAACACATGGGTTTTTTTTTTTTAAAGATTTTTTTTTTTTGATGTGGACCAGTTTTAAAGTCTTTATTGAATTTGTTACAATATTACTTTTGTTTTATGATTTGATTTTTTGGCAGCAAGGCATGTGGGATCTTAGCTCCCCGACCAGGGATTGAACCCGCACCCCCTGCATTGGAAGGTGAAGTCTTAACCACTGAACTGCCAGGGAAGTCCCCTTAAAGAATTAACATTCATGGGAGTGAGTCAGGCATGGAGAGATGAGGAAAGGAATACTAGGCAGAAAGGAATGTGAGAGCTAAGTCATGGGGGTGCAAAACAGCATTTACTGTTTCTGAATTATAGAGTAATAGATGGAGGTAATGTTGGAGAGAAAGGCGGAAGTCATATGCTCTGGGGATCTCATACATCCTGGTAAGAGTGTGCATGAATATTTTTGTTGGAAATGGGGAGGTATAGAAGTGTTTTAAGTTTATAGGTATCTCTGGCAGACCGATGTGTAGGGTGGATTTTAGGGGAATAAAATGAGTAAGGGAGTTAAAATCTATTGCAGTTGTGTAGGCAGGAGGGGATGGGAGCATGACCAGGGCCAACTGGAGTAGGGAACAGAGAGGAGAAGATGGATTTGAGAAATGTTTGGAAAGTAAATTTAATGGATTTAGGAGATAGAAGGAGAGAAAGGAGTTTAGAATGATTGGTTCCTAATTTAGGTAAATTGGAAGGATGGTAGGACAATAAACTGAGAGAAAATAAGGAGCAGTGTGAGTGCAGTGGAGATGCGTCACACTGATGTCCTTTCAAGAGTACCTGTTACAGGAAATGTAGTGACCGGTAACTCCAACTGTAGCATCTTTGGATCTGCCATGACAAAGGACTGCTGAGCTATCAGCCAATGCCTGATCACTGTGGTAATTCCAGAGCTGGGCCATTCCCATCTGGTATAAGACATTTCCACTGCTCTGGCCAATACTCTCAGAACTGCTATGCAGTATGAGGCTCTTCCTGCCCAATTCTGCTTCCAATCTCTCACAGTATCAGACCTGCACTGTGGTCTGAAGGGTCTCCCTGCCTATTCCAGTGCTCTCTGCCCATCACAGGTGTGTTTCCTAATAAAGCTCTTTCATCTCTAATCCCAATGTGACAATTTGGAGGATCCATGTAGACATAGGTGGGGTGAAAGGGATGAAATGAGATCAATTACAGACATACTAAGTCTGATATGACAGAGAAATCTGGCTGGAAATCTTAGACAGTTGGATAAGCAAGTTTGAAAATCAGACATAGAACGTGTAAAATTGGGACTATTCAGCACACTGTAGTGTGTAATCAAAACTATGAGAGTGGATGGAATCACTTGGGCAATAGGAATAATGTGAAAGCGGGTATTTTTATATTCAGGCAAATTAAAGTGCATTAGAGCACACACAGATCAACCTGGTGGCATTCACTTCCCGTTCTCCATTCCTTTCATCCTGTCTGTGCTCCTCCTCTTTCCTGCTGGTCATCATACTGCCTGTGCCAACCACCTCCTCTGAGCACTTAGCCCATCTAAGGCTCTTCACGGCCAGGATTAGCACTCACTCTTGTATTAGTTGTGCCTTATATCTCCATCTTTTCCAGAAAAGGGATAATTCTTGGCTCTCCTCTTAAGGTCACTGCTGTCAGGCTCAAGTTCCAGACCATTTGGGGTCTGATGCTCTTACCCTTGAAGACAGTTGAAGGCTCAAGACACTGCCGTAGGGCAGCAGGTTTCTACTGTGAATTCTCTGATTTTAGTCCCCACTTCTTGGTTTTACTCTGTAGGTTTTCAGAATTTCTAGCTTTGATTTCACCTGATATGGAAAAGATTTCCATCTATTCACTTCTGGTGATTACTCTAGCTTTATAATTAGTCATTTCTGGCAGGGCAATTCCCTCTATCTCCAGAGCTCTACCTCTAGTCTGAAGTTACAGCTTCTCTGTAATCTTATACATGGGGAGCCTCTTACAGCTCTTTCAGCCAGGCGACACTGCTTTGTGGCTCTTCATGTTTTCAGAAGGCTCTGGCATTCCAAGGGGTCTTGTCTTGTCCAAGTGGCTCCAAATGTGAAGTGAATCCTGTAGTCTTATCGTGAAGGCATTCCCTGCACATGTCTGGATCTACTTGTCTTTTGCCCTGGCCTCATGTTCTTGGCATATCTTACCACATAACGAAAATGTGGATAAGGATGCCCTAGTGGTGGGGTGGGGTAGAAACATGCAGTGTCATTCTATATGACCTTGTGCAACGGGCTTTCAAAATTTCACCTTGTGAACAAAGTAGATTCTGGAAGAGAATAAATAAAGATAACATTCCCACAATACACTTGATGTGGTGACTGCCTTTTAAGTGGGTGAGACTTGGGTATTTCAGAAGGATTACTTAGTCCCTAATAAGATATTACACGTGTATTTTTGATGCCCAGGGACAGGAGGTACATGTATACCGATTCCAGATGTGTCTTGCCACTTTCTCCAGGTGGACTGATTTAGTTGGTAATACATTCAGTTGTACACATCTGGCACCAATCTCAATTTTGTTCATATATCTGTTTTCCATATAGGCCAGTAGAATCTGTTCTACACAAGTCTTATGTCAAAGTCACCCTATGCAATTGCCCCCAAATGCAGTGCCTCCAAACTTGCAAAATTTTATGAACTTCCTCATATCAGTATAACCAGTTTCATGGAACATTGATGGGCCCTTAATTTCTCATTACATGCTCTTCTGACAATACTTAAAATACAAGGTGAGCACTCATACCACAATGTCATATCGAGAAGACTAATTAATAGAGAAAACTATACCATATCAATGTCAAGTATTAACTGGGTAATAGGAAGCCAAGGAAAGATTTGAGAAAAGGTGAGCAGATTAGCTTAGGGAGAGTAGGATGAATTTGAGGAAGTAAAAGTCATGGGATTTTGATGAGTGAGGATGATCTGAGACAGTGTGAAGAGACTGAAGTTTTAGGCGATGTGATGTAAAAGCAATTTGAAAACAAGTTTCAGGCAAATAACTGACATTCGGCAATCAGAAATGATGTGACTTTGGCAGTCTCAGATACAACGCAGTTTCACAAACAATAACATATTCTGCCAATACTGGTGAAGGTATAGGGCCATAGATTTTTAATGCATCTGTGTACATAAGTAATGGTCATAGTGTGTTTTTTTCTGGGGTTGATTAATAATTATAAACCTCTCTATGCTAAAATCTGTTATCAAAATTTCGGTATATTTTTACCTGTGCTGATGGTTTGTTTTAAGCTTAACTGTTTATTAACTGATGGTTACTGTACTTAGGTCTCTGTTAGTACATTAGAATACTCTCTCAACATGAAAAATTGGTCTAATATTTACTTTCCATTTGACTGCTTCCATCTCCTTTCCTGCTTCCTCTGAAGATAATCACTAGGTTTTTAAATATCCCACTGATGGAATAGTATTAATCAGTGGAAATAGTTAAACAGAACTTCAGGTTAGAAAAAGAAATGTTAGCATTCAAAAAAAAATGTTAGCATTATGTATAATTTAATAATTTGCTCACTATTGATGGTCAGATAATCAACTTTACATTATATGATCTAAGTATATAATTATTTTAAAATTATCTAAGTGTTCACCCACTTTCAAATTTTCTCTGTGAGAATGAGGCTCTATGACTCATAATTAAATCACCTTCTTTTAACCTGGATTAGTTTAATCGTCTCTTTGTCCCAAATCACCTTTCAGTAAATTAAACTAATGGAAAATAACTGAGAGAATTTGGAAAGAATGTGAATTTAGGCATGAGAGGTAAAAGGATTAAACACATCTGTTCTAGGGGTCCTTTTAAATATCTTCTGTAATTGTAACGGTAGCTTTGGCATAAGCGACTATTGAAGCTGTGTGAAACCACAGAGAAAATGGATAGTAGGACAACATTTGAGTTCTATGAAATTTAGTTGTGATCTTGGGTTTAAACCTTTGAATATTTGTTTCCACATGAACACAATGAATATTAACTAGGGTTATGTAGGTATCTCTCTTGCAATCCCGAGAATTGCTGGCGTTAGGGATGGAGGACCTTTTGCAGATATGCAGATTTAGTAGTTTAAAAAATGTGTACAGGAGAATCTTTCCTACTTCATCCTTATCTCTTTCCCATGGGAAAATAAGAGCATTTTTGTTTGAAATTACCTCTTTTATATGCCCAATTCTGGAGTCATAGATTGAGGACATGTCCTAAGGATATAGATAACGAAGCTTTTCTTTCTGAGAGATAACATGGTGGTTTAGCTTACTTGACACTTGCTTTGCTGAAGTAATCTTGTTGCTAAGGCTTTAATCTTGTACTTTGTGCCTGCAAGTTAGGTATTTTTTACATAATAAACACCATATCTTAAGCTCTAGAACCAGGTGTCATTTGTCTTCTGCATGGATAATTAGAATATCCATGAAATATAGATACTACAAATTTCTATCACTACAAACTCATTGAAAATGATCTAGAAAAGGGATTCTTATCAACTCTCCCTAGAATTGTGTGAAACATTGCGATAAATGTTTATAGGTAATGTATTTGTTTCTGTGTATTTTAAAAGAGAGGGTTCATAGCTTTCCTCTGATATTTAAATGAGGTTTGTGGTGATCCCAGATATTTAGAATTACTGATGTAGAATACAAGAAATGTTAAGAGCAAGAAAGAAAACAGAGAAAAAGCATAGTGAAATTTGGTTCTTTATTTAATCAGTAGTATTATAAATCATAAATTCCAGTGTTTAATCCAAATTTTATTTTACTCTAAATTTCTGTTTCTGTGCATATGTGTAACACTTAATGGCATGAAATAATTTCATTACATAAAATTTCAAAACAAATAATGATATTCAAGGTTACTGTGTAAAGGATATCAATTTTATACATTCAAGTTGAGTGAATAGCATTATTTAATTGAAATTTCTGGGGGGAAAATCAACATAATCACTGAATTGAATACCGCCTTCTTCCTACAAATAAGGAACATAAATTGTTTCATTAGACTGATCCTAAACTCTAAAATTCTATAAGTGAGTAAAATATTGACTTAGTTTTAAACAAACAAAACTAGATTGAATTTTTTTTTTTGGTAGAAGTTTTGGAAATATTGTCTTACTATATATTATGGTTAAAAGTATGGTATTTGGAATCACTTAATTTCAGCTTTTGTCCTTATAGACAATGTAACCCTTAGGCAAATAGTCTAAATTATCATTCCAATAAGTAAAGCAAAGAACACAAAGCCTTTGTTCAGTGCCTGGTAAATGAAAATGCTTCATAAGTAGTAAAGTAGTAGTAGTAGTAGTGGTATCCCTTCGTGGGGGAAACACAAAGAGACAATGTATACAGTAAGAGATTAGTGAGGGAGGTTAGAAAGGAGTGCTGGGGAGAGTGAGCCACCTAGGAATGCAGATAGGGTTTTAATCTATCAAATTAGCAGATACTGCCCCAAGAATCACTCCCTGATTAGAGATAGTTATCAAATATGCCAACATTTTGATATATCTTTATAGGCCTGAACAAAGAACATAGGATGATGAAATACTGAGATAACAGAAATGGTGATAGTTGATACATGAATTTAAGTTAAAGATAGATCATTAGTGAACAGCCATAAAGAGATCCCAGGTATGGCATAGGCCCAATGAATAAGATAGAAAATATCACATTAGACTGTGATACAAGCGAATGTACAAAACTGAGGATAATGTAATTGATGATCCACGTAGGCACAAATTTTGTGAGACAATTCAAAATTGTCAATATTGTATAACTACTGTCATTGATTGTATTATGTCTAAAGTGACTCTTTGTACTATTTTATATGTGAGAAAATTTCACCTGTAAAATCTCTATACATGTACACCAGGGAGTAGTTATATTTACATACTCTGTTTTTGTTTGGTTGTACATGTTGAAAAAGTGGCCTTATTTCAAATGTAATTATAATTTGATAATACCTCAAAGTATAGTCTTTTTCTTACTCTTCTTTTCCCCATTTCTAAGTCTAAGTGTACAGAGACCCCTATTACATATTTTGGGTCCACTTAATCTAGCTCCTGGGGAGCTAATATTAATTAGAGCTAATGTTTATTTAGGGCTTTCATGTAGGCACCAAGAGTTTGGTCTATGTTAGCTTGTCTAATCCCCATCATAGTCCTGTAAGATAGGAATTAACATTATCTCTATACCACAGATGCAGAAATTAGGTTTTAGAGAGGGTAGTTATTTTGCTTAAGGTCACATAGTTCATGAGTAGTAAGGCCAGAATTCAACCCCTTGTGTGATTCCAGAACCAATATGCTGTAACATGATATTAACCGGCCTCTCATAAGGGAAGGTGAGGTGACCCACTGAATATAGAATTTGTTATCAGTAAAAAAAAAAAAAAAAAAAAAATCAGCTGTACCTGTGTTCCCTGGAGCCACTTTAAGATGATTTTGTCAGAAGTCAGGGAGAATATTGTCTGATCCCTATGTTCATACTACGCCATGTGCTTTATCTCCGAACTCTTGAATATTTGTAAGCTACATCGATTTCCCCCCTAAACACAGAAGAAGTAAGATTCACTCATTTTTCACCTTTGTTAAATATCTATTAGAGCCAGACAATGCTCTAGGGATTTGGGATTCATTCATCCCTGAGCAAAACACACAAAACAAAGAAGGAAACTCTAATTTCTTGCAGTAATCTGGTGGGTTTCAATGTAAAGGAAATTGACAGCACATAAAAAAGTGTGAACTTACAACAACTGAACAAAATTGGGGTAATTGTTTATTTAGTAGGGCTTAAATCAGAGCTCATTTCTTAAATATCAGGGTCTCTGAAGTCAAATATGCCTGGATTAGAATTTCTTCCTTTTTATTTTCACAGATTAGACTATTATCCTTCTTTCTCAGCCTTCATTTCCCTAACTATTAAATAGGGCTACTGAGAGAGAAATTGTGCTTCCTTCTGTCTTGGAATCTTGGAGTCTTTATCTTTTCGAAATTCCGACATGTTGTCTTTCGGTAGCAGAAATGGGAAAGATAAATAATATTGTTGGTTCCAAGATGTCAAGTAAACCTTTTGTCTATCTGGACTCTGCTCTTTGTTCACAAATGGGTGCTAGATGCTACAAGATATTGAAAACTCATAAGAAGGCAAACTGGGAGTCTTCCAAGCTAGAGTGGCCTGGGAAAAGGGAAGATATTTTCTTGCAATACTCTTGATAATGTCCCGGATAGTTGTCATAGTATGAATTTTAGGGTGAAAGGATTGGAGGACTAAAACATGAAGAGGATTGTGAAACTTCTTAATGGGAGAACTTCTTCCCCCAATATAATGTAGCCTAGATGTACACCTTTTATAGATGTTTGGAGTCCTCCATAACTTTGCATAGGAATGTACAGAATGCATATTAGTACAATCTCCTAAATGTAGGTCACTCAAAATGGTCCTGTCTTTCCTGTATTCTCTAGAACTCCCAAAAGTTTCCACCTAAAAAGGGAGGTCTTACTCACAATAACATATTGAAGGACAATAATCTTCATGTGCATTGGGAAGAGAAAAATAACCTCATTTAAAAAACTTTATTTCTTTCTGTGGAGCTCCAATTTGGTGGGAATTTCCTGATGATACACCTGAACTTTTGAAGAACTTACTGTACACTTATAAAGTGATTCATTCTACTTTGTTGAGCTCTTAAATGCTTGTTCACAAAGCATGGTTAAAGCCCATGACTGCATTCAGTATTATTAGGGATCTGAAACAGTAAGTAACTTCTCTGCCTTCTGTTTAACAAAATCTTTGTCCTGTTGAGACTGTATGAGCTGGAATTTTAAATTTAAAAGCATTTTAACTTGGAAATCTGAAAGCTAAGGGAAAATACAGGAAAGTAAGCTCCTGAGATACTGGTAAAAGCCAAAAGAAAAGTCTTAAGGTTGGAAACTATAGAGTTTGCAGTGAGTAAGATCATTAACTCGTGTAGGTTTATGTTCTGTTGAAAACTTTACTAAGTATGTGCTATTTTCTAAAACACTGTCACAATTAAAATAGTTACTTAACACATTAAGCACTTACTATTAATCAAGTAGTGTACTGTGCACTTTGTGTGTGTGTGTGTGTATATATATGTATACAAACTGATTTAATCCTTATAACAACTCTAACCTGTATTATTACCATCCCTTGTTTATAGTTGGGGAAACTGAGGCACAGAGAGGTGAGGTAGCTTGGTCAATGTCATATTTATGATGGGTAGTTACTATTTATGATCTGAATGTTTGTGTTCCCCAAAATTCATATGTCAAAATCCTAACCCCCAAAGGTGATATTAGTAGGTGGGAACTTTGGGGGGTGATTAGGTAATAAGGGTGGAGCTGTCATGAGTGGTATTAATGCTTTTATAAAAGAGATGCCATCGATCTCCCTAGCCCCTTCCACCGTGTGTGGATACGAGAAGGAGTTTGCAACCAAGAAGAGGGCCCTCAACTGACCATTCTGGCACCCTGATCCTTGACTACCAGCCTCTAGAGCTGTGAGAAATTTCTATTGTTTATAAGCTACACAGCCTGTGGTGTTTTTGTGATAGCAGCCTGAATGGACTAAGCCCAGTAGTATAACTAAAAATTTGAATCCAGGTGGCCTTGCCCTAGAGTTCATACTCTTAATCTCTAAGCTATACTGTCTCTCAGTAAGTTACCTACTTTTGTTTGTATGTTAGACTGGTCGGTAATAGCTTACATCACTATCTATATGGTTATGCATACTGTATTGTTACTTTGAAAAGAGCTGTTTTCTCTTCTTTCATAAAATGATTCAAGAAGCTGGCAGGTTAATTATCCATATTTAGGTTTAGAGCAGTAGGTAAGGAGATTGGTTAATAGCTGTGCCATTTAACTGGAAACCAAAAACCCAGTTTCGTTGCTCTGAGAGTTGGCTACTTTCTGTGCCATCAATTATTTTGGAAAATAGTTCCTTTAGGAGGGAGTATAGTCTAGTGGTTAAACTTGTAAATGTAAGGGCACATTTTTAACGGGGCAAAGGAGAAGAAATTTTGAGTAGTTCTCCATCAAAACATGGCATTTAGAAAGGATCTACAAGAAAACAGCAGAAATCTTGGTCTACTCAGCTATACATCGAAGAGCTGCCAGCCTAGAGATAGAAGACCTGGATTCTGGTCTACATGTCTACATGTCTAGCCCTTATTAGACATGTAATGATATGCAAAGGAGAGAGGAGAGATCTTGCCTTATAGAACCCTGCTACTCCAAGTGTGGCCCAGCAGTGTTGGCGTTGCCAGGGAGTTCATTAGAAATATAGAATCTCAGGCCCCACCTAGACCTACTGAATCAGGACCTGCGTTTTAACAGAATCCCAGAGGGATTCCATTGAACATTAAAGTTTGATAAATATTGTAATAAAAAAGATACAATTTCAGGATTTTGGTCTATCTTGAAAGACAAGAAAGGACCTCAAGAACATTTTGGCATAAATCTCATGTCTCTTTAAGAACCTTCTGTCTAGCTGGAAGATTTCATTTTTTATGAAAAGTTCTCTTTTCCTTTCCCAATTAATAATAACAACACTAAATGATGATTATGATGATAATAGTAGTTAAGATTTATTGAGTGCATTCTATGTGCCAGCCACTGTTCTAATTGCTTTATGATAGCTCATTTAATCTTCACAGTTTACCAAAGAAGTTGGTATTTTTTCCTTATCTTCATTTTATAGATGAGGAAATTGAGGAATAAAATAGGTAACTTGCCCATGGTCACGCAGCTAGCAGACTCCAAACCCAAATCTGAGTCGAGAGCCAAGTGGCATCTTTCACAGCCTAAGCTAATGAGAAATACTTCACATTTCCTGCAATAACTTAATTTCTTATCACATCCTCACATTATAAAGGAAAATGTAGGGAGATCCTGTATGACATTCATCCCTGATATAAACTGGGGGCAGCATTTAGAGATGTTTCTGAGCAATATAAGATTGCATACAGCCAAACTTTAAAGAAAACATCTCATTGATAAATAACTGGCATATTTGCTCAGCAGAGATACACACATCTGTATTGTAGAACACACTTCCAAAAAGAAAAAAAAAAAAAGACTTTTATACCTATCCCAGACATTGACACTTTGTTTTGGCATTAGAAAGTATTACTTTAAAAATTTCTTTGATATAATTTGGACCATCTGAACTATGGCAGCACTGTCCTGGAGTGCTGATGGAGGCTCCTGGGAGAAGTGTGTTAAGAGCTTGATGGGAGGGCTTCTCTGGTGGCGCAGTGGTTAAGAATCCGCCTGTCAATGCAGGGGACACACGGGTTCGAGCACTGGTCTGGGAAGATCCCACATGCCGCAGAGCCACTAAGCCCCGTGCGCCACGACTACTGAGCCTGCGCTTTACAGCCCACAAGCCACAAATGCTGAGCCCTCGTGCCACAACTACTGAAGCCCGCGCGCCTAGAGCCTGTGCCCCACAACAAGAGAAGCCACTGCAATGAGAAGTCTGTGCACTGCAACAAAGTGTAGCTCCTGCTCGCCACAACTAGAGAAAGCCTGCAGGCAGCAATGAAGACCCAGCACAGCCAAAAATAAAATAAATAAATTTATAAAAAAAAAAAAAAAAGAGCTTGATGGGAAACAGAAGAATCATTTTGAATGAAACATAGCAGGTCTTACCTGTTAACCTGAGAGTGTGAGTCTATTGAACCTTTGAAGGCAAAGCATACTAGGGCATGCCACCTGTGATGCTTCCCAAAGAAGCTAAAATGGAAAACATTTCCCGAATGACTTTCCGTATGTGCTTTGATCTGAAGCTTTAATCATGGAGGAGGGAGTGTTCTCCAAGTTACTAAAGTTCAGTGAAAGATGTTTCTAAGGTTCTTTGAATAGTGGATTTTTTTTTTTTTTTACAGAAGACAAGGCAAGTTTGTTGGCAGCTGCTCTCCTTTTCTTGTTACAGTTTTCCCTATTCAGTGTTTCATCATGTGTGTTTTACTAGTAAGGTCCTAACTCAAAAGTATTCAAGCACTTTAGCCTTGGACATTAAAGACTATCATCAATAAATTCAAATGGGGTTAACCTTGGAGTGACATCTTCGTTTCTATGATAATATACAGTCTGCAAATCCTTTCATATCATTGGCCACAGCATGATCAGGCTCTCGTATGTAAAGACCTTGAAACATTAAATAAGTTACTTAATCTTCAGCTAGTTCGATTCATTTATTTATAAGTGGTTTATTTCAAGTTCTTTTATTTGGCTCAATCTGTTGATTGATGTTTCATATGACCATTTTTCCTTTTCAAAAAGTAGGAAGATAGCTGGGACATAACTTCTCAATAGCCTTTTAATATGAAAGCCTATTTTGTGTATAGCTATTTCTGTAATCACCTGTGCATGACTGAGCTTAAATGGTTTGCAGACCTTGCTGATGGATTACAGAACAAGCAATGACCTGACAGTTTTTTTCTGGAGGGATTAGATGACTTTACACTGTGGCAAATTATGCAAATTGCCCCTTGTTTCACTCTTCCTTAGGTGCTGTTTGGTGATTAATTTTATGGGATGTAATTGGAAATCCCCTAGATGAGCTGCATATGGTGGCTGGTGCTTTCTGGTAAAAATGATATTCTTTTCCAGTAATGATGGACATGGGATAGGAGCTGATGGTCTGGTAGTACTGTATGTGTTTCTAGAAGGAAGGCTGAAGAACTCAGTTAAGGAAGAAGTAACTCCAGGCCCTTTGGTCCTTTAATTGTCCTGTTTGCAGGTCCATGGAATTATGTAGAGACCTCCTCAGGCTGTATTGATGTCTACCAGCCAAACTAGGGCAAGCTCTGCACCTTTTTGTTTCACCAACTCATCTTATTGACAGTTTTTTGCTTTATGTTTGTTGGCCAGTCTATTAGGGCAAAGCTACTATTAGAAGTTTGTCTAACACAGGATTGATGATAATCTGAGTCCAATATCTTAAAACTATGTGCAGAAAACAACTTACAACCTTTTATCTTGTTGCCATAAAGGATAAAATTTCATATATATATAGTAAATATATAAAATATTTGATTTGATCTGATTTTCTTCTAAGGAGCCAGTCTTTGAATTCAAAGTTTAACACTCTTATAGCTTCCTAAAATGTATGAGGAAGGAAAAAATTGGATAATGAAGGGAGACAGAGATTAGCAATATAACAAATAATGAACAAAGTTTGGCTTTCTTTCATTCTTTTTTTGGTGGAAGCAGTGTATTCACAGGATCCAGAGTCTGGCTACTTGCTGTGAAAGCTGAGGCAATTAACAAGATCCTTCAAAGCCCTTGTAAAATGAAGATAATAATGTACCTCCCTCAAAAGCTTATGGAACTTGTGGTGAGGTTCGAATGAAATGACCCATGTAAATTGCTAAATGTAGCACAGAGTAAATTTTCTAGAAATTTTGGTTACTATTATATGTTCTTGAGACCATACCAGGCACACTGTATGAAGGAGCTCATTTCCCATTTTGTATGAAGAAACAGATACTTTGAAAAGTTAAGTGAAATTTACAAGGTCACAGCTAATGGGCTCAGTCTGTCTCATATCAAAATAATATACTTTAACTATAATTTTATATTTAATGCTTTACATAGTTGTTAGATGATTTTCCCCCCCAGTTTTATCAGGAAACTGAGAATCAGAGGGTTTTTATAAAATGTTAAAGATTCTCAAGTTACTAAGTCACAAAGCTGAGACTTTAATGTTATTCTCCCAAGACTCCAGAGGTCCATCAACCTGCTTCTCTGTATATCATGTGGGATTACGTGTTTGAGGAAAGGGTATATGTATGTAAACAATGCTTTTCCATTAGTTTTTTATTCTCTCTTCTTTTAAAGTCTATATTCACTTAACAGTCAAGTGATGGTTGAAAGAAACAAACTTAAATAAGCAAAAATAGTCAGAGGGCAGAGAGCAGAAGCAAGAAGAACTACAACCCTGCAGCCTGTGGAACAAAAACCACATTCACAGAAAGATAGACAAGATGAAAAGGCAGAGGGCTACGTACCAGATGAAGGAAAAAGATAACACCCCAGAAAAACAACTAAATGAAGTGGAGATAGGCAATCTTCCAGAAAAAGAATTCAGAATAATGATAGTGAAGATGATCCAGGACCTCAGAGAAAGAATGGAGGCAAAGATCGAGAAGATGCAAGAAATGTTTAACAAAGACCTAGAAGAATTAAAGAACAAAGAAACAGAGATGAACAATACAATAACTGAAATGAAAACTACACTAGAAGGAATCAATAGCAGAATAACTGAGGCAGAAGAATGGATAAGTGACCTGGAAGACAGAATGGTGGAATTCACTGCTGCTGAACAGAATAAAGAAAAAAGAATGCAAAGAAATGAAGACAGCCTAAGAGACCTCTGGGACAACATTAAATGCAAGAGCATTTGCATTATATGGGTCCCAGAAGGAGAAGAGAGAGAGAAACAACCCGAGAAAATATTTGAAGAAATTATAGTTGAAAACATCCCTAACATGGGAAAGGAAATAGCCACCCAAGTCCAGGAAGCACAGAGAGCCCCATACAGGATAAACCCAAGGAGAAACACGCTGAGACACATAGTAATCAAATTGGCAAAAATTAAAGACAAAGAAAAATTATTGAAAGCAGCAAGGGAAAAATGACAACATACAAGGGAACTCCCATAAGGTTAACAGCTGATTTCTCAGCAGAAATTCTACAAGCCAGAAGGGAGTGGCATGATATATTAAAGTGATGAAAGGGAAGAACCTACAACCAAGATTACTCTACCCAGCAAGGATCTCATTCAGATTCGATGGAGAAATTGAAAGCTTTACAGACAAGCAAAAGCTTAGAGAATTCAGCACCACCAAACCAGCTCTACAACAAATGCTAAAGGAACTTCTCTAAGTGGGAAGCACAAGAGAAGAAAAGGTCCTACAAAAACAAACCCAAAACAATTAAGAAAATGGGAATAGGAACATACATATCAATAATTATCTTAAAGGTAAATGGATTAAAAGCTCCAACCAAAAGACACAGGCTGGCTGAATGGATACAAAAACAAGAGCCATATATATGCTGTCTACAAGAGACCCACTTCAGACCTAGGGACACATACAGACTAAAAGAGAGGGGATGGAAAAAGATATTCCATGCAAATGGAAATCAAAAGAAAGCTGGAGTAGCTATACTCATATCAGATAAAATAGACTTTAAAGAATGTTATAAGAGACAAGGAAGGACACTATGTAATGATCAAGGGATCAATCCAAGAAGAAGATATAACAATTATAAATATATATGCACCCAACATAGGAGCACCTCAATACATAAGGCAACTGCTAACAGCTCTAAAAGAGGAAATCGACAGTAACACAATAATAGTGGGGGACTTTTAACACCTCACATACACCAATGGGCAGATCATCCAAACAGAAAATTAATAAGGAAACACAAGCTTTAAATGACACAATAGACCAGATAGATTTAATTGATATTTATAGGACATTCCATCCAAAAACAGCAGATTACACTTTCTTCTCAAGTGCGCATGTAACATTCTCCAGAATAGATCATATCTTGGGTCACAAATCAAGCCTCAGTAAATTTAAGAAAATTGAAATCATATCAAGCATCTTTTCTGACCACAATGCTATGAGATTAGAAATCAATTACAGGGAAAAAAACGTAAAAAACACAAACACATGAAGGCTAAACAATACGTTACTAAATAACCAAGAGATCACTGAAGAAATAAAAAAATACCTAGAGACAAATGACAATGAAAACACGACGGTCCCAAACCTATGGGATGCAGCAAAAGCAGTTCTAAGAGGGAATTTTATAGCTATACAAGCCTACCTCAAGAAACAAGAAACATCTCAAATGAACAATCTAACCTTACACATAAAGGAACTAGATAAAGAAGAACAAACAAAACCCAAAGTTAGCAGAAGGAAAGAAATCATAAAGATCAGAGCAGAAATAAATGAAATAGAAACAAAGAAAACAATAGCAAAGATCAATAAAACTAAAAGCTGGTTCTTTGAGAAGATAAACAAAATTGGTAAACCATTAGCCAGACTCATCAAGATGAAGAGGGAGAGGACTCAAATCAATAAAATTAGAAATGAAAAACAAGAAGTAACAACAGACACCACAGAAATACAAAGCATCCTAAGAGACTACTACAATCAACTCTATGCGAATAAAATGTTCAACCTGGAAGAAATGGACAAATTCTTAGAAAGGTATAACCTTCCAAGACTGCACCAGGAAGAAATAGAAAATATGAACAGAACAATCACAAGTAATGAAATGGAAACTCTGATTAAAAATCTTCCAACAAACAAAAGTCCAGGGCCAGATGGCTTCACAGGTGAATTCTATCAAACATTTACAGAAGAGCTAACACCCATCCTTCTGAAACTCTTCCAAAAAATTGCAGAGGAAGGAACACTCCCAAACTCACTCTATGAGGCCACCATCACCCTGATACCAAAACCAGACAAAGATACTACAAAGAAAGAAAATTACAGACCAATATCACTGATGAATATAGATGCAAAAATCCTCAACAAAATACTAGCAAACAGAATCCAACAACACATTAAAAGGATCATACACCATGATCAAGAGGGATTTATCCCAGGGATGCAAGGATTCTTCAATATATGCAAATCAAACAATGTGATACATCATATTAACAAATTGAAGAATAAAAACCATATGATCATGTCAATAGATGCAGAAAAAGCTTTTGACAAAATTCAACACCCATTTATGATAAAAACTCTCCAGAAAGTGGGCATAGAGGGAAGCTACCTCAACATAATAAAGGCCATATATGACAAACCCACAGCCAACATCGTTCTCAATGGTGAAAAACTGAAAGCATTTCCTCTAAGATCAGGAACAAGACAAGGATGTCCACTCTCACCACTATTATTCAACATAGTTTTGGAAGTCCTAGCCACAGCAATCAGAGAAGAAAAAGAAATAAAAGGAATACAATATTGGAAAAGAAGTAAAACTGTCACTGTTTGCAGATGACATGATACTATACATAGAGAATCCTAAAGATGCCACCAGAAAACTCCTAGAGCTAATCAATGAATTTGGTAAAGTTGCAGGATACAAAATTAATTCACAGAAATCTCTTGCATTCCTATATACTAATGATGAAAAATCTGAAGGAGAAATTAAGGAAACACTCCCATTTACCATTGCAACAAAAAGAATAAAATACCTAGGAATAAACCTACCTAGGGAGACAAAAGACCTGTATGCACAAAACTATAATGCACTGATGAAAGAAATTAAAGATGGTACCAACAGATGGAGAGATATACCATGTTCTTGGATTGGAAGAATCAATATTGTGAAAATGACTATACTACCCAAAGCAATCTACAGATTCAATGCGATCCTTGTCACATTACCATAGCATTTTTAACAGAACTAGAGCAAAAAAATCTTAAAATTTGAATGGAGACACAAAAGACCCCGAGTAGCCGAAGCAGTCTTGAGGGAAAACAACGGAGCTGGAGGAATCAGACTCCCTGACTTCAGACTATACTACAAAGCTACAGTAATCAAGACAATATGATACTGGCACAAAAACAGAAATATGGATCAATGGAACAGGATAGAAAGCCCAGAGTAAACCCATGCCTCTATGGTCAACTAATCCATGACAAAAGAGGCAAGGATATACAATGGAGAAAAGACAGTCTCTTCAATAAGTGGTGCTGGAAAAACTGGACAGCTGCATATAAAGGAATGAAATTAGAACTTTCCCTAACACGATACACAAAAATAAACTCAAAATGGATTAGAGACCTAAATGTAAGACCGGGGACTATAAAACTCATAGAGGAGAACATAGGAAGAACACTCTTTGACATAAATCACAGCAAGATATTTTTTGATCCACCTCCCAGAGTAATGGAAATAAAAACAAAAATAAACAAATGGGACCGAATGAAACTTCAAAGCTTTTGCACAGCAAAGGAAACCATAAACAAGATGAAAAGACAACCTTCAGAATGGAAGAAAATATTTGCAAATGAATTATTGGACAAAGGATTAATCTCCAAAATATATAGACAGCTCATGCAGCTCAATATTAAAAAAATAAACAACCCAATCCAAAAATGGGCAGAAGACCTAAATAGACATTTCTCCAAAGAAGACACACAGATGGCCAAGAAGCACATGAAAAGCTGCCCAACATCACTAATTATTAGAGAAATGCAAATCAAAACTACAATGAGGTATCACCTCACACCAGTTAGAATGGGCATCATCAGAAAATCTACAAACAACAAATGCTAGAGAGGGTGTGGAGAAAAGGGAACCCTCTTGAACTGTTGGTGGGAATGTAAATTGATACAGCCACTATGGAGAACAGTATGGAGGTTCCTTAAAGAACTAAAAGTAGAATTACCATATGACCCAGCAATCCCACTACTGGGCATATACCCAGAGAAAACCGTAATTCAAAAAGATACATTCACCCCAGTGATCATTGCAGCACTATTTACAATAGCCAGGACATGGAAGCAATGTAAATGTCCATCGACAGAGGAATGGATAAAGAAGTTGTGGTACATATATACAATGGAATATTACTCAGCCATAAAAAGGAACGAAATTGAGTCATTTGTTGAGACGTGGATGCATCTAGAGACTGTCATACAGAGTGAAGTAAGTCAGAAAGAGAAAAACAAATATTGTATATTAACACATATATGTGGAACCTAGAAAATGGTACAGGTGAACCGGTTTGCAGAACAGAAATTGAGACACAGAAATGGAGAACAAAAGTATGGACACCAAGGGGGAAAAGTGGTGGGGGGTGGGGGTGGTGGTGGTGTGATAAATTGGGAGATTGGGATTGACATGTATACACTGATGTGTATAAAATGGATGACTAATAAGAAAATAAATAAACATAAAAAAAAATAAGCAAAAATACTAATGAGATACTACTGCATGATTACCAGATTAACTACAAGCTAGAAAGGCTGACAATACCAAATGTTAGCAAGGATGTGGAGTAACTAGAACTCTCACATTGTTCGTGGGAGTGGAAATGGTACAACTGTTTTGGAATAAGGTTTGACAGTTTCTCTTAAATCTAAATATATGCCTACACTTTGACCTGGCAATCCTAATCCTGGGTATTTACTTGAATTAAATAAAAACTTATGTCCGCAAAAAGACTTTATAAAAATATTAATAGCAGCTTTATCCATAATGGCCGCAAACTGGAAAAAGCATAGATGTTCATGAATAGAGACTAGATAAACAAACTGAAGTATAGTCATAACAGAATGCTACTTAGTAATAAGAAGGAAAAAGTTACTGTTATATGTGACAACACGGGTAAATCTCACACATCATGCTGAGTGAAAGAAGCTTTACACAACAGTACATATTGTTTGATTACATTATTTGATGTTCTAGGACAAGCAAAATAAATTTTTGTTGGTGCTTCCCTCCCCCAAACACAGTGACCTGCTTCTCAGGGGTGTTAATGCGAGACCTGCAGTTGTTTAAGGAAACACCTGTGTATCATGTAGACAACTGTGAAGGTGTCTCTTCAAGAGACCTTGGTTTCTCTAGGGAGCTTTGTGGAGGAATGAATGACTTATTATTTATGTCCGCCCTGTGGGAAGTTCTCCCTGCAACTTGAGTTATCCAATTAGAAAAGCCAGTAGGAAATTTGCTCCAGCATTAGCTGAGGTGATCCATGACACCATTTCAGCCCTGGAAGGCATTCAGGCCAGCTTGAACTCACTGGCTGGGGTTGTTTTGGATGATGAAATTGCCCTTGATTTCTTCCTTGTGGGCCAAGGCAGAGTCTGTGCAGTCACTAGTACATCCTGCTGTACATGGATTAATGCTTTGGCAAAAGCAGAAAGGGCAATTCAGAGACTTAAGGAGAGAGAAAGTTACCTGGCTAACTAAAGTAAACTCTGGTGGTTTATCAGAATCATTTGCCTGACTGGGTCTGGGACTCTAAGGGGGGCATGATCAAAAGCAGTACTGCTTGAAGTTCTGTTGACAGTAGCCTTAATTAAATGTTGTGTTAGACAAATTGAATGGACTTGGTCCCAGCCACTAATTAGTGACTGACAGAGTGGTGTACTAATGGGGCAGTTCACCAGAAGCCAACACGGTGTAGAAATGAGTAGAGAGTAGAGACTGTAAGACAATTGTCCATGTGTGTCTTGTATTTCAGCATGTATTAAGAGTGAAACATCAAGCTTCTTTGTTCCAAATCATCTTTTCAAGGATGTAACACAGCATGCTTACTGCCTATTATAAAAGATTCAGGTTCCTTAAGACTCTAGGATTAATCTTGACACTAGCTGTTAAAATGAGGCAGAGCTCAGGCTGATTGGTGAGGAAGTCATCCTACTCAAATGAGAGTCAGCAACAATCTAGGCACTGTTTATGCAGCTGTATTCGAACCCATTCCCCATGTTTTCCTCCTTAGTAAGCAATGCTTTGGAGGACTATTTATTGTCCCTAGCCCATGCAATTTGATTAATATGTTCACTACCAATTCCCATAGACTTCCCTCATATTTTGTTAAACACCCTTATCCTTTCTCTTCTAAAAACCCATGTGTGTGTTAGCACTCCATCCTTATTGTCAGAATTATCAAGAATATGAAAGGTTTGAGATTTTACCCTACTTGCAGGCTAACAAGTTAACATGACACAGTTTCATGGCTGCTCATAGAAGACATGAAACTACTGAGTCAGAGATAAAGGACTGTTTATTACTCGCAGTAATAGCAATAGCCAGAATATCAGCATTTCTCCTAATTCCCATAGTGAAGAGAAGCAGATGATACCTGAACATGCAGTAGGTTGCATTTTAGGAAAGAAATCCTGAGCTCAAGGTGAATCCTGAATCTTTTATAATGGGAAATTAACATGCTTGCCTCTGCTCCAGAGGAAGATACTGTCTCTGTCTTTCAAGGCTGTCCATGATGTAAAAATACTCAAAGATAGTCCAGAGTAAAGAATAGCTCATAGCTTACAATGTGTACAAAAAAGTGAGAGACCTATGGAGAATTGTTTCCCAACAACAGTCATCCATACAGAGTTTCACCATTCCATGACCTGTTGACATCAGTGAACTTCACCTCCCTTTTGTTTCACCTCCCTCTCCTCACAACTCTCCACTTGACTTTGGTCTCATCTAGAAAAGTTCTCTTTCTGTAAAAACTTGAAACTCTTTAATGTCAGTCTCTGACCAGAATCTCCCCACCTCTTTCTTCCTCACCAAGACTAAACATTCTGAAATTTTATCAGGCTTTCCATCCCTTCAGCCACCCCTTATTTTCCTAGTCTATCTTCCCTTCCTGGTTTCACCCCTTTCCCTTCTCAGCCTAAGCGCCAATTACTCTTTCTCACCAGAGTCCTCAGTGCCTTTGCCCCTCT
Organism: Balaenoptera musculus; assembly: GCF_009873245.2. Classification (NCBI taxonomy): domain Eukaryota; kingdom Metazoa; phylum Chordata; class Mammalia; order Artiodactyla; family Balaenopteridae; genus Balaenoptera; species Balaenoptera musculus. Next base: position 116,760,065 of record NC_045786.1, read on the forward strand.
TCCTTCTGTTACACTCGTTTTGCCACTTTTACAACTCTGGATTACCTACCACTTCCTTTCTCTGTTTCTGAGGCCAAGCTTTCAAACAAATGTGGAGAAAATTGACCTTGTCAACAAAAGCATCTAAAACGATGATTTCTAATTTTAGCAGCTTCAGTCCATCTTCCTAGTTCAACTTCTTACTTGTAAAATATTTTGGAGAGATGGTAAGCACACAGCAATGAAACCTGGAATAGGCCTCAGATAATGGGCACAATAAAATGTTTATTATAATGCTAGCAATAAATATGAGGCACTTTTCAGTCTTACGTCTACCTGGGTAATGGACCAAAAGTATTTTAAGTTTACTAAAGTGAAAACAATTAATCCTTTCTTGAAGGTAGATTAAAATGTAGCCCCAAATAACATACTTGATCTATATTTTGGTTATCTTTGCTCAATTTCAGTCCAAGTTCAGGGAGGCAACTTTGCAAGGTGACTTGCAAATTTTACTGTTTTTTGTGTTATTTTCCATTAGACAGCTAAACACATTCTGAGTGTCAAGAGCTTTTGCCATTAAAGTGAGTGAAGAAAATATGACAGTAAATACCTTGATGATTGTTTGAGTTTATGATGCATTTCAAGCTGTGCCTCTCTAACAGTGAAATCCTTCAGCATTTTTTTAGTGGGGTGAACCATCATGTAGTTTAGGAAACTAAACTTCTGTTTTAAAGAGAAGAGTCACATTTTATGTCAATTGGTGAAAGTGTAGAGTATGGTGGGTTTTAGGAGGAAGACCTGAAATTGTACAATGGATAAGCATTTTGACATTCTTACTTTATGTCTTCTCTTCCTGAGGGCAGTTCTTACTCAACATCAAATCTGTACGGCATCAAATTTCTTACTCAAAATCAAATAGACAGACACTATCTAGTAGGCTTCCAATATTTACATTCAGGATAATTATTGAGCAAAAAATTGAAAGGTAATAAAATAGGAAATGTGTCAAACTGGGGCAAAAAAAGGAAGTCCCCAGCCAGAATGAACATAAGAAAACCTGTGTGATTAATACACAAGAATGGACCTAAAAATGGGTTGTGTTAGGGAGGTTTTATTTGTTAAGTTTTCTTGAAATTTTTCTTTTCTTTTTTTCTATAGAAGCAATGTTAAATATAGTAGATTTCTAGTCTTGGAAACAAAAGCCTATTTAACTTGCTGTGAATCTGAACCATAAACAATGCAATAGTGTCAATTCAATGAGAGACCTTAAAATATTGATAACTGTGACTGCTGCTTCCCATAGTTGGGGGAGCTTTAAGGTCTGACTGCAACCCCTGGCCCCTGCATTAGTTTAGGTGAGCTGCTTAAGCTCTGTGGGTATGCTTGAAATAAAGAAGGTGGATTTGATAATCTTTAAACTCACTTCCAGTTCTAAAATTCTTTTGTATTCCTATCCCTGTTCCTATTCTCTTCCCTTTTTAGAAACATGAAGACCTTACAGAATTCTTCAGAAGCAATTCTTTTTTCTTCCTGCTGGACTTAGGGGAAAAAGAGTAGAAAGTCTCTCTTTTATCAGAATAGATTTTAGGTTCTCATTTTGTGGGCTATTATGTATTTGTGTGGTATTCACCTTCTTTATGCTTCTGAAATAATGGCAAAGCCATGTTTGTGCTCACACAGTTTCCTTTGATAAAGATAAAAGTAGATTGCAGGAAGCTGTGATCATCTGAGTGACAGTCTCTTGGGTTTTCCTACAGTAACTTATTTCAGAAAAGCTGAATGATTTAATGTACATTAATTCACGGCTCACACAGGCCTGTCTGAGAAGTGGGAATGGCTGGTATGTTACCATTATGTGTTCTTACAGACAGGCAAAGAGGAGGTACCGAAGTGGAATGGAGTGAATTTAATCTAACTAAAAGGCATCTTGGGTTTTCAGTCCCTCCTCTGTGGGAAGAGAACACCCAGTGCATGTCCCCACACAGCACTTAGCACATCACATTGCTTTTACTTATTCATGGGTCTTTCTCACCCACTAGGCTGTGAGTTTTACAAGGACGCTGCCTAGCACATGATTAGCCCAGCAATGTTGTTTCCTGAAATGACATGGAACTTACCCTGTGTAGCCCTGGTTCTTTATTGCAGACCTAGTTTTGCAGATCTTTGATGTGTTTACCAGGGATAGATCCCTGAGACCCCCATCAAACCCCTAAATTTCAAAGCATAGGAGTATCTGCACAAATAATTGACTTTCTTCAGAATCACATTTTTGTTTATTTTGTGCTACAACTTAACCATCTTTTCAAATTTGATTAAATAAAGCTTTCTCTCTTACTTGATGCCTATTTTCCCCAAAGTCACAAAATTTTATTACATTGAGAGTAACTACAGGTATGAAAAAAATGTCAGGTTGAGATGCAGATTATATACATCAGATTTTTAAATTCTTGGGATGATGATGTTATTATTAGTAATACTTACTGCTTCTTCCTTTGTGCCAGGCACTGTTGCTTACAGGTATTTTTACTTGTTTACTTCTCAAAATAACGCAGTGAGGGTAGGTATCATCCTCATTTTCCATATGAGCAAACTGAAAATCATAGATTTAATTTAACTTTGCACAAAATCAACAGCTAGTTAGAGGCAGTAGGCTTCAAACCCACATATTCTACATTTAACGTCTCTGCTCTTAACTGTGTTTAATTGCCTCTTGGATTTAAATTAATTTCATTTTTTTCACATACAGTTTGGAATGAAAGCAATAAAATTTTAACAAGGAATTCTTGAATCCTTTGATGGGAGCCCTAATAAGTTGGCCAAAGTTTAGTTGTAGATTATCGTTTCTAGAGAGCTACTAGCAATGACTCAATGATTTTTAGCATTTGAAATTTTAGTATTTGCAGCTTTTTTGATTATTTGCAGGCATATTCTCATAGGTTTCTGATATGTAATTATTAGTCATTTGGTTGAGGCATGAATTTGAATCCTATGTACTTTGTGGTGTGTAGGAAAGAGTCGATTGCATAGTAAATATTTACTATTTTGGCTGCTGGGCATTTAATTCTTCTTGGTAAGGAACTCTGGTTGAGTTTCAACAGAGCCACTCCTGCCACACTCTTGTTCCCTGTGCTTTCAGTGAAGCAGCTCAAATCCCTCTGTTCCTGGGGTAGAACATGTAAGCTCAGGTTATTCCAATCAGTTACTTGTTCTCCTCATTATGGTTATTGGTTCAGAGATGAGCACTGCAACACCTACCAGAGGTGTCTTCACAGCTACACTAGATGTTTAAACTCACTTCCATACGTTACCCTGTACTAGTCTAATCAGAAGGTTATAGGAGAGCAAACAGCTTGCCTGTGGCATTAGACATGCTTTCTCTGCAAGAGACCTTTTAGTGGTCCAGCATAGCAATACAGCTCAGGGGCAAGAAAACAAGATCCATATTGCACAGGTGAGAAAGTCATGCCCTATAAGAGCCAAAATCTTCTGTAACAAATCCATAGGCCTAGCTTCCAGGTTCTCTGTAAGGGAAGTATCAGTTATAAGAGTCACTGAACTCAGGGAAGCCCAAAGCATGGCAACCTCATCAGCTGTTTAGTTGATTTATAGCTCCTCCAAGTCCTGGTGCAGATTACTAATCAAGCATCATTTTTATTGTAAGAAATGTTGTCTAACAATGTAGTTGACTCTTGACTCTTATCAGATGTCTAGGAGAAGAGAGCTAGACAGTTGACCCAAAGTCAGATTCTCACTCAGAGGGGGAAATGATTTTGTTAACCCTTTATCCATAGGCACTAAATTCAGGGACTATAAAATATGTATCAGGGAATCAGGCTCTATCCTTGCTGTTAGACTTTGACCTGAGAGGATATATCACAGGCAATTTCTGTAGCCACATTACTGCCACCAGAGAAGAGGCTGTCTGAGAATGGACCTAATCCATTGAATTAGGTCCTAATTCAATCCATCCTAATCCTATCCAGATGAAATAGAGCTTGGCAAGAGGGGAAGAAAAACCTGGTCCCAGTGGTTTTAATAAGTTAGGATTAAAAGCTATTCTAATCCAGGCTGTTTCAGTCATTTAAGTCAACAATTTCACTTTTGGCTGAAGCCACTGTGTTTGGCAAATGTAATCTAATACCTGATTATTAAATGAATACATCTACATTCCTGATCATTTCTGTTTATTTGTTTTTGATTGGTGAAAGAGGACAGGTTTTTGTCTTTTTTTAACAGATAAAATGACTTCTGTAAAAACATTGCTTAGTGGGTGGCAAATATGATTCTGTTTTATCTAGTCATATACTAAGATTTAGCAGGAAAACAATCAAGTTGAATAAAAATCACAAGAGCTAGAAAATCTCAGCTGAATGGTGGCATTAGAGCTGGGTACCGTTTGACTGATTAAACTGATTCACTCGTTGCTTTTCAACAGTTACTGAATATTCTGTGCAGAAAATGAAAGCCTTTTGGCCTTTAGAAGGTAGAAATGACCAGGTTAAACTTGTTTGACAGAATGTTCATCTAAGAAGTGGGAGACCCAGTGCTTAATCTTGACCTTGTGACTGGCTAAATAAGGGCAGAGCTGTGTGATTAACCCTTTCCTTGTTGTTAAGAAATTACACCTGCAAAGCTCCTGGCATCAGGGCTGCTTTGCTGCCCAACACCATGGGTGGCTTTCACGCCATGTCTTTGTGCTTATCCCCTCCTAAAGTTCTGTTGTGTGGTGGTTCTACCTAGCACAGCCTCTGCTTACCCATGGAATCTACTAATTAGTGTAGCTGTTATTTTGGACAAGTACAAATCATGGGATAGAATCAGAAAGCAATTGTCTTTGTCTGGGCTGCTATATCCGACTAGGTGGCTTATAAAAAGCAAATTTATTTCTCAGAGTTCTGGAGGATGGGAAGTACAAGATTAAGGTGCTGGGAAATTTGGTGTCTGGTGAGAAGTGGTAGAAGGTAGCAAATGGTAGAAGGGGCAAAGTATCTTTCTGGGGCTTCTTTTATAAGGCCACTAATCCCATTCATGAGGGCTCTACCCCCATGACCTAATCACATCTCAAAGGCTCCCACCTCCTAATGACATCACATTGGGGGTTAGTTTTCAACGTGTGAATTTCCAGGGGAGTGAGGGACACAAAGAGTGAGGGTATAGGAGCAAATTTACTTTTGTCTTCAGTATTCCTTTAAAATTCATTCATTGGAAATATTTCTTTTCCTGCAACTGTCCAAAAAGTCAGGAACTTTTCTGATTATTCATATGTAATACAAATTGTATTGGTCCAGAAATTAAATAGCCTAATTCCATAGGATTGTCAAGATTTCAAACTTGATTTAAAGTGAAAAATTCTGTCCCTGAGCTTGAACTTTCCATGGGCTACTGCATGCAGTTAGAAAGGGAGTGTACTGACAGCTTCTTTCGTTCCATGCCTTGTATGTTTACTTTTCTCTCTGTGCCTGATAACCATGATTTCTGACTCCTCTGGGATTTGAGAGGGGTGATGGGTATGGTGAAGATGTAAAAAGGGCAGGGAAGTTTTATTCTTTATTGGTGCTGCAAAAACTGCCCTTGTGTTCTCTGGAGCTTGGTGGGTGCTTAAGTATGACTCTCTGCTGTGGGACTTATTTGTGGCTTCTTTAGAGGTGCTCCATTTTCTGGAGACCTCTTATCTAGAGCTACCTTGACAGGGGAAGGTGCCCCTTGATTGTACCTTGTCTCTTACAGCTTCTTCAGCCCCTGAGAATTCAACCATTCACATACAGCTACTTTCTGCTGAAGACTCATTATCGTTCTAGCCCACCTCTCAGACAAGACCTAAAATGACCCCACTCTAGTGTTCTCTTGCACATGGCTCCCAGAAAACCCTCTAGAATCTTTTGTTCTGACGCATTCTATGTGGGCAGGATAAATCACCAAACTGCTATCTCACTTTTGTTCTGCCATCAATGCTTCTGGCTTTAGGTTTCTCAAGTGTGAGTCAGACATTAATTCAGTCTCTCTCCCACTCTGAAATAGCAGTTATTAGACTTTCTGAGTCCTCCTGTTGAAGCTTTTTCACTAGATTTAAGGCAAGAAAAGACAAATCTTCCCTCAATTTTTAGAAAGGTTGGAGTCCTCAGGATCCAAGTAGCTCCATCAGAAAAATTTTTTTTGTTGAAACTATCTTCACTCTTGATCTTTTATACCCTGAATGTGGGTAAGGGGTTTAAGAGCTAATTCTAATGTTTTCAAATACATTTCTATAAAAATCTGCTTTAATGAGGTATAATTTATATTTGATTAAATATACCTATTTTTAAGTGTATAGTTCAATGAGTTTTGACAAATAGGTCCACTCATGTAACGTCCATAATAATCAATACATAGAACATTTTCACCGCCCTAAAAAATTCCCTCATGCCCTGGTGAAGTTAACTCACTTCCCCACCCCTAGATCTAGGCAACGAATGATCTACTTTCTGACACTATAGTTTAGATTAGCCTTGTTTGTAATTTCCTAAAACTGAAGTCATACAGTATGTACTCTTTTATATCTTCTTTTGCTGAACATAATATTTTTGGGATTCAACCACGTTAATTCATTCCCTTTTTTTCTGAATAGTATTACATTGTATGGTTATACCACAATTTGTTTATCCATTCCTGTTTATGACTACATGGGTTGTTTCCAATTTTTGGCTATTACAGGCAAAGTTGCTATGGCACAGTCTGAGGTAAAGGTGATTCTCTCTATGGGACGCATTCTACTTTATCTTTGTTTGAAGCTTTTATTTTGTTTAAAAACATTGCAGTGTTTTACATTGTCACAGAAAATAAACTGAATTTAATGTTCATCATGTAAATGGCTTGTTTTGTTTACTCATGTGCTGTCATGTTTCATATCCCATTGCAGTCCAGTCAGTTACAACACATATTTGTCACCTTTGGGATATTGGGCCATTAGTTGTGAATGGGCCCTTTATAACCTTGTAGGAGTGCCCTGGGATGTGGACCTCTCCATCTTTATGTGGAGATTTTGATCCAGCTCTTCACAGGCACACACAACAACTAGCTGATAAAGATGAGCCACCCATACTCTAATGCATTCCAGATCATCCTCCTGGGTGTCTCCAATCTACTCCTGTGTCTGCCTAGCCATAGACTCTAGGCTATGATTCTTGCTATTAATTCTGTTTCTGCAATTCTGGAGTTATCATTGGTATTGGTTGTCACGGGTTTAAATTCTTAGCTCTCCTTCAAGGATTTGGCTCAGAACTTCCCTACCGAATAGGCACCTAGGGTAGGTTACTGTGCCCTGGCTCAGTCCAGATTCTAAACTCTACTTGGTCCCAAAAGAGGAACATGTTTAGATATAGGTGCTTGAAATCACATCAAATAAAAAAAATGGAAGGAAATGGACATAGTTAGCAAAATGGAAAGAAAACTAAATACAGATAAGATTGCTGTCTTCAAATCTTTGAAGGTCTGATGAGAAAGAATCAGTTGATTTCTACCCCCTGCCCCTCTTTGGAGGCATGCTCTAAGGTATAGAACTAGGATCACTGGGTAGAAGATTTGGGAATTATATTTTGTCCTGGTCATTAGAATCAGCTAAAAATTGAATGGGCTATAATTGAGAAGTAGTAAGCTAAACGTCATTGCAGATGTTTTAGAGTTAGCCACTTGGCGAGGATTAATAGAGTGGTTGGATTAAATAATCTTTAAGTTCCTTTTATTTCTGAGATTTTGCAGATCTATGAAACATATTCTTTTGAGTGTCTTCTTATAGGAAACTGCTCAGGCATATTGCTGGCTGCTATAATAGCCTTATTTCTTCAACTCCCAGGAAATGATTGGTAGAATACTGGCAGAATTCATTTAGAGAACCAAAAAGATGAAGAGGGAAGGTATGAGATGGAAAAGTTACAAAACAAGTAAATAAACCAACCTTAAGATTAAAAATGGCTATGAGTAGATGATTTTTGATCTTAGAGTGATGAGGTGGGCAGGTCAGAAAACAAACAGCAAATAAACACACAAACCTTAGAAGAAAATGTTAGATGAGCAGATTTCTCACCTTAGAGCTGTGGGACAGGGAGGTATCTGAAGTACTGTCAATAGAATCTGATCACTTTCACAGAAAGATCAGATTGGTATCTCTTCTAATGTTTATTTTACTTTGGTAAACCAAGGTCACCTTTTCCATTAAAATGCAGAGTGGAGTTTCTCTTATTAGCTGTCCCATAACATTTTGATAACAACAATGAAAAGACGTCCCATGTTTTTACCAAAGGAGCTCCAGGCTAATCAGATTCTAGGGAAACGCTGTACTAACTTTGACTTGGTAATCAAGATGCAGTCACTGAATTGCTTAAGTAGATGAAAAACAGCTTGTTTTCTTTGCTTCCTGTAGTATTCCCAGGTCAATTTTTTGAAGCTTCATTAACTGATTTTACACTGTTACAGTTACTTGACACAGAGTTGGTGTACAAGTGCTTATTTAACAGCACAATGCAGTTTAGCAATATGCTTTCAAAAATCACTTTTCAGGAGACATGTTGTACTTTATTAGTTTTAAAAAATCAGTCATGTATTTTCATGATTATAAGTGATGTCTGTTTTCTAGTTAAGCAAGTTGTGCTTTCTATTCTAAATGCTGCTTTATGGAAACTTCTTTATTTCTTGTCTCCTCTTCTTTTAAAGGATAGTTTCTTCCTAATCAGCTGAGTTTGGAATTTCATAGTTTGTATGTACCTACAATTTTTGTAGGCATAGCTAATTAATAAAATTAGTGGTTGGGCTTCCCAATTCTGATATTTTACAACAGGGTGCATTTCATTAGCAGCATATCCTCAAGCATGGTACATAAAGAACCCTGCCAAATGATGCATCAGAGAATCAAGTAATTGCTAACAGATCAACCTTTGGGCCAGAGTGTCTTGGTATGATTCCTCCTGGACTTCATCAGTGGTGGAAAGACACTTTGGGCCAGCACATTGAGAGAGTGAGTTTTTTTTCAGTAGAGAAAGGTAGGCATTCATTCTCTTGAGCATTGCAGATAGGTCGGAAGATAGGATATGAGCTGTTCCTGGGCCTTCACCCAAAGTGGCACTGGCTAGAGTAGCAGCAGTGGCACCACATGTGTTCATGGTAAACCATGAAAAAACCTATTAATCTCAGATGACCATACTGAAAATTTGGTTAATTTACGTGTCACTTTGAAAGATCTATTAAAGAATAAAAGCTAGTTATAGGGATAAAAGCCTGTAGTTTAAAGTTGTTTTAGGTGCTAACCCTCCTCATTTTTTCCATAAGTCCCCCTAGTAATTAAATGATAAACTCCCCGGAACAGGTGGGGATCTCTGTGATATTAGGACTTCCTGTGGTCCTTGGCTGTATTTCCTTTGCCTTTCCAGTCCCTTGGGAGGAAGGGAGTGAGCTTGCATGAACAGGCTTTAAAATGGACCCCAGGTTGGTGACTAAAAAGCTACTGCTGTGATGGATCTAGATTGGAATATAGGAGAAAGCCCAAATTTTTACCAAAGGTGAGGCTATGATTTATGTGTGCCTGTTGGAGGTCTGGTGGAGATGGCCATGGGTGGGGTTAGATGAAATTACTCAATGAAAATAAATGTTCATCGGGAACCTAACTTAGAATACTATATCTTCATTTATCATCATTTTGGTTATCTTTGAATTTTACCTAGGGCAGGAATTTTATATTACATATCTTATTACTCCAAATGCCCAGCACATATCTCTTGAATAGAGCTGAATGTAGCCAAGTGTATCTTTCTTAAATTCCTAGAAAATACTTCCCTCTATTAGGGAAATGCTTTAATGAATTTTTGTTTTGGAGATAAAGGATTGGGTTGGGCTCATACTAGGCTTGTTTCAGTGGTGTGTGTGTGTGTGTAGTAGAAGCATGAAAAACAAAATGAAAAGGAAAAAATGTTATGTATGTTTAAAAAAACATTTTCTCCTAATTTGCAGATTGATAAATAAACAAACATACTCTTTAAAGATAGAATTCGGTGTTCATCATTTAGTTCATAAGTCCATTATTTTAAAGGGATTTTCCAAATTCTTGCTTTCTAATACCTTCTGAAGCACTTATTCTTTGAACAAAATGCCTTTGGGATCTTTTCACTGAATGTTAATTCTTCTTAAAATAGGAATTTACCTTTTGTTAAGCATCATTTAACTGAAATCCCTAACAAGTCAAAACTTTGATGGACTTTAAATGTAGGAAAAATATTTCTCTGAGAAACATATTACATTTCACATGATGAGACATTATTTCAGAAATAACTTCATGAACCTTAAGTTAGATATTTTTAATTATCCTTTAGGTGAGATAGGATTTGTGTCTCATTTGTCTGAGGATGTCTACAGAATCAATGGGGATAAAGGCCTTTCTCATTTTGACAGGTTGTCAAATGATAGAACATATATAAAAGATGTTTGGTATAACAAAAGCCTATTTTTCTTTGGGAAACATTTCCTCAATGTGAGGTTAGTTGGATAACTAATTACCTAATATAATATTAAAACATGTGGTATTACCAGTTCTCAGAAATGCAGTCTGTACTGAGTGGCTCAGATGGCTGCTTACTAAAACCACATGCATGTCTACAGTGAAGAGATATTGCAACTTGTGAAGATTGCCTCACAGTTGATAATAGCACACCTCCTCTTAGATCCTCCTTTCTTTTCAACTTTCTACCAGATTTAGAACTAATTCTGCATTGTGTTGGATGAAAGAGATACTTGGTGTAATATAGTCATAACTTCTTCCTAGTTTGAGGTGAGAATCCCTGAGTATTTCAGTAGGCTTGGCTTGGGGCTAATAGGGGGAGAGAAAAGGAGAGTGGGCCTGAAAGCTGATTCACAGGGAATGCTAGAAAGGATGGCTTTGGCTCTTGCAGCTAATGGATCTCAAGGGAGAAGATAAAGTTTTCAAGAGAGGCAGCAGTTTTGTTATTCAGTGTTGATGGAGCATGGGAAAGTTCTAATTTACATATTGAATACCAAGTACTGAAGGAATGGAAGAGATGCAGCACAGCATAGTAAGAAGAGCCTTATGTCATTCTAGCATTAGTTTGATCTTTAACTACCTTAGTAATCATGGGCAAGTGCACACTCTGAGCCTCAACTTCCTTGTCTGTTAAATGAGTGCTGGTCTATGTGGTGGTCTTAATGTCCTAGGGGTAGCTAGGAAATCTGTGGGGATGTTTATAATTGTCAAAATGATTTGGGGAACTCAATTCACATTTATTGGGTGGAAATCAGAAATACCTAATGTCCTGAAATGGGTAAAAGAGTCCAACACAACAAAAAATAGTCCTGCATCCAGTGAGACTTTTATATGTCCCAGGGAACATTCATATAGGCAAACAAAACCTGTTTATAATTTTCTGAGAAACAAAATCATTTTACACATATAACAAAGTATTTTCTGCATGGCTTTAAGAAATATAGGTTCAAAATTTAACAGATGTTGTATTTTACCGGAATCAGTAGGTGTGTATTGGAAGAAAATTTTGTTTTCTTTGGGATTTTCAAAGAGTTGTTTACTATCGAGGAAATGATGTTCCAGCAGCATGTTTCTCATGGAATTTGTGTTACTAATACTCTTATGTCAGTCTGCATTTGTAGCAGTGACAGTCACAGTGATTTATGTAGAGCTTGTGTCTGACTACTTCGTGTTTCCTAGTGTAGTTTTGCCCAAGCATCTGCAGTTTTGAATACATATTATTTATTTTAAATTAATTTCCTTGTCATTCTCCTTTTTATTACAGTATGGGATTATATATACATATTTGAAATTGTGTGCAGGTTGGCTATATTATCTTTGAATTTCAATTTCAGGAAAATAAAGGGGCCATGATTAAACATTTGATATAAAAAGAGGCATTGGGTCTGATGGAGTTGAGAACCACTGGATTAGATGATCTTCAAAATTGCTTTCATTATCAACCTGTGTCCCTAAATAATCTGACTATGGTACATGCTTTCTAATCAGTAGATGTCTAGATTTATTTGTCCTGTTTTAGTGGGAAAGATAACTTCATGGAAGGGACCAAAATAATGATAAGGAAATGACCTGGAATCAGGTGAGGTGAGAGAGCAGTAGAGAAGAGTTTGTCTTCTCTTCTCACATTTCATAAACTTTAAAATTCCCATGATGTGCCTGCTACATGTTACTAACTAGAGTTTAGGATCAAGTAATATATGGTTTTGAATACTATCATTGAATATAAAGCTAAAAAACAATTCTCAAGGTTTTTACATTGCATGAAAATTTAACATCTCATTCATACACACAAGATCATAGCCTTCTAGATGCATTACTTCTAATCCATTAAATTGTCACCACAAGTCTTAATACAACTATTGGAATAATCTCTGAAACTTAAAATGTTAATATAAAATATTTTTAATACAAATTATTTTTTGGACTTATATAAGAAATATTACATTATGAATAGTTTGGATTAGAGAAGGTGATACTTCCTCATGCTTCATGTCTCTGTTTAAACACCATTGTCTGAAGGAGGTCTTCCCCTCCCTAATGGTCCTACCTAAATTAGGTCCTTTGTGGCACTACTTTTACAAACTTGTTATTTTGAATTAATTCTAGACTTACCAAAGAGTTGCGCAAAGAACAGATTTCTCCCTTGCCTTTTACCAAGCTTCCAATATTAGCATTGTATATAACCAATTAAATTAATTAAATGAGAAATTAATATTGATATGCCACTAAACTACAGACTATATTGTTGTATTTCACCAGTTTTTCCACTACTGTCTTTATTTTGTTCCAGTATCCAATCCAGGATGACATATTGCATTTAGTTGTCATAACTCTTTAGTTGTCTTTGATCTGTGACAGTTCTGGTCTCTCCTTATCTTTCCTGATCTTGACCCTTTACAACAGTACTGTTTAGGTGCTTTGGTAGGATGTTCCTCAATTGGATTTCTCTGTTTTCCCATAATTAAATTGACGTTATGGATATTGGGGAAGAATGACACAGAAATGAGATGTACTTCTCAATGCATCATATCAGGGGATACATGATATCCATAAGTCTTATTACTGGGGAGTTAACCTTGATCATTTGGTCAAGGTGGTGCCTGTCATGTTCCTCCACTGTAAAGTTACTGTGTCTGACTTTTTAATAACTGTTTGGGGTGAGATACTTTAAGGCTATGCAGATATACCCAGCTTCTTCTTGATCTTTCATCAACTAAATTTAGTGTTCTTCAGTGGATCTTTTTTTTTTTTTTTTAAACATCTTTATTGAAGTATAATTGCCTTACAATGGTGTGTTAGCTTCTGCTTTATAACAAAGTGAATCAGTTATACATATACAATATGTTCCCATTTCTCTTCCCTCTTGCATCTCCCTCCCTCCCGCTCTCCCCATCCCACCCCTCTAGGTGGTCACAAAGCACCCAGCTGATCTCCCTGTGCTATGCGGCTGCTTCCCACTGTTATCTATTTTACATTTGGTCGTGTATATATGTCCATGACACTCTCTTACCCTGTCACATCTCACCCCACCCCCTCCCCATATCCTCAAGTCCATTCTCTAGTAGGTCTGTGTCTTTATTCCCGTCTTGCCACTAGGTTCTTCATGGCCTTTTTTTTTTTTTTTTTCCCTTAGATTCCGTATATATGTGTTAGCATACTGTATTTGTTTTTCTCTTTCTGACTTACTTCACTCTGTATGACAGACTCTAACTCCATCCACCTCATTACAAATACCTCCATTTCATTTCTTTTTATGGCTGAGTAATATTCCATTGTATATATGTGCCACATCTTCTTTATCCATTCATCTGTCGATGGACATTTAGGTTGCTTCCATGTCCTGGCTATTGTAAATAGAGCTGCAATGAACATTTTGGTACATGACTCTTTTTGACCTATGGTTTTCTCAGGGTATATGCCCAGTATTGGGATTGCTGGGTCGTATGGTAGTTCTATTTGTAGTTTTTTAAGGAACCTCCATGCTGTTCTCCTTAGTGGCTGTATCAATTTACATTCCCACCAACAGTGCAAGAGTGTTCCCTTTCCTCCACACCCTCTCCAGCATTTATTGTTTCTAGATTTTTTGATGATGGCCATTCTGACCGGTGTGAGATGATATCTCATTGTAGTTTTGATTTGCATTTCTCTATTGATTAATGATGTTGAGCATTCTTTCATGTGTCTGTAGGCCATCTGTATATCTTCTTTGGAGAAATGTCTACTTAGGTCTTCTGCCCATTTTTGGATTGGGTTGTTGGTTTTTTTGTTATTGAGCTGCATGAGCTGCTTGTAAATCTTGGAGATTAATCCTTTGTCAGTTGCTTCATTTGCAAATATTTTCTCCCATTCTGATGGTTGTCTTTTGGTCTTGTTTATGGTTTCCTTTGCTGTGCAAAAGCTTTTAAGTTTCATTAGGTCCCATTTGTTTATTTGTGTTCTTATTTCCATTTCTCTGGGAGCTGGGTCAAAAAGAATCTTGCTGTGATGTATGTCATAGAGTGTTCTGCCTATGTTTTCCTCTAAGAGTTTGATAGTGTCTGCCCTTACACTTAGGTCTTTAATCCATTTTGAGTTTATTTTTGTGCATGGTGTCAGGGAGTGTTCTAATTTCATACTTTTACATGTACCTGTCCAATTTTCCCAGCACCACTTATTGAAGAGGCTGTCTTTTCTCCACTGTATATGCTTGCCTCCTTTATCAAAGATAAGGTGACCATATGTGTGTGGGTTTATCTCTGGGCTTTCTATCCTGTTCCATTGATCTATATTTCTGTTTTTGGGCCAGTACCAAACTGTCTTGATTACTGAAGCTTTGTAATATACTCTGAAGTCAGGGAGCCTGATTCCCCCAGCTCCATTTTTCGTTCTCAAGATTGCTTTGGCTATTCGGGGTCTTTTGTGTTTCCATACAAATTGTGAAATTTTTTGTTCTAGTTCTGTGAAAAATGCCAGTGGTAGTTTGATAGGGATTGCATGGAATCTGTAGATTGCTTTGGGTAGTAGAGTCATTTTCACAATGTTGATTCTTCCAATCCAGGAACATGGTATATCTCTCCATCTATTTGTATCATCTTTAATTTCTTTCATCAGTGTCTTATAATTTTCTGCATACAGGTCTTTTGTCTCCTTAGGTAGGTTTATTCCTAGATATTTTATTCTTTTTGTTGCAATGGTAAACGGGAGTGTTTTCTTAATTTCACTTTCAGATTTTTCGTCATTAGTGTATAGAAATGCAAGAGATTTCTGTGCATTAATTTTGTATCCTGCTACTTTACCAAATTCATTGATTAGCTCTAGGAGTTTTCTGGTAGCATCTTTAGGATTCTCTATGTATAGTATCATGTCATCTGCAAATAGTGACAGCTTTACTTCTTCTTTTCCAATTTGGATCCCTTTTATTTCTTTGTCTTCTCTGATTGCTGTGGCTAACACTTCCAAAACTATGTTGAATAATAGTGGTGAGAGTGGGCAACCTTGTCTTGTTCCTGATCTTAGTGGAAATGGTTTCAGTTTTTCACCATTGAGGACAATGTTGGCTGTGGGTTTGTCATATATGGCCTTTATTATGTTGAGGAAAGTTCCCTCTATGCCTACTTTCTGCAGGGCTTTTATCATAAATGGGTGTTGAATTTTGTCAAAAGCTTTCTCTGCATCTATTGAGATGATCATATGGTTTTTCTCCTTCAATTTGTTAATATGGTGTATCACATTGATTGATTTGTGTATATTGAAGAATCCTTGCATTCCTGAGATAAACCCCACTTGATCATGGTGTATGATCCTTTTAATGTGCTGTTGGATTCTGTTTGCTAGTATTTTGTTGAG
This sequence comes from Balaenoptera musculus, assembly GCF_009873245.2. Taxonomy (NCBI): domain Eukaryota; kingdom Metazoa; phylum Chordata; class Mammalia; order Artiodactyla; family Balaenopteridae; genus Balaenoptera; species Balaenoptera musculus. Next base: position 116,775,888 of record NC_045786.1, read on the forward strand.
GATTTTTGCATCTATGTTCATCAGTGATATTGGCCTGTAGTTTTCTTTCTTTGTGACATCTTTGTCTGGTTTTGGTATCAGGGTGATGGTGGCCTCGTAGAATGAGTTTGGGAGTGTTCCTCCCTCTGCAATATTTTGGAAGAGTTTGAGAAGGATAGGTGTTAGCTCGTCTCTAAATGTTTGATAGAATTCACCTGTGAAGCCATCTGGTCCTGGGCTTTTGTTTGTTGGAAGGTTTTTAATCACAGTTTCAATTTCAGTGCTTGTGATTGGTCTGTTCATATTTTCTATTTCTTCCTGGTTCAGTCTCGGCAGTTTGTGCATTTCTAAGAATCTGTCCATTTCTTCCAGGTTGTCCATTTTATTGGCATAGAGTTGCTTGTAGTAATCTCTCATGATCTTTTGTATTTCTGCAGTGTCAGTGGTTACTTCTCCTTTTTCATTTCTAATTCTATTGATCTGAGTCTTCTCCCTTTTTCTCTTGATGAGTCTGGCTAATGGTTTATCAATTTTGTTTATCTTCTCAAAGAACCAGCTTTTAGTTTCATTGATTTTTGCTATTGTTTCCTTCATTTCTTTTTCATTTATTTCTGACCTGATCTTTATAATTTCTTTCCTTCTGCTGGCTTTGGGGTTTCTTTGTTCTTCTTTCTCTAATTGCTTCAGGTGCAAGGTTAGGTTGTTTATTCGAGATGTTTCCTGTTTCTTGAGGTAGGCTTGTATTGCTATAAAATTCCCTCTTAGCACTGCTTTTGCTGCGTCCCATAGGTTTTGGGTCGTTGTATCTCCATTGTCATTTGTTTCTAGGTATTTTTTGATTTCCCCTTTGATTTCTTCAGTGATCACTTCGTTATTAAGTAATGTATTGTGTAGCCTCCATGGGTTTGTATTTTTTACAGATCTTTTCCTGTAATTGATATCTAGTCTCATAGCGTTGTGGTCGGAAAAGATACCTGATACGATTTCAATTTTCTTAAATTTACCAAGGCTTGATTTGTGACCCAAGATATGATCTATCCTGGAGAATGTTCCATGAGCACTTGAGAAAAATGTGTATTCTGTTGTTTTTGGGTGGAATGTCCTATAAATATCAATTAAGTCCATCTTGTTTAATGTATCATTTAAAGCTTGTGTTTCCTTATTTATTTTCATATTGGATGATCTGTCCATTGGTGAAAGTGGGGTGTTAAAGTCCCCTACTATGATTGTGTTGCTGTCGATTTCCCCTTTTATGGCTGTTAGTATTTGCCTTATGTATTGAGGTGCTCCTATGTTGGGTGCATAAATATTTACAATTGTTATACCTTCCTCTTGGATCAATCCCTTGATCATTATATAGTGTCCTTCTTTGTCTCTTGTAATAGTCTTTATTTTGAAGTCTATTTTGTCTGATATGAGAATTGCTACTCCAGCTTTCTTTTGATTTCCATTTGCATGGAATATCTTTTTCCATCCCCTCACTTTCAGTCTGTATGTGTCTCTAGGTCTGAAGTGGGTCTCTTGTAGACAGCATATATATGGGTCTTGGTTTTGTATCCATTCAGCCAGCCTGTGTCTTTTGGTGGGAGCATTTAATCCATTTACATTCAAGGTAATTATCGATATGTATGTTCCTATTCCCATTTTCTTAAATGTTTTGGGTTTGTTATTGTAGGTGTTTTCCTTCTCTTGTGTTTCTTGCCTAGAGAAGTTCCTTTAGCATTTGTTGTAAAGCTGGTTTGGTGGTGCTGAACTCTCTCAGCTTTTGCTTGTCTGTAAAGGTTTTAATTTCTCCATCGAATCTGAATGAGATCCTTGCTGGGTAGAGTAATCTTGGTTGTAGGTTTTTCTCCTTCATCACTTTAAGTATATCCTGCCACTCCCTTCTGGCTTGCAGAGTTTCTGCTGAAAGATCAGATGTTAACCTTATGGGGATTCCCTTGTGTGTTATTTGTTTTTTTTCCCTTGCTGCCTTTAATATGTTTTCCTTATATTTAATTTATGACAGTTTGATTAATATGTGTCTTGACGTGTTTCTCCTTGGGTTTATCCTGTATGGGACTCTCTGTGCTTCCAGGACTTGATTAACTATTTCCTTTCCCATATTAGGGAAGTTTTCAACTATAATCTCTTCAAATATTTTCTCAGTCCCTTTCTTTTTCTCTTCTTCTTCTGGGACCCCTATAAGTCGAATGTTGGTGCGTTTAATGTTGTCCCAGAGGTCTCTGAGACTGTCCTCAGTTCTTTTCATTCTTTTTTCTTTATCCTGCTCTGTAGTAGTTATTTCCACCATTTTATCTTCCAGGTCACTTATCCTTTCTTCTGCCTCAGTTATTCTGCTATTGATCCCATCTAGAGTATTTTTAATTTCATTTATTGTGTTTTTCATCATTGCTTGGTTCCTCTTTAGTTCTTCTACGTCCTTGCTAATGTTTCTTGCATTTTGTCTATTCTATTTCCAAGATTTTGGATCATCCTTACTATCATTATTCTGAATTCTTTTTCAGGTAGACTACCTATTTCCTCTTCATTTGTTAAGTCTGGTGTGTTTTGACCCTGTTCCTTCATCTGCTGTGTGTTTTTCTGTCGTCTCATTTTGCTTATCTTACTGTGTTTGGGGTCTCCTTTTCACAGACTGCAGGTTCGTAGTTCCCGTTGTTTTTGGTATCTGTCCCCAGTGGCTAAGGTTGGTTCAGTGGGTTGTGTAGGCTTCCTGGTGGAGGGAACTAGTGCCTGAGCTCTGGTGGATGAGGCTGGATCTTGTCTTTCTGGTGGGCACGTCCACGTCTGGTGGTGTATTTTGGGGTGTCTGTGGCCTTATTATGATTTTAGGCAGCCTCTCTGCTAATGGATGGGGCTGTGTTCCTGTCTTGCTAGTTGTTTGGCATAGGGTGTTCAGCACTGTAACTTGCTGGTCATTGAGTGATGCTGGGTCTTGATGTTGAGATGGAGATCTCTGAGAGATTTTTGCCGTTTGGTATTACGTGGAGCTGGGAGGTCTCTTGTGGACCAGTGTCCTGAAGTTGGCTCTCCCACCTCAGAGCCACGGCCCTGATGCCTGGCTGGAGCACCAAGAGCCTTTTGTCCACACGGCTCAGAGTAAAAGGGAGAAAAAATAGAAAGAAAGAAAGAAAGAGGCTATAATATAGTGAAGTAAAATAAAGCTATTGTAAAGCAAAGCTATACAGACAAAATCTCACCCAGAAGCATATACATATACACTCACAAAAAAAAGGAAAAGGGGAAAAATTAATATATCCTGCTCCCAAAGTCCACCTCCTGAATTTGGGATGATTCGTTGTCTATTCAGGTATTCAACAGATGCAGGCACATCAAGTTGTTT